>NC_135706.1:14455850-14770044 GCF_964276395.1 Gasterosteus aculeatus
CTCCTCCTCCTCGGGGACGGGCGGGCGGGCGGGCGGACGGACGCTGGCGTTCCCACCGCTCAGCCGCTCTGAATGTACTTCTTGATGACCACGCAGCCGTGTCTGAAGAGCGGGCAGGGCAGTGACTGCAGGAGCGTCCAGGTGTTGGCGGCGGGGTCGAAGGTCTCCATGTTGCCGAGGGCCGGACCCTCGCTGCTCACGATGCCCCCCGTGGCGTAGATCTTCCCGTCCAGGATCACGGCGCTGCCGAGGTAGACACAGGGTTCGTTTTGTTAGCTGCCTGTTTAAGAAGCTTTTATTTTGGTAATTCATTTAGAGGCTTTCAGCGCAGGGTGAAGACGGACGCCTGTTAACTCGGAGCAAAGATGATCGCATCGGATCTTTTGTTTCATGGTGGGATCAAAGTGTCTTTCAGTCGTTGCCTGGCAACCAGAGATAATTCTTGCAATTGTCTGGCTCATGAATACAAAACACGATGTAACTACGAGTTTATTCTTCCAATGTGAACAGATGGCTATAAAGCGTGTTTGACTCCCTGAACTCACACTGGGCTGATCCGCCACCTCCAGTGGCTCCTTTATCCAGAGGTTATTGCTGTAAATCTAAAAATATATATTTTTTAATTGTTGCAAATTAACAGTTGGAATAATGATCTCGCAGCTCCAACGCCTCCCACTGACTGAAGCGAGGAGTTCTAATGAGACGATCGTCCTCAGGAGGATCGTTAGTTGTGACTCACAGCGGATACAATATGCTCTTATATTCAATGCATCATATTAGAAATGGCATTTTGTTTTACTCGACTAACTTTCACTAACGCGGTGTGACTTTTTACCTGAATGTCACACGTAATGTGCTTTAACCTTTTGAACTGCAGGCAACTACATTACACATCTTTATGAAGTATCATCGACACTGACTGTCCGTGGCGTCGTTAATAAGGAGCCGGCCCTCCGGCCCCCCGTGACACACTGCTTGTATTACGACCTCCTCTCACGGGTTTGGACACACTGCCACTTCCTGTGGCGTGGAGAGGGGGGGGGGGGGGGGGGGGGGGGATAATTTTGGCCCCCTCAGAGATGTGCAGCCGTGAACTTTGACACCCCCCCCACGAGGAGGCAGGTGTGCAAAAGGACACAACCACATGCATTAAATGACGGCGTGAGAGAGAAACTGACAGAAAAGCAAATACGTCCTCGTTTCATATGAGCAACAGAAACGGCAGTTTGTGTGCGGAAAGGATTAGAACTCGGCCCGTAAGCCGATTCGGGCTTTGTCCTGCGATTGTGGATCGGAAACGATCAGCATTTACACAAGTTGCACGCTCCGATGTGCACAGCGTGACAACACTGCCGGGAACGTAACGGTTGAGCCTAAATCCACTGGCAAACCCGAGCAGCCGAGGGCGCAGGAGTGGGCCGCAGTGTCACGCTTCTCCTGTTTTTGTAACACAAATATTAATTAATTATTGCCGTCACGCTGCGACAATAAAAAAAAAAAACAATCCAAACAATTAGTGTCGTAGGAACTTCTTGCTGGTTTCTATCTGCCACGTGGTTTTTTGGGGTATTTCAATTACCTGCACTGAATACTGAGGACACACAGATTTAAACGCGAGGCTTTCACAAGCTTCACACGCAACATGCAAACAATTGGCGCTTTTGAACAAATCTTTACAATTCCACGCCGGGGATTCGACTCGCGTGCGTCGCCGCCGCCACGTTTAATAATCTCTTACCTGCAGAACTGCCGAGAGTGGTTCATGTTGGGACCGGCCTTGATGTTGCCTTTGTCCGGGTCGTAGATAGTGGTGGCTCGAGCGTAGGCCCCACCCAGGATGAATATTAAGCCGTTTAGACTCACTGCAGGGGCGTATTTGTTATCTGGAGAGAAGGGAAAGAGGGGGGGGGGGCGTTGTTGAATAGAAAACACGAGGGCTATTGTGGGAATGTCACATTCAGCACACATTTCATTTCAGTATGATGGCGTCAATTTGTTTTTCTTTTATACGGTTTCCGTCCTCGGCGCCGGGCCCGCATGCAGAAATCATCATCAACATCCTCCTTATCACTTTACACATGTGCCCTTCTCAAGATTGCTTTGGGGAAAACACGTATGGAGAATGGATGGCGGCCCGGTGGCGGCGCGCAGTTCATAAATCACTGTGGCTTTATTGGGTTCTGCTCCCCGATATGTTTGGGCTTGGCAGCAATATAAAAAGAGTTACCAAAGTCCCAATAATTCACAATTGCATTACGCCCTCCCGACATCCATACATTCAGATAGGAAAGAAATGGCAGAGAAAATATATATATATATATATATATATATATATGTGTATGAGTGAACAGGTGGGATACTGCACGCTGTGGAACCCAAAGCGATGCGTTACACAGCACAGGAGGAGAATTACAGACGACGGCAAAAACAAAATGAAGCAGCGCGGAACTAAGCCGCTGGAAACCTGCAGAAAGCGCCGCGCGGGGAGAGGAAGTGCATCTGAAACTCAGAGAGCGATTCCTCTCCAGCGGTGTGCAGCTGGACGATTCACCACCCGCACCCCCCTCGCTGAGATGAGTCCGCCATGTTTAATCAACAGGTGACCTCTGGAGGCCTGATGCTCTGGAGCACCAACACAACAACGCAGGAGCAGAAAGAATCGCCGCCAGCATCCGGCTCGTTTCACGCGTTCATCTCATGCAGCTAAACCACCGCGCCAGAAGTAGCTCAATCATTATTATTAAACGTCAGAAGGCTGATGAATGTTGCATTTATAAAATATGTATCAGCCATATTTAATTCATATTGGATCGGACCACAAAGTGTTTCATTATTCAGGACAAAGATTAATGGAATTTAAAAAAAAGAATGGAATGGATGGAATTCAGGTAAATACTAACCGCCGGCGTGCTAACATGCTAATGCTAAGCCGTAGGGTTCTACTTTGGCCTTTAGCACGTTAGCATGCAAACGTTTGCTTTACAATCCCCTAAACCCCTCGCGGGACAGCTGAGCCCGATGGGACGATCCGTCCTCTGGGGACACACGTCCCCGACGCTCTTGTCTCTGGCTGCTCGTTCTTCTCCGTGCAGGTGTTTCATGTCCTCCTTCCTCTCATTGACGCGCCGCTGCCCGTCCGGCCTCAGCGCGCGTACACGATGTCTTGTGTTCGCTGCTGTAAACACTGAACGCTCGTTTCTCTAAATAAAGACAAGCTGGTCTCTGAGGAGAAGCCTTCCTCCCCACAGCGGCTCCAACACGCCTCCCTCTCTCCCTCCCTCCCTCCCGCCCGGGTGAGGGCCGGCTTTGAGTAGCTGGAGAGGTACTGCACCTCATCCTCGTTGGGCTTTCCTCAGGAGGATCGCTTTTGGGGGGGTTTCGACAACTCAGGAGCCGCTTTGCTTCTGCGGTTATCCCCCCCCACCGCGGGACAAACAAATCCGTCTATTCCTGGAGACTCACGGTGGACTTTGTCCCCGCTTCACATCTCTGATGTGAGAAAACGCTGCCAAGAATCCACAGCCGGCCACGTTCTACATACGGACGGCGGAGGAGAGGAGGTTTGAAAACACGGCGGAGGTGATGGAAGTGCAGCTGCGCCCGCGGGGCAACGCGGGCCGACAGAACAGCTCAGTCAACCGAGTCCGGGACCCCTCGGGCCGGGGAGGGGGGCAGGGGGGGGGGTCAAGGACGGCAAACAGATGAAAACACACACACACAAGCTGCTATGATGAAATCTGCGGCTGCCGTCTAAACAAACACCTCGCTGTTCCCTCACTTCCTTTATTATCTGATCGCTGCATCAACGCAGCAGAGATCTGATTCTCTCAAACTGGAAGACCAGAGAGATAAAACACACACACACACACACACACACACACCAGTGAATTAGACCGATGCTGTAAACTGTACAGATGTAGATAAGACTCCCAAACATCAGGCGGCATCACAACCAGCCACGTGGAAATCGGTCACAGGCGGAGGAAGAACAACAAATAGACATCATCATCATCATCCTCCTCATCCTGTGGAAGATGAAGTGCCGGGTGTCCCACCAGAGACAACGGGGGATGAGGTGGGTTTTTCACACAGCGTCCTTTTATGTGCTGCGAGCGTAAATAAATTCAATCAAAATCTAAATCTAATAATTGTGATGGATGCAAACCGGCGCGTCTGCAGCCGAGGGCCAAAGCTGAAGGTTGCTGAGGATCCTGTAAACGTGTGAATCCTTTAAATTTAAAAGTCATGTGTACTGTGATAAAAGGTCGTACTATAGCATGTGGGAAAAAAAAGCAATGGTGTACTAATTTTAGTCATTATGTCCAAAAAGTCTAAATATTCATAGAATGTCAGAATGGTCTTAGAATGAAATGTCATGTATAGTATCTTTAAAAAGAGAACAAATGTTTATAAAAAGCCATAGTATACTTTGGTAAACAGTATTTCTGAGGATTCAGTTGCTTCTTAAAATTGTTAATTATCCTCTTTTCATGTGTACTGGATTACTTCCTCACTTTGGAAATGTTTACATACGTTTTGCCATCAGAGTCCTATAATAGAATGTCACAAAGGTCATTGTATGTTACGTTCATGAATAAGTGCACTTTGGCAAAATAAGATGAAAACCATCAAAGTAACGGCAACAATAATAGTGTTTAATGTCTAACTTGTCTCCTATGAAATGCTTGTGTAAGTATCCTACACTGTGATGTCAACGCCACATAGATCAGCAACGTGGAGAATAATTACTAAATACAAGTTCTGTGAATAAAGGCCACAAAAAAGTTATCAAAAAACCCCATTAGCTTTACATTTTTCCTCACAATAAGTCGACATGAGGTTCATTTAAATCCTCCGCACACATACTGTCAGCTTAAAGGTGAGTAAGTTCCTTTCACCTCCATCGTGCTGCAGCAGAGATGTCGGGTAGAACTACGTCTAAACCTCCACATCGTGCTTGTTTGGGCGAGCCGACCCTTTAACCTTGAGGAGTTTTGGTGGAGTATCGAAGACAAAAGGAGCGTCGTTACGCTGCAGAGCCACCGGGACTCAACACCTGTTGTAGGCGCTATTTTTGGCACGTGGAAGATTATTTTTCACTCTGCCAGCGAGAGGAAGTCAGTGCTGATTAGTGTTGGTGAAACCCATTTGCAGTTCATGCGGGAGACGGTCCACGCAGAGGGAACACACACACACACACGCACACGAATATGTGTCAGTCGATAAGACAATGCCGAGACATCACGAGAGAAGCAGGATGGGGAAGTGGGGGAGGGAGGGGGAGATTAGGGAGGCAGAGGGTCGATCCAGAGGAGCTCCCCACTGGCTCACTAAAATCTACGCCGGCCCATTTTCACGGGAGGCGCTAAACCTGTCCGTCATCCAGCGTCTGCGCCCTGACGGATGACTGACAAACATTTGGTTTGGGGCAGCTCCGTAATCCAGCATCTAATATAGTATTTTTATTTGTGTGGAGAATGAATTCGTTTCTGTTTCCGGAATCTTCTAACCCTTTTGTTCCCTTTCTGAACGGTGACTTCCTATCTATTGAATGTAAAGTTAGCTTAGCACGAGCTTAACTTAAGTAAAATCAGGAACTAGCATGTTGCATTCCTTTGTTTAATCAGTGAAAAAAATATAAAGATGCACCTTCTTCATCTTTTCATAGAACACTTGCTGGTCTCATTTCAGAAACAACCTCATGGGTTGTGTTTAAACGGGTGGTGCAATAGCACTGTGCAGGCCAAGATATTAACAACTCGCCTGACATGTTGTGCTGAGCAGGTCGAGCTGAAGCTACGGAAGGACCCACCTATCGGCCTCCTTCTAGCAATAGAGAAGACACACGGGAGTAATGGGAAACAGTCAAGACGATGAGGAGCAGACAACCCGGGATGGACAGTGAAGATGCTGTTGCCATGGCAAACGTTTCCACTGAAACTCGATCATCAAAACTTTAACTGAGCTCTTCATTGAGAAATCCTGATGTTGCAACCCGGCACATATTGGTGTAAATGATTATTATTGTAAAAATAACTATCCACTAAAAAGGTCGACGTGGGACGTCCAGACTTGGAGTGCAAAGGAAACATGGGGCGCTGGAGCTCGTGGCGTCGAGCTTCCTGACATGGAAGATATATTTGAAAGGGTGGAATGGGGAGGATAATGTTGCTAGGCAACCGGGCAACCACAACGGAGGGCCAAAAACCCCATGATGAGATGGCACGACGTCAATGGCGGCGGATCAGGGGAGTCCGTGCATCTGAATGGGAGCGGCGGCGGAGCAGTTGTGTTGTTGTGTTGCTCGTGCGGACGTTTCCGTACGAACACAATGGGAAGAGACACGCGTGCTGTGTGGGGAGGGGAGGGGAGTGGAGGGGGGGACGGCGCCTCACCGATCATGGGGGATTCGATGAAGCTCCAGGTGTCGCTCTGCGGCACGTAGGACTGCAGGACCCCCGCCGGGCGGCCGGCCTCGTTCACTCCTCCGAACACGTAGACCTTCCCCCCGCACACCGTGGCGGCCGCCGAGTGGACCGGCTTGGGGAGGGGGGAGACCGTCTCCCACTGGTTGGTGATGGTGTCGTACCTGGAGGTGGGAAAAAAATAAATAAAATAAAAGAAGCGCTCTCTCAGATTTTCTGCACCAGGACGGCAACTTCAAACCCGGGCGGATTTTAGTTAAAAGCAAAAGCAAAAGCAAATGGTCACGGTTCCAATTTCACCCGGATTCAGTTAAACGACTCTTCAAATGACCTAAATTCCAATGACTCACACGGCGCAGTCAGTCATTTACAGCAGCAGCAGCGCGGGAAACAATCCCAAGTCCCTGAATTTGTGTGAAAGGCCCGTCCTGGCTGCAGGGCTGACGGATATAATTAGCAGACTGCCGGCACCACCAGGGAGGATGAAAAAGACCCTCCATTACGTACAATGACATCAATTAAAGCAATTACACAAAGCAACATATGTTGCGAGCTGCAAACCATTAGTCTCCAGAGCCGCGCTGTGTGTCGGCGCCGAGCCTTTGGACCTTTCCTCGCTGAGCCTCTCTGGCAGCGACTTCTACTCCCAACCTCAGCCGACCCGAAGCGCCACTAATGGAGGAAAGGTCCCCACGCGGCTTACGCGCCCTGGATTTTATCTTGAGTTGGTGCGCGTGCAGCACGTGTTTAGGCCCGTGTGTGTGTGTGTGTGTGTGTGTGCGTGCGTGCCGTTCGTCCCCGCGGCTCCATTAGAGCGGCGTGTTAGCGGCGTAATCCGCCGTCCGCTGATCAAAGCTTCCAGCTGGAGTCAAAAAGAGCCTCCAACGGATGTGTGATTAAAACACGCGTCCGTCCAGCCAGCTTCCTTAATCAAGGTCGTCTCTTTGTTGTGAAAGAAAAGCTTTGCATAAAATACTGCAGGAAACGTGCCCCCCCCCCCCCCCCCCCTCGTCACAGAGCCGATGGCAGCGTGCGTTTCTCACAGGTCAACGACCTGAGGAGGGTCTTTTTCAGCCCTCGGATCCCTTAAAGCAGAAACTCCTGATGCATTCGGGCTGAATTTAAAAGGCAGCAGCTCTGCTCGCCCCCCCCCCCCCACTGCTTCCAGCGAGGAGGGCTGTAAGATAAAATGCGAGAGGAGACAAGTGATTTAGCCTTTGGGAATAAACTCTCGGGGGGTCTGATAATGCTCTCGGTAACACCCGCCGAGGCGACGGGCTTAAATCGAGTGGCAGAAAGCGGCGACACAGAAGACAGCCTGCGAGACGTGGACTCGGAGCATCCAGGAGTGCCAATTAGCACTGTTTAAACAAGGACACACACACACACACACACACACACACACAGCGGCATCAGGTGGAGGAACTGAGCCCAGCTGAGAGCGGAGGACTAACGTGTGTCTCGGGCTCCTTGGCAGATGTAATTACCCCTCGGACCACGTCGGAGGAGGTTCATGGATTTAAGGGTCAGGCGAGTGGAGCCGATTGCCTGAGAGGAAGAAGAAGAAAACAGGACCCCGGATGCCGTCGTAGAGGACGAAGGAGACCCTCCGCGGCGCCGC
This sequence comes from Gasterosteus aculeatus, assembly GCF_964276395.1. Taxonomy (NCBI): domain Eukaryota; kingdom Metazoa; phylum Chordata; class Actinopteri; order Perciformes; family Gasterosteidae; genus Gasterosteus; species Gasterosteus aculeatus. Next base: position 14,463,897 of record NC_135706.1, read on the forward strand.
TCACACCTCTCATCTCTCAAGGCTTAGTAGCCACAAGCTGTGAGAGATCAGATCCCTACATCCCTCACGGCATCTGCGTGTCTTCATACAGCCCGTGTGTTTACATGATGGTAGAATTGGAATCTTTGCTTAGTCGGACTATGCGGTCTTTCGGGGGGAGGTGCTAGTATCCCAATATAACATGGCAGTGAATAAACCGGCCGATACGATAGGTGGCGCTGTTTTCATTACAACTAGTTGTGATACAGCCATTTCCGCTTGACCTCTTCACCACTACCAACAACAACCAACAACAACAACATCAACATTAGGAGAAAGATGGCGAGCGGAGAGCAAGGTGAAGCTACGTCCCTCTACTATCCGTGCATGATGCTAACAGGAGCACAGCGAATGCGAATGGCGCTATTGGCTGATTTGATAACGGAGAGAAGACGCCGTCGGGATCTCAAGCATGCGCAAAGACGCAAAGTCCAGTTCCTCATCCGATTCACCGTTACATGCCGCAATAGTCGAACTACCAACTGGATCGGATCGAGTTATCCAGGCGTGTTAGTCGGATCGGAGTCGGACAAAGGTGTTTACATGAAATGATAGTGAACGGCCTGGACACAAATGTGTCAATACCCTTTTTTATGCCATACAGAACTATCCTGTATGGTGATGTATTTAAATTAACTTACCAACCTCTGGACTTTGATCGCTGATAATTATTTCAGAGAGACAATCTAATGCGTAACGTACGATGACTTTTGCCCAACAAACTGCACTTTACTTTATTAGGACCCATAATAACCTTTTCTGACGTGTTATATTTTCAAAATAAAGCTCCATTCGCTGATTAGATCCCACGGCTACGAAGGCGACCGCGTGTTCTGAGCTAAAGGAACATTTGGCCGTTTGTCCAGCGGCGCATCGATCGCCTCCGTCTCAAGTGTTTCCACACAAAGGCCGACCTCGGCGCCGAGCCGAGCAATCGGCCGCCGCTCCTGACGGGGCTCGTTTTCATCACCCACCAGGAGGAGGCCGCGGGTTTACAACACAGAGGGAACAACGCAGCGTCAAGGAGGCAGATTCTAAACGGGAAAACAGGGTTATTCATCACAGCAGATTGTGGTTGAAGTTGTTTGACGTCGGACACCTCGACCCGAATCCAGTGTTTCATTTAAAAGGCTTTTATGTCTCACCGCGTGGACGAGTTTAGGATCATTGTAATCTAACATATAGACACAACGCACAGTCACACCTGCCATGTTTCTTTATGCCGACAGGATTTACAACAACAGTTTATCGCGTATGCAGGATTACAGCCGACCTCTGCAGTGAGGCGCATAAACAGCAGGTGGATTGTTATTACCCGAATGGCATATTTCACACATAAATCCCCCATTAGAAGACTCATTACCAGATCAGAGGTGTCTGTTTACGGCCTTTTTGTGCGCCATGTAGCCGGCGGGATGCCGACCCGCCGCCCTTTGCTGCCTCTGCTTCAGTGGTTCGTTTCCATCCGGAAGGATCGCCGGTCGATTCCCGTCCTAAAATGCACGATTTGTGATCGGCCGTCTCCGCTGCACCTGAGCGCCGCTTCCCTCCACTTCACAAAAACACGCGTCTCGACCCGGGGGGGGGGGGGGGGCCCGTGTCCCTTGGAGCTGACGTCACGGCGGGCGAGCGCAGAAAGTGTGTGATATGCACCTCGGGGCCCCTCGAGCCCCTCGCTTTGAAACATTAACCAGCAGGCAAACGAATGAATGGATGCACCAGAGTGCTGTTATGCAACCTTCCTTTGGATCTGCATGGTGGCATCACACATCTGACACACGTGTGTGTGTGTACATACACACGTGTGTCATCCTGTCTTTCTCTGTTTATATGAGAAGATATATTTAGTTCGTCCCGTGCTGGATGCAATGGAAGAGATAAACAGGAAGTAAAGGCAGTTTAAAGCATTTGGATAATTCTCGCCCAGTTTGCCTCCTGAGGTCGCCCACGTGGGTCGCCTGTGTCTGTCGTCCTAAAACGATGCCACGGAGAGCTAAGTCGCTAACATGCTAGCCTGCAGTGTGGATGACGGGCGCCGCTTCTGCCTTCCTGCCTCTCTCACACACACACACACACACACACACACACACACACACACACACACACACACACACACACACACACACACACACACACACACACACACACACACACACACACACACACACACACACACACAGCAGCGATGAAGCTCAATAGACGGGCTGCTAGTCTCTGAGACACTGACACACATCCATTTTCTCAGAGACAAGCTGCAGCATGTAGACTGAAGAACGGGAACCGCTGGGGAGTCAGAGAGGAAATAAAAAGCGCCTCGCTCAGATAACAAAACCACTGAGGCTCCGTGTGCCTCGACGCTGACAAAAAGATCCAGCAAGGGCATCACGCCGTTAAAACTACCCAGAATGCCATGCAAGGACTGGCTGCCTAACAATAGCTACAGCGTCCCCAACCCTAGCAATTAAAAGCCTTGAGATGCAAACCGCTCGAGGTGGAGGAGCGCCGCCAAATGGATTCATTTCACATCAATCCCTGCAGCGCCGCGCCTGCCCGCCTCCCACGGGGACGCTGCGCCCTCCGTCAGGTGCACGCACGCCACCGCGGGACGTCCCCCGCGTCTTTTCGTTTCAGAGGGTGGCGAGCGGCTTCCGACCCGAGACGACCGATGTCAATGCCAACGTTGGCGTTTGGCTGAAAGCAGCGTGTCGCAGTGCCGCTTTAGCGCGTCTGCAGACATTACACGTGTCATTAATATGGGACATGTTGATTAATATACGTTTTTATCTAATCAGTTAACATTAATTAAAATGTTCTCCTTCCTCTGTCGATCTGAAAGATGAATCACAAGCGCCTCTCCTCGCTACAAACGCCAATAGGTCCGCGTATCGAGTAACTATGGCAACAAGCGGGGACCACGAAGGTGGCGCCCGTCTTCTCTGCACGCTTGGACGTTCATTTGGAACCATTCAACTGTGACCTTCTTTGCATATCTGCTGTTGTCCCCGGGCAGGGTACCTGTGTGGACCAGGACGGGGGTTGACGAGGGAAAAGGGCACGGAAACCCGCGGGGAGGAAAGCGGCGAGGACATATTTTTTGCGTTGATTTGAATCTCTGTCAAGTCCCACAGTAGACGGAGACAAGACGTCCACTTTGGAGAGGAGGGGGACGGAGGGGGAGTCTGTGTTGTGTCAACTGCCATCTGTGTGTTAGAGCACATCACAGGAAGTGTGAGGCCTGTGCCCACACCTCCACACACACACACACACACACACACACACACACACACGCGATGGGTTAGTGCCAGCACTTTGGGGGGCACGTGCACACTCACGGCACCCGGAGCACGCAACAGCTGTCACTCCGCGGTGGGCGTGTTGATGAAAGTGGACCAATGGCGAGCAGTCTGGTGTCATTTCTGAACCGAAAGCTGTGGTTTGATATTAAAATGTTATTTTTCATTTATTGGTCATTTAACCACTTCCTCGTAAACTGATTGATTTGAATCCTCACTGGATGGATTTGATGGACGTTCAGGTTTGATGGACATTTTGTTTTGGTGCCATTATAGAATCCTGTGTATATTCCACATGAGCGTGTGTGTGTTTCAATGTCATCCTGTTCGATGTCATTTGTATTCTTGGCCGTCTCACTGTAACATGTTGTGGTGTTGAATTCACCTCCTGTAACGTGTTGCCAAACACGTGTCCGTCTCTGCGGAGGGGGAGGGGGAGGAGGAGGGGGGGGGGGTCCTCCTGACGCTCCACAAGCGACAGCGGCGCGCAAATTGCCGAAGGACGAAAACAAAAACAGCAGCTTCGTTACAACTAATTCGCACTCGTTTGCATTCACCTCCGTTGCCCGCGTTGATGCGCTCGGCTCGTGACAGCTGCTTGTACTCCCCCCCCCCCCCCCCCCCCCCCCCCCCTCCCCCCCTCCGGGGTAGCTAATCAATGTCTCACGGCGAAGTCTACGGAGTCCGACCTCGCTGCTCGCGCATGGGCGACGTCGGCTTCCTGTAGGAAGGCCGTCCTCCTGGCTGACATGGAGGGGGGGGGGAGAAGCATTGGAGTGGCGTTTATCTCCACCTCACGACTTGGGTGGTGCGACCCGATCCAGCGGCGGGCACCAGTGTGTTCAGGACGCGGCGGAAAAGGGCCTCTTGTTTTTAAGGTGGTGACGCTTCACGCATTGATGGATTCCACCAGCCGGGACGTGTGTGTGTGTGTGTGTGTGTGTCATCTCCTCACACACACACACACACACCGGGAGACTCCCCGCGTGGACGGCGTGAGGGGCGTGTTCCTCTGACAGACTGAAGTCAAGGTCAGCCAAAAGACACGCCCGGCGAAACGCACTCACACTCACACACACACACACACACACACACACACACACCTCATTAACTCTGATGGATTGCGGCACATTCCGGGCTAACAACGCAGACGTACGCGTGCCGCACAGTCCAACGCCGGGCTGCGGCCGACCACAGATGGACACGGACCCGCCGCCTCAAGGTCACCCTTCAGCTAATCCTTGCGAGACAGAGAGCCGTCCCCGCACCGGCCACACGGATTTACCCATAATCCCCGGGAATGAACTCATTCACAGCCGACGCCTGCTTCCTCCGAGGGTGCGAGCGCGCAATCTGTTTATGGACGCACGTCCTCAACGCCGACACGCCGCACCGACTCAAACAGTCACCTTGAAAGCGGTCAGGTGGGGAACCTGGGAAGCCGTGATAATAGTGAGTGTTTGAGCATCTCTGTGTGTGTGTGGGGGATTTAATTGGATGGGAACGTCACGTAGGAAAAGGGGACACGAGTGCTGCCGGTGGTGTAGGTCGTACACCAATTACTGCTCTGCTCCCTTCAGAACTAGACAGGAGATGTGACCCTGAAACCCCACTTCATTAACAAAATAAGCTCCCGTATTGATGGCAGCCATGTAGGGCGGCGCTGTAGGTGGAGGGTCGCTGGAAGAGGGGATCAAAAATCAAAATTGACATCCAAATTGTCTTTAGGGAGGTACTGTGGCACCAAAAAAAAGGTTATTACTGCTAATGAAAGCGAGACAGAAGACTGAAAGCAGCATGAGGGTCTCCGACAGGAAGGATGTTCGCAGACAAACGGGAGGAAAAGATCTGTGGAAAATTATTCTAATTGCAATGTGGGTCTGCGGGAAAACTGTACAGGTCCATGAATTAAACAAAAGGGGGAAAAAAACGGCAGTTTCATCTGTGAATAAAGTTTGTTTATTTGAAGTTTAGGTTGAAAATAATTAGGAAGGAGGAGGGTCTTCAGCAAGACGGGTTCCTATTGGCTGCCCCTGAATCGGACCTTAATTAGTAATTAGTGATGGTGTACACACACACACACACACACACACACACACACACACACACACACACACACACACACACTAGACCTGTCCAAGATTTTCTCCTGTTGATGTGAGTACTTTCACCGTGGGCACACACACACACACACACACACACACACACAGCCAACGGTATCAGTGACATCTGTCCCGTTCTAAACGCTGATAATTAGCCTGCAACCTGCCTCAGCGACGGGTTGACAGCCTGATGCGAGATAGAACTTCCTCTGTCTGTGTGTGTGTGTGTGTGTCCACCCCCCCTCCCCTTCCTCCCCCGTCCTCATGCATCTGCTGCCGCTCGCCTGATGCTTCCCTATAACTGCACGCCATTTCTCTTTTTTTGCATCGTCTGCCTCCGCGTCTCCTCAGCGGCCTATCAGAAGACGAGGAGGAGGAGACGCCGTTTGTGCTCGAGCATGTCGGACAGATTTGACATTGACAGCCCCCCCCCCCCCCCCCCCACCCTAAATGCACCCACCGTCTTACTAGGAGATGGAGGGAGCAACGCGACAGACGCCACCGGAAAGGAGAGAGGAAGAGAGATGAGATGATGCCTGGTTTGGGCCTCGTCTCTCTCTCTGTCTCTCTCTCTCTCTCTCTCTGTCTCTCTCTCTCAGTCCTGGAGCCTCAATATCACAGAGACGTGTTCGCTCTCCTCTCTGTAAACACGCTCATGCCCGACACGCGTGTACATTCAAACACTGACGAGGCCCATCAATATTTCCTAAGCACATTCCCACTAAACTAAACTAAAAAGAAAATGTCAGAAGCTCGAATCAAGTTCTCCTAATTATTGGCAACGAACATGATTTCCACTAAAGTGTGATGACAGAAAGGAATGAAGCCTCCAAAGAGATTCTCCTATTGTGGTGGAAGGAGAGGAAACCGGCTCCCAGCAGCTGCTGTGGTGTAAACCTGGTAAATAAGACGCTGAAAAAGGGAAAAGCTAAACTGACACTTCACACGCAATGGAGGGGTAATGTGGGTGTCTGTGAGTGCAGATGAGAGGGGGGGGGGGCGGGGAGAGTTGGAGAGTAAACTGGTGCCTTGACAGCGCGGTGGGGGCCGGCGCTGTTGTGAAGTTGGTTAATCCTAAAGAGCCGGGGATTAGCCCAGCAGGGGAGAACCGCCTCGGTCGGGGGGGAACGGGGACGGGCTGTTGTGCCCGACTGCAGTGCCATGCTGCCGGGCTACCGGGGGCAACTGCCATCCCCCGCCCACCCCCCCCATCCGAACCTGGCCCCCGAGCACGTAGTAACACAGACATATGAGGGCCGTGCACCACAGCTCATCAGTTGGGGGAGAGGGGGAGAGGGGAGAGAGGGGGGCTGAGAGGGAAGAGCTCATTGGTTCCAGTGTGACTGATTGCACAGAGCTCACAGGGGGGGGGGGGTGGGGGGGGTGGGGGGGGCGCAGCATCCACACTCTCATCTTCTCCCACCGGGTTCTCGGCTCGCTACCCGTTTCTCTCCTCCCCTCTTCCTTGCCTCTCTCGCCGCGGGGGTCCTGCCCCCCCGTCCCCTCCCCCCACTCCCGGGGGCCACACAGCGGCGGGGCGCTCCGTTGTTATTGGCGTCATCACCCTGCTGATTATTTGCCTCCTCTCTCTCCAAAAAGAGAGCGCTTTTGGGCGGAGATGCTTTAATGGGCGAAGAAGGACCTTCTTCTCCTTCTCATTGGGTCGTATGTGTGTGTGTGTGTGTGTGTGTGCGTGTGCACCCATCTGACAAGTGCACGGCGTTGTGTGAGTGAATGGACGTCTGCACCCCCCCCCCCCCCCTCGGCCACCCGGACCGATGGCGCTCGCTCGGGCGGCCGGGAGGCAAACGCTGCGCCGCCACACGACTCAAAGAGCAGATGTAGCCTCTCCCTTCAGAGAGCGCCACGTGAAGCCTCTCCCACCCCCTGGCGTCCCACAGAAGGGGCGGGGCGGGGGCTGGGGGGGGGGGGGTTGTCCTTTCTCCGGGTGACTGGCAACCCAGCGTGCACACCGCCCGCAGACACGGAGTACTTCAGGACTTGTCAAGTCGGCGGGAGAGACTTCAGCGGCGTGCGGCATCGCGGAGCGTCCCGCTGGGCTCTCCGTCCCGCTGCACGTCCCCGCTCATGGTTGAGCTGAGGAAAGTCTCCCGGGAGACGTTCCCTGCTCCTCTGCGAGGCCGCCGAGGCGCTACGACTCGCCTCCCTTGTCTCGCTAAGCCAACGTTCTGGAAGCAGCACATAATGCTGCTGCAACGCACAACTCCCCCCCCCCCGAGGAGGAAAAGTTAAACTAAAGAATGAGATGAAGGAGAGAAGTTTTAAGCGGAGAATGAAGGGACTGGATAAATGATTGGGTCACGGCCGGCGGCTCGAGAAGAGCTCAACAAATGGGAAAAGAAATCCTCACTTCGGCACTGAGCACACGACCTGCATAGTTCCACTCAGCGAGGTGCAAGTACCGACCGAACAACAACAACTGGGGCAATTAATGAACCTGAAAAACACGCATGGACGACGGCGCCGACGAGCACACTTTTATGTGCTGCAATTTAAGGCCTCCTTTTATTTTGAAAATCCGGGGGGAGAGAATAATCCAGAATCTCCTCCAGGCTTGTTAGCCAAACAGCAGAAGCTCCCTGATGAGAAACGCTAGTTGTTGTACTCAGTGTCACGTCGCTAACGGTCTTCATGCAATATTAACTAGCAATAGAGCTCGGAGGACGCACAAACCTGTTCGTAGTGCGCGATAAATAAAACAAAACCATCGGTGATTGACACATCATTAGACACCCATGAATTATTCAATCTCTGCAATCATATTTGGCCTGCCAAAGGATCAGCATGCTGGGAGCAGGCAGGCCCTGGGTATCTGATTGCAAGTTAAAAACCTCCCCAGCTCCTAGAAACCTGTCGGTGATTAGCGCCGAGAGCCGAGAGAGAGCGCCGCGGGTCCGCTCAGACCTTCCAGCGCTGATTTGGACCTCCTGCGGTTTCCCCCCCCCCCCCAAAGAAAGGCTGCACCCTGCCGCCTTCGAGACGCCTCTGATTGAAGACATCATGGTGGACGCGGGCCCGAATTTCACGGTCAGGAGCGTGAAAGCCGCGGCGAGGCGGAACGACGAGATGGACGGCGCGGGAGGGGGAGGCGAGGACTGCAGATGAGGAGCCCCCGGAGCTGGATCGACGAGACACCCCCGACGTGCGCGCGGCGCATGCTTCGAGAGGCGCGCGCGTCCGGACCTCGAAGATTGGCCGCGCGTGTAAACAATCTCCGCATCAATCACTCGGCGAGCGGCGCAAATCAACCCGGGCTGTCGCGGCGTCTCCGCCCCGGCCTTCAGATGCGATTCCCAGCAGGCATCTGCATAGCAAACAACACACGCCGACTAATGCGTTCTGAACGGTATTAGCGCGCCACGTTACGGCTGCAGACCCGCGGATTTTCTTATTCTTCCTTATGCCGAGGAGTTGGGAGGAGGCCCCCGAGGAGGCCCGGAGGAGCGGTTCCCTTCTCGCTGGTGGAGTCGCTTCTATCTTTGGAGGAGTTCTCGGCCTCGACGACGCGGAGCTGCAGGAGAGCCAACTGCGTCTCACAACAGGCCGACACTACAAAATAAAGGATCAGCATATTGATGAGGCTCATTTATCAGAGCGGTTATGAACAAATGCTTTGAGAAATGGGCTGAAAGTGGTGGTCAACAACTCACTCTTTTTATGCAGCGAGAAGATGAATACAGTGATTCATACGTGACCTCCTGATCTTCAGTTAAAAGTAGTTTCTATGTATGCAGAAGCAAACTCGTGCGTAGGAGCAGGAGCAATGAAAAGGTTATGTAATAATACTTTTTTTAGTCACAGTAGCTGTTCTCATGAAAGGAAAAAGAGGAAAAAAAGGTTTCAGTCTTCTTTATTGGGGGTTCAAAACTTGATGATGCATCAGTTTGATCGTTTTTATGGGAAAAATAGTTCTCAAGTTGGGTTTAATCGTGAGTCTTACTACAAATGGACCAATTCAAGGAGTTAAACTATTTAAAGTCCCATTGAAGAGACTGCCGCTGTTCGTCCGTCGAGCTCTCCCCGAGCCGCTGAGATTACGTCTCATTTATTACACCTGTTGATTCGACGGACCAGCTGCTTGTTGTTGACAAATCTCCAAAAGTGTCAAAAACCCTACTTTAGGTTTTGAATAGCTCCTTTTCCCTCGGCAAAAGAAAAACAAGCATATCCAGGTGTGAAAAGCGGCCCCAGTGGGCTTCTTCGCACCGTGTAAATATGTATGTATTATGGAACTTATCAGTCCGTCGGCTTCAAGAGAAATTCAGTGGATTTAAAATCATACATTTTGTCACCAAACGATTTCTGGAGCCTTTTCCTCAATTCCCACTCAAAACCTAATGAGTCAACTCAAGTAGCAACAAGGCTACACTTCATAACGTTAGCCAATTTACCCGGCAACAAATGAAAATCAATCTGGAGTTTAATGGCCTCAGCGAACAGTCGCTAACGTTAGCCGCCGCGGGCTTTGTGTCGCCACGAAGCCGAGGCGGCGAAACGGCGAAACACCCCTGAATACATTAAGGTAAACCTAAACAAAACGCTCTCACTGCCGAGGCGTCAGATAGCGACGCTCGGTCGGTCGTCTAGGCAACCGCTCACTGCCGGTTTCGGGCGGTCACCTCATTTCTTTACATTGATGAGCACGCCGTTGTCGAAAGGTGCGATTGTGTTGGTTTGCGGAGCAGAACGTCTGAAGTGGACGGAACTCACATGAGTGTGAATGACGCATGAATAGTTCTGTTTCAAAAGGCCCAACAAAGCAGAGATCGACCGGCTCTGTGAGGACACACAGACGGAAATGTGAACGTTATGACGGCTACATGCTGCTCATTGAAGAGGTAAAATACCAACGCCGGGCTCAACCCCCCCCCGCCGACCCAAAGCTCAGGGCCAAGCCGCTTTTTGCGAAGGATATTGTGGATACAAATTAAAATATGCTAAATATTTCAAGCCTCTACGGTGCCTCCACTATTCCCCAGTCCCAGCTGCCAGCCTCTTACACACACATTAAACACAGTTGGATGTTCTGGGCTTCACAAAAGGTGAACGCGGCGAGCGGCGAGCGGGTGTTTGAAGTGCAATTTATCAACAAAGTCAGCGGAAGAGCATTCAGAGCGGGTCAACACAGTCAGAAACTCAGAAAAGGATAAAACACATTTCATATGGAAATCTGAAGCAATGAATAAAGCATTTGTAATCATTATCGTTAAAAAGTTCACAAAAAATGCTTTTCGGAGTATCACCCATGCATTCCTCTCGATGTCCGTCCCCTCCCTAAAAGCACCTTCGTGTATTTATTCCCCGGAAAATAAAGATTCAGACCCATTGTGACTTTTTGCTCCGCATGGTAATTCCTGAAAACGAGAAAGAGAGTAAAAGCCTCGGTTGCTTAGAAACAAGCCTGTTGACTGCTCGCCGCAACCTGGGCCCAAACAGCAGGAGCGACCCGCGGGCATCTGAACGCGACCCGGTTGGTCCGCTTCGTCCGAGCCCGCGGCGAGCGGGTCGCTTCCCCCTCGGAGGAGCGCCGGCCGGAGGAGGCCTCTGTGCAGGTGGAGGTTTTTCTAGCGGCGCCGACGGGAGATCTGCTCCCAAATTAAACCAGGAATCAAATGCGTTTCCATTACGGGCCAAATATTCTATCTGCGACCCCCCCACCCTGCCTCCCTCCCTCCCGCCCGCCCGCCCGCCCCCTCCCCGTCATAACGACACTGTATGGCAGCATTACAGAGAAATATCAAATTAGGCTGTTTCATTTGGAGGACTGTTGTGCATTGAGAACCGCTTCGGAGATCAATTGAGCTGCGAGGTAACGACGGCGGCGGCCCGCTCTAATATACTCAGTAATGTTCTTTTGATTGCTTTGGTTAATCCGGCTCGGCCGGGTGCTGGAGGTGCCACCCCCCCTCTCTCACCCTCCTCAGCCCGGGTTACAAACACAACCAACCCGAGTCTGCCAGTCAGTTTTGAATGGGACGACCTTCACGGCTCCGTCACCGCACAACAACAACAACAACGACGGCCGGTGTTGTGACTATTTGCCGCCCCCCCCCCCCCGCTGCGGCGCTCACCTCTCCACGTGGTCCAGGTTCCCCGACACGCCGAGCCCTCCGATGGCGTAGAGCTTGCCGTCGTACACCAGGCTGTTGTGTCTGCAGCGCGACACGGTCATCCGGGACACCAGATTCCAGTTGTCCAGCAGGGACATGTAGCACCACACGTCCGTCAGCATCACGCCCGACTCCGTGCCCCCTGCAACGGACACAGGGGTCATTGACGCGGGCCTGCGGGGTGATTAAAAAGACCCCCCCCCCCCCCCCTTTTCTTGTCTCTCCTCAAACTATTTTTCTACCTCCACTCCCGAACACGGCGTGACATTTGAAGGAACACGACAGGATTGTACTCGTTCCGGCTCTCTGGAAGGCGCCCCCCCCCCCGTCAGCCCAGGCGTCTGGCGCGTGACACCGGCCGCGACTCCGCGAGTGCTGGGAAGGTCGCACGCCGCAGCCTGTTGATTGGCCCGCTAGAACACCTCTGATTCCCCCCCGCCCCCCCCCCCCCCCGGGTGTCTGACTCCCAGCGGACACATGCATACCTGTTCCAATGCCCAAACACTAATTTACATTTATATGAAAAAGGGGGAGAGGAAAGGCTGCGTTTCCAGCGTGCAATGTCGAGGTCTGAGTCCCGCGCGGGATTCGCGCACAAATGGGCCGAGGGGTGGGGTCTACCCCGCGGAGGGGGGGGCAACTTAAAGGTGTCTCATAGAGAGTCACAGCGTGCCACGGTGGAACGCAATGGAGCTGCAGTGCAGGGACGGCGAGGAAAGAAAGAAAAGGCGGGTAAACAGGAGAGACGTTCGATACAAAGGAACCCTTCTGAAAAGAAACACATCAAAGGCGTCGGTTGGGCGAGCCGAGGTTTCAAAGCAACAGATGAGTGGGCGATTCCAACGTGGGTTGACTTTTTAAACAAAGGTCGCCGGGAGTCGGGGGGAGGGGCCGGGTCGCTGCACTCTGTTGAACCCCATTTGGTCGTGGAGAGAAAGTGTGCAGAGTGATGGAAGGGCATTTCATCAAAGGAGGAACACAACGGTTCGATTGGCTCGAGGTGAAAGCATAACGGCTTTAAGCCCCGAAAGAAATTAGCAGCTACGAAGTTGGGAAGAGGAAATGTTTCTCACCTCGGAAATATTTGTGGACATTTTGATCCACGGAGGTCAGAAACTAGATCTACGTTATTAAGATCTGAAGAGGTCATCGTTTGTGCTGAGAAATTCACTAAATTCATTTCTATTTTTAAAGGTATTGAATGTATTTAACACATTTGGACTTTGTTCGGTGACATTTTCCGATACAACATATTTTGACTTTTTTATCAATCACATTTTTCGAAACATTTAGACTTTTTTCAAATTATATTTTGGCTTTAAAAAGGTATTTCATTTTTTTTTATCCATCACATTTTTTGTCGTGTCAAAGTGTCAAAACAATTTGTGTGCATATTTAAATCAAAGTCAACGCCAAAGCAAAGTTCCCTGTATTTACTGGGTTCGCCTGTCACTACTGCAGGGAGATAAACGCATAGCATCCACTGCCCCCCCCCCCCACCCCCCCGGCGATTTAGCTCACCTGACAGGTAGATGTTGTCCCCCGCCGAGATGACGCTGAAGAACTCGCGGTCGTAGAAGGGCAGGCTGGCCAGCGGGTACCACTTACTACTCTGGGGGTTGAAACAGGTGACCGCCGTCAGGGAGCGCTGGCTCATCCCGATCGACTGGCGCCCCCCCACCAGGACTATCACCTCCGCTACGCCTGGAGGACCCAAGGAGAGGGACGAGGACGGAAGGAGACGTGAGAAAGGAGGAAAGGAGGCCGTCAGAGAAGCTGTCAAACAGTAAGAATCCAAGATTGAACCAAAGCCTGTTTGAGAGCCGGAGTGACATCGTGTTCTGTGGCATCTAACCGAATATATTATATATATATATAAATATATATATATATATTGAAAATATATATATATATATAATAAATAAATATATAATAAATAAATAAATATATATAATAAATAAATAATATACATATATATATATATAATAAAAAAAAAAATAATGTATATATATATATATATAAATAGTGTATCTGTAGTTGAATAAGAAATAAGAAATGAAGAAAATCAGCAGTCTTTGGTTAAAGAAGCTTAAAACATGCATGCAGATTTAAATAAAGGGCAGGTTTATGTTTATTACACAATAATGCAGCCTTCATGCTAAATGTGACACTAAAGCAAAGCGACCAGAGTAATTGGAGTATCAGCTAGTTGAACGGATCACAGTTCCAACCTTGATTTATCCACATCCAGAGCAGAAATATTCAGAGCTAAACACTTAATTCTTCATCTTTTAGGGCCAGAAGTATTTTCAAATATAAATAAGAGATGTGCTGTCGACGCAGCGCTTGAATCCTCCCACAGAACCCGGAGGGTCCGCCGGCCGTACATTACAAGTCTGCTGTTTGGGATTCAGCGGCCTTCGCCGTCCCGCAGTCAATACGCTTGTCGGGGGAAATGCAAAACAAAATGCAAAGCAGAGAAGTTTCCTCTCGGTCACAGGAAAGTACTGAATTAAGTAGCAAAGCATAACTGAATTACCCGGACCGAGAGGCGGCCGCCGCTCTCCCTTCATCCGCACACTCGCACTGTGGAACACACAACGCGCACGAGCACCAGCAGAAGAGAATCGCACAATCAATAGAATCAACACACATACACACACACACACACTGTGAGGACTTTGTGTGTGATTGAGAAGATACTCGAGAAAACATTCAGCACTTATCCCTGTTGCTTCTCAGCCAATCTCTGCTCTCACACACACACACACACACACACACACGCACACACACACACACGCACACACACACACACACACAGCGGATAAAGACACCAGTGATCCAGAACACACAAACAGGCTGGCGAGCTGCCACATGAGCGCCGTCTCAGTCAGTCCTCAGCAGCAGGACAACAAGCCACCACACAGAAATTAGCTGTGTGTTTGTAGGCAGTGGTTGGAGAGGAGGGGGAGGGGGGAGGCGGGGGGAGTTAACGAGAGACGGGGCGAGGAAAGAAAGAGAGAGAGAGAGAGAGAGAGAGAAAGCCAGGAGGGAAAACAAAGCAGGAATGAATTCCCTCCGATCGATACTTTTCCACACTCGCGTCCATCGGCGCTTCGCTTTCTCTCAAAGAAACAATCTCCTTATTTATTTATTTCCAACTCTTAAGCTCCCAGTTTCCTTCCAACGGTGCTAAAACAGAGAGTTTATCTTTTCTTATTTTTTTCCTTCCAAGAGGTGAAACCGGCTCAAAAAAAGAGGAGACGAGCTCTGCCTCGGACACGTCGGCTTAGAGGCGACGCTCCTTTTATCAACGAAAGCTTCGGGGATGACGGTGCTCGGCGAGAACGTGCGCGACCTTCTGTACTCATCGCGGCCTGGTTTCGCCGCCTCGCCGCGCATCTGCGACGTGCGCAGCGACGGAAGACCGCAGATGTCCTTTGAAAAAGAAATGGAGAAAAGAGGCCCTCTGTTTGTGTGTCACACACACACACACACACACACACACACACACACACACACACACACACACACGTTAATTATATTGACTTTGCTCGCTAGTGTTTCTTGCCTGTGATTAGTTTGCTGCTTCTATTGTACGTGTTTGCTCTCCATTTCTCTTCATCACGCGTTTCAACTTCATTGGATATTAAAAGTTGGACCGTATTCCTGCGTCTTCACAGGATTAGATTTTCATCTCTTTCTCATCATTCTTCATCTGTTGTGCGGTTTCACATCGTCATCCCGCGCGCTCGTCGATCAGTGTTTGTAGTAACATCTGTATGGATCCAAGTTGTGCAGGGAAAATAAACTAAAACAGTTTCGCTTGCTGGTTTGTCGAATTTTCTTTCACTTTAGTCTGCAAACATGAGAAGAAGAACGAGACCAATTTCCTATGTTGTTTTTTTTGTTTGGGATAGAATTTCTTCCCCGTGAGCCCACGGCGCGTCCCATAAGTCCGGCTTAAGCCATCCAACGCTGCGGATTTGACCGGCGTGCGGGTCTCCGTGATCCCCCCCCCCCCCCCCCTCGCCGCAGCTTTCCGCTCGGCCGCACACGTCAGGGAGGCTACACATCTGTGGGCAGATGCTGCAGCGGAGCCCCGACATCCCCCCCCGAAGCCCCGAGCGCATTCACAGGCTAAAACAACCCCAACACCGGCCTGTCAGTACGCAACAAAACAGGGAGGGTCACGACACCGGATCGCATGGTGTGTGTGTGTGTGTGTGTGTGTGAGGCCTCACAGGGACGGCTGTCAGTCAGCCGGAGGATGGATGGGAGTTGGGCGGAGGGATAAAGGGATGGAAGGTGGAAGGATGGAGGCGAGCGGTTGGGGATGAAGGGATAACAGAGTCTTGACAGCCCTTGATTCCTTTTTGCTTCCTGTAGGAGTTGATACCCGTGGCAGTACGGGAGGAAAACGTCCGCTTCTCCCGATTCTCACTGACCCTTTGTTGTATTTCTGGTCTATTTTCTGCCTGTTTATATTCAGGAAAATCCAAACTTCTGAACAACACGCTGCGTAGAAGATCCATCGTACCAAATTCATAAATTGACGTACTTTTCACGTACATTGTTATTAGGAAAAATATTGACTGCTGCAGCTTAAAGAAAGGCTTAAAGATGCTGATGTTCTAACGTTCCATCAGAACGTCAGCATCCACATCGGCGAGACAGGAGGCAGCCGAGCAGAATGCATGCTGGGTAAACAAGGAGCACCGTGGTCGGCTCCCGGACGGGGCGCGGCATTACACCTCCCAGGAGGAGGAGGGTCGCGACTCATCGCAGGCAACAAGAAAAACTAAAACAAAACAGGCTCGTGTAAGCGTTGGATCTCAAATTGAATTTGATGCCCACCCGCAGAGACACACACACACACACACACCCTCCCCCGGCAGAACGTGAGTATCGTTTCCACCCAACTTGACGTCAACAAAATGAAACCTCTCTGTGGCATGAGCCCGCCGCCCATGTTTTACCTCATTCTCATGGACACACACACACACACACACACACACACACACACACACACACACACACACACACACACACACACACACACACACACACACACACACACACACACACACACACACACACACACAGAGAGAGAAGAAGAGAGGTTGATGGAAAGATGGAGACAGAAGGGAGCGATTCTGTCGCTTCCTCCCCCCCCCCCCCCCCCCCGCTGCCACTCCGGCTCTCATCTCACCTTGCTCTGTGCCCCCCGTGCTCTCGGCCCCCCCCGCTGTGACCCCCCGCTTTCACTATTCATCCTCCTTTTCTTTAGGCTGCGCTAAAAGCTGCCTCCCTCCCTCCATCCGTCTCTTTTAACCTAAGAGACGCTTACATCTGAGGGGGGGCCCAGGAGTCGTTGCTCTTATTCTCCCCCAAAATCCTCTCCATTTCATCTGCCCCCCCCCCCCCTCCTCCTGCACCTTCTACCTCTCAACCGGCTCCCCGGGAGCCGACTGCAGCAGCCGTGCTCGGCTCCAGCTAACGTCAGGGGGGCACAGCGGGGTGGCGCTGCGTCCACGCCCAAGCGCCTTGCTCAAAAGCCATGTGCAGGAACTGTCCTCCCAGCAGCGCGTCGTCTTTGCGGCTACATTCAAACGCAGGTATTTAAAGTCCCGCATGAAGGAGCTCGCCGTTTAGAAGATGAGGGTTTGAGCTCCGTCTGTCATTACTGTTCAGCTTCATTAGTTATCGTGGAAAGGAAACTTTTGCAGTGAGCCATTGAACGCATAAATGAATTTAAACAAACATCCGGGCTGAGCCGAGCGGGAGAGATGTGTGTTAATAAATCCGTCACATGAACAAACGTGCACGTGTGGATACGGTCGTGTGCTGGAAACTGGCGCAGACTTGTACTCGGGTGTCACAGCCGGTCTCTCGGGGCTCAGAGCCGTTCGTATCTGCTGGTCCATAAACACCACTTCTTCTTCATATCTGCCCCCCCCCTCCCTAATCCTAGGATTTCTCTCCCAGGGTGTTAATTGGCTATGGCGAGGATCCGGGCGCCAAAGGCTCCCAAATAACGCTTGGATGTTCGTTTCTGGACTCTGGTGTTGGCTGGAATACTTTGGCTTTTAATGGCGTCGAATGGAGATGTGAATCACACGTCCTCGCCTGAGATTCCCACCTCCCACAAATACGAGAGCGGCAGGTAGATTAGTGTTTTGTGCCGCTCGCAGGGTTGCGATTACATTACCTTTTTTTTTTTAAAGCACTGCGTCTCCCCAGAAACCGCGTCCCCAATGCACAGCTCACTGAACGGGGGTTTTCTTTACGGTGGAACTATTTTCAGGGTTTTATTCTGTGGAACTTCCAGAGTAACTGGGACACCGACACCGGAGAGATGCGTTTCTGTTGAATTTTTTAAATGTAATGCTTCAATGCTGTGAGCAGGAAATCTCCACCCCCCCCCCCCCCCCCCCCCTCTCCCGCGCGTTCTACCGGGCGGGCGACACAAAGCGAAACCAGAGACGGACCCGTCAAACCCAATCCGTCTGCACGGTAAGTAACAGCAGTTACGGGTTCTGCAGACTGCGGCCGAGGCGATCGCTCACATGTCAGCCCCCTCCTCCCTCCCTCCCTCCACCCTCCCTTTCTCCCCCGGCCTCGCCGCAGGATGACAGGAGTCCGCAGCCGAAAGGTCAAGTGGACGGAACCTTTATTTTGGCTGCGGACCCTGCGGACGTTCAAAGGTTATCACATCTGGATTTACTGCCTGCGTGTTGCATTTATGAGCAGAGATCTCGCCGATAAGCCGACGGAATATCAAAACCTCACACTCCAGTTCTCTCTCTCTTGCTCGCTCCGTTTCTTTCCGCTTGCCTCGAACATCGCAGGCTGCAGGAATCAGACGGGCGGAGCGTCGGCTGAAGGGCATTCTTCACGTGGAGCGATTAAGACGTCTCTGGCACATTCTCCCGCTTCCTGCTCCTCCAGGTTGAGAGGTGAACCCGAGTAATCTCACGCTGGATTGACTCTAAACGCCAAACCGGGCTGAATAATTACACAGAGCAGGACAATAATCAACACCGTCCTGACGGGAGGGGGGGGGGGGGGGGATGGCAACGGCCCCTGCAAACTACCGTCAGCTTCCCCGTTAGCAGCCAGAGAGAGATGAGAGATGATTATTCCATTGAAAGCAGCTACTAGGAAGCAGCTAGTTGAGGGGGAGGAGGCAGACTGCAGGAGGAAGACGTCCGATGAGGTTTGACGCTCTCCCTACAAGGTGTGAATCTCATCCTCCGTCCTTTGGGGGGGGGGCGGCTCTCCGAGGAGTCCGGCTGGCTGCCGGAGGTGTGAATGAGGAGATGGATGTCCCGCCCACGGGCTTCGTACGGCCCCCCCACACAACGGCCCCCATTTCGATTGTCTCCGAGAGCTGGAGGCGAGCGGGGCCGTTGTGTAATGACATCCAGCCGTTGGGCTGCAGGAATGTAACGGCCAACAACGTTTAATATCCACGCGTCCAACGCGGCCCGGGCTGCGAGGAAAGGAAGGTTCAAACCGAGTAATCTAGAGGAAGGAGCGCCGCCGGCGCCTCCTACACAGGCAGCGCGCGGTACCGGAGGGAGGTTCTGACAAACGCGCTGTCGGGAATCAGACTGCGTCACGCGAGTGAACTCCCGACTGTTTAATCTCTGCCGATCCCCCCCCCCGAAAGTCTAATGACGGCTAATCAGATGCACATCCACACTCTAATTAACCAATTAGCAGCTAACGGATGCAGGCGCGGGCGAAACGCCGCGGATTCCTCATGATTCACTCGGAGATTTCCCTTTCCCCAAAACTCTTTTTAATGAAGAGGATATTAAGAGAAGACGTCAGCCGCCCCCCCCCCAGAGTTAACAGCTGCAGCGGGGACAGGAGGTAAAGCAGGAATGACATCTTATAAAACAAGTACGTTGGTGCACTAAGTATGACAAAAGAAAAAGATACAGTGACGCCATCTGTTGCCACACAAGTTTACATATGAAGATCTCTGATCAGCATGGAACAAAATGGATGGGCAGAGCATCCACTCGATAAAACGCCGCAGAATGCAAACGAGAGCAAAGTGAGACGGAGGACCGTCTCCTCCTCGGCCAGCGAGGCGACGCAAAAATGAAGTTGCGATTCAAATGTCAAATGTTTTAATCTACTTGCAAAAATCGAGCACCGGCAGAAAGTAAAGAAACGAATTACAACAGAGCAACGCAGCGGGACTCCGAACAACAGCAAAAAACAAGACAATTGAACGCTGTGTGGAAACCATCTGGCTGCTTTTATCACACTGGAGGTTTTTCGAGCGTATAAGCTAATGGAGCGAGTACTCGTTAAGATGTCGGCCTTTTCTGTGGGATTTAAAGAAGTTGACGGGCTTCCATCTCACCAGCACGTCGCCGAGTGCGTCTTCATACACCATTAACGTTCATGAATAATGATGAAGTGGCTTAATATCAACATTTTGCCCGGTTTTTACCACCATAATATAAAATCAAGATTTCTACACAAACAGTGGATGCAATTAGCGGGGGGGGGGGGGGGGGGCTGCAGGTCCTCTCTGCCGCAGAACCCTTTACCTCCATCATCGGAGGGATGCTCACGGGAGTAAATACAATTTCAAGCATTAGAAAAAAATACAACTCAACTTACATCACCAGTAAAAGCGGCTGAATATGTGAGTCACTCAGGCATGAGTGCGCACACACACACACACACACATATTGCATGAAGGCAAACACGGGCCACTCTAACACACACACATATGCATGAGACTCACAAGTTCACAGATTGACTGTGCTCAGCAAGAAGTGCTTCACGGATGGCAGTTTTCCTTTTCTTTTTCCGCCTGACAGACTTATCAGCCGAGCTCAGGTGGCGCCCCATCTGCTCGCTCACATTTAAACTGCACACGCAGACACGCGTGCACGCACGCTCGCTCACTGCTTACACGGGTAGACGGCGTGCTCAAAAGAATAAACTCCATCAAATGTCTGCCCTTCCAATTTCATTTCTGATCCCCTCATAAGCTCCTCCCCCTCCGACCACATCCCCCACCCGCCCTCCGACGGCTCTCTTCTTTCGTGTCCTCTGCGCGCCAACGGCGACCTTTCAACTCTCCCGCCGCACTGTCCTGCGCCGGCGACGGTGCACCCTGCTGGGCGGAGCCCACCCTGTCCGATGCGGCAGATGGCCGTCACATGGATGCATGCGGAACGATCGGCACGCCGACACGCGCCCTGCAGGAGGGGATCAGACCGCGGACGTCTGTGCGCCACATCACCACAACTAACAGATCAGCTTCTGCGTGCAGGTCGGTCATCATGAGCAGCTTCAGAGGGCGCACCCCTATTCCTCACCCACCGGGCCAACGGGGCACAGAGCGCCACGGATGTATTCGTCCCGGCAGCATTTATGCATTTATATAATTCTGTTGTTACAGAGCCACGAGCTGCTGGGCATCAATATACACTTGCTGCTCGCATAATGGGGCTGTGTGAAGCGTAACATATGCACATAGCAAACACAGCAAAATGGTCCTCGACAGAAAAACGCTTCAAGAAACTGCTGAGAACAAGGAGCAAACCGCTGGATGGAGGGATGAGTAATGGGAGGTGCTGCGCGCATGTCACGCCGCAGTCTTCTCTTTCTTTAGGAATTCCCGTGCGACTGCATCACAGGTAATTACGTATGCAAAAAACATAACGTCCACTCGCCGTTCGTTTGCCGACGGATAAACCCGCCGGTTGGACAACGGCGTCGGCTCGTGAACCCGAGCTCTCAATAAAGTGCCATTTGTTAGGCAATTATCTTTATTCTACCGAGCAGAAAACAACTTGTGTGGAATGGTACGGCGTGCTGCTCATAACACCACGTAGACACCGTAATTAGGTAGCATTTACATGGGTGGGGGGTGGGGGGGGGGGCGCCTGGCCGACCTGAGGGAAAAATCTAACGGCCAAAAGCAATTTGCAGGCGCCTTCCAATTTCCATGAATGATTCTTTGAATTTAACGATGTAAACAAAAGGTGGGCTTCGGCTGGACGCCGGCGCTGGTCGGGCAGCGAGCAGTCGGCTGGTTGCTTTGAAACGGACGGCCGAAGGAAAAAGACGACGGCTTTGGGGATGTTCGTGTGCCCCGGCGGGCCGCTGCGGTTTCAACCTTTCAGACCTGGCTCAAGTAGCCATTTGCTTTTTTTGCTTTTTTTCTATCATGGAAAGAAAAATCTGTGCCGACATTCGGAAGTGTCCCCAACATGTAGTTGTAAGTATTTTAAATGACTTGTGTGGGAAAAACATTTCAGAGCTTTGCAGCCGCGCGCTGAAAATCAATACAAATGCAGCTGCTGTTCGGCCTCTCCTCGTGGGGTCATCGACCTCTGCATCACCCCTTCCAGTTAAGTGTGTGTGTGTGTGTGTGTCGCGTACCGGCGGAGAGGCGCGGCCGGTCCGCGGCGTCTGCATCTCTTGGCGCGCGTGCGGCAGCATGTGGTAGCGCTTGGCCTCGTTGACCAGGTCGCGGCAGGCCTCCGAGGACTTGATCAGCTCCTCGTTGTCCACCACGTTCAGCAGGTAGGACGGGTGGATGAAGGGGAGGCGCACCACCGCCAGCAGGTCGGACAGAGTCTGAGGAGACGGAGGAGGAGTGGATGGCTGAAGAAACCAAAAGCTTATATTACACACATTTATTTGCAGACATTTAGATGCATTACGAGGGAGTGAGACTGCCGGAGATGATCAAAGAGGTTCTGCATGAACAACATGAAACCTCATTAGAAACGTTTGTCTTAATAACATCGGAAAAGTGATGGCGTTGGAGAGAACGTGAGCCGCCGGAGTACGAAAAAGCTGGATTCGGATTCAGCGGGACCGTCACATCGGTTCCTGTCAGCGTCGGCTCGGCTCTCTATTTCTACACTCTCTGCAAACGGAACTTGAAACGGCTCCAGAGACTTCTAATTCAGTCATTAAAGCGCATTCAGCGTTAAATAAGAGGCCACAAATATATCGCTTTCGTAAAAGTTCTCAGTGAGATCCGCTCACCGACCCACTTTGGTCGCCGTGCGAGAACTGGAGCGAGGCGGCGGGGGGTCTCTCACCGCCTCCATCTTCAGCTTTTGATATTTCCGGGTCCAAATTAGACGTTACACGCGGCTAATGATCTTCTGTAGCTAAATTGAGACCTAGTTCCAGTTAATCACGGCTCATTCAGGCCGGGAGACGATTCCAAAGATGCTTCAGGTTTCAGGATCAAACCAATAAATGGAGAGCGGATTTTGACACAATCTGCGCTCATAATTGGCCCTTTTTCCCCTTTGAGGGTGAGATTTTGGCATCGCGATCGAGGCTTTTAAGAGATTTACATGTCGCGCAGTAAAACCAAAACGAGGAGAATCCTCAACTGTGGCACCGCCAATATTCCTCCCCGAGCTATGGAACCAACATGCGCGTGCATATAGGTGTTCAGCCACGGAGGCAGGGCAGCCTGTTGCCATGGCAACCTTTTCTATAGCTCTGGGCTGCTGATTTTATTTTTCTCTTCCTTTCAGGGTTTTGCGTGTGCAAGTGCTTCCCGTGGGAGTCTCATCCGCGGCGACGTAAAAGCTGTAAACACGGCCGGACGGAGCGCCGGACAGGTTGACCCCGTTGACCCCTTCGGTTCTCGGAGGCCGACAGAACGAGAGGAACGTCGTTCAGGGGAGAGCGAATAGTAAAGCCGACGCTCGGCCCGGGCCTCCCCCCACCTGAGGGGCGTTTTCACTCCCGAATCCACCGCCGTCTGACCCGGAAGGAGGAGGAGATGAGACAGGCGGAGACAGACGGAGAGCGCCGCGGGAAAGGACGGGGTGGGACGAGGGAGCAAGGAGACAAGCGAAAGGAGCCCGTCACGAGAAGACAAGATGAGGAAAGAAGGTGACACCAAAAGGGGGGGGCGGAGATTCGCTCCGGCAGCTGCCGAGCCAAACGGAGGCGACCTAAGCTTCCGGCTTACTGCTTTTCTACCAAAAGCCACTTTTCTCCCCCAGCAGCTCGCCCTGCTTTGGCCGTGGGACACTGTGCCGTTGGGCTCCGGCGATCGGATGCCGACACGTTTCAGAGACGCTTATTGGACAGTAAATCCTCCTCAGATAAATATCCTTTGAACTACTGCAATCCGGGGAGGGACGGGAGGGGACTTTGTTGTATTTGAACTCAGCTACGGCGGCTGCAGGTCAACGACTGACCGCTCTGACCCGGGTGGCTAAATTAAAGCTGTATATGGGGCAGTTCCAGCCAGGTGGGGCCCTCAGCGGCACTGCAGAAATAAACGTGCTAAAATGTCCCCGTCCTGCTCCTACTTGGAAGGGCAGGTGGACGCGGTCGGAATTTCATTTTTTCCCATTGCTCTCCGCTGCGGGTGAGATATCAACAACCTTGAGTAGGAGTTTGCAAATGTAGAAAATCGGTCGTACGGGAGATCGGAAGCTCACTGCGGAATTCTCCGAGCAGATGAGTTCGCGAGTGCAGAGTCATCGGGTCGAGAGTTCACGGACAGACTGGGCCGACGTTAAAGCTCACGTTGTGGAATCAATACTACACACACACACACACACACACACACGCACACAAATATGTCTGCAGGAAATGAAGTAACGAAGTGTGTCTCGCTGCAGCATCTCACAGCTGCTGCCGCCTCCCTTCGGGTGCCACGCATCTTTAAAACGGCCTCAAAGAGACGGCATCTGGTCTCTGCGAAACAGGTAAGGGCGGCGAGCGCGTGAACATCCAGCCCACGACCCGCCCACGCACGCAGGAGACAGAAGGATGGTCCCGTTTTATAATCATGTGCCGTTTGCGGTCATAGTTGTGCACTCCGGATATTGATTCGAGTGTAATCTCGTTTGAGATTAAAACAATGCAAAGTCGCTGTGATTAAACACGCAACCGTGGATGGAGTTGGACAAACGTCCCCCGAGCGTGTGGACGGGGTTACGCATGTCTAAGTCTTTAAAGTCTTCTATTTCTAATCAACCCCTCCATCCCTCCCGCTTCCTTTTTCGTCGACTCTCTCGCCGTCCTCCCTCTCGACTCCAACGCGCGCGCGCATGCGTCAACATGGAAATGAGCGAGAGCGGCACACTCGCTGCTAACGTTCAAACCCAAAGTGTCCGTGTGCGTCGTGACGGCCACGGGAAGAGTCACCGATCAGCCGTTTGCTCAACATTCTTGTTTAGCGTCGAATTAAAGGCTTTTTAGGGGGGAAAAAAAGCCGGCAGTTTGAGTTTAATCTGAATGTTTTTGGATGCTATAACCACTGTGACCACCGGTCTTACCTGGGCTACATTACCTTTATGCAAATATAAAAGGAGACGCAGTTCAGGCACCATTTGGGGGGAGAAGATTCTTTCTGTATTTGCGTCACACAGCTTTGAAAAGGCGACATGGCGCAGCACGCGCCTCTATGCTGCAGATCAGGTTTATGGATTTATGTGTCGACTCGTCCCCTCAAAGACCTTTTCTGGAGACTGCAAGTGACAACGCGGAGTGAGATGATGAGTAATTCATGATTTGGGGGGGTTGGGGCTTTTATCTCCAAAGGCATTCTGTTCTTGACAACACAGCAGCATCGTGATAATCATGTCCTCCCTTCTGTAGAGACGTTGTGGTTAAATTACAAGTAGCTCTTCTCTCCACCTGTCTGACCTTCGGCTTTTCTATCAAAACCAAAACTGAAAAAAAAAAAAAAAATCTCTAAACAGTCTTCATGTTTGTGGATGATAATTTCGAGGAAGATATAATCATGGGCGACCACGTCCGCCACCTTTCCTATTTGGGAAATTAAATTACCTTTGTTTAGTTTTGTGTACTTTGCAGCAGTCGCCATCTAAAATCACACAAGTCGCGATAATAACAGGCAAACAGACGACTTGACATTTCAACAGAGTGAAAACTTCCTTTGCTGAATTGTGGCAGATACACGCTCAGCTTTTAGCGCCTTTCCTGCAAACATGGTGAGCGAAGACTACGAGCTATGTGCTAAAAGGGGCTACATCTGACTTGTGCATGCGCGTGCGTGCTTGACGCAAACCAGGTAAATAAGCGGCCTCCCCGATCGATGAGTGTCGCGCCCGACATTCCTCCAACGAACCCTCGAGTAATCCCGCTCTCTGGTGCAGAGGCGAGCTCCGTGGCTGCAGACGAGCGGTGGAACCTGCAGACGGATGCAGGTCAGAACAGCTACGGTGCCCAACGAAAGACACGAGAACGTCCCAAGTGGAACATACGAGAGTAGAGACGCTACTCTTAGCATGTCCGCCCGCACGCACGCTCTTCACCCCTCCTCCGTCCGTCTCTAGGAGGAGTGCATCGGGTATTCTGATGTGCAACCCAGATAACACACCTTGTGACTCTGAGGTCTCTATCTCGCGGACTGCAGCCGCCTAGAAAAAGGAACAAAAACGCACACATAAAACACACACGCACACAGAGATGGTGGACAGAGGACGTGAATGGGTCGAGCCTGGTGGAAGACGGGGGATAATGTGTCTAACAGGGAGCGTCTCAGATCTGTCAAGAGGCGGCGGAGGAGCCGCCGGGAAGCCGCCATCCGCTAACGCAGATGACAAATGTCCGCTGAGCATTTCCCATTCCGCTGCTGTCAGCGAGGACTAACACCTCGTGTGTGTGTGTGTAAAATGACTCAAATAAATGACACATGAACGGCCGCATCTATTTGCCTTCCTCTAAACAGAGAGCGCCGCACGTCTGCTTTGTCGGGGGAAAAAAAATGGACAACCGGATGCTTTAAACGCAGCTCAGGTTTGAAGAATAATGAAGAGAAAGAAAAAAAAAAACACTGCCGGGCCTCACAGGTGTGTGTTGTGCGTGCCGGCAAACAATGACCACAGCCTCGGCGTCCGTTGCAGGCTTGTGCGTGGAGACGCAGGCTCGCCGTTTCCCTCTGACGCGTGATGGATGAGTAAATGATGTTCTCCCAAACGGCAACTAGTCTGGGTTCAAGAGACGCTTTGCTGGGCACGTTTGTGTGTTGTTTGCGACTATGTTGAGCTTTTGAGCCGGGAGGATGGATGACGAGGAGGGGGGGGGGGGGGGGGGGGGGGGGGGGGCGACAGACGCCGCCCGCTGCCCTGAGCAACTACTGACAGGTGCAATATGTGTTCTCCCCTGAGGGTTATTTTTTTTTTTTCTTCATTTCGGCATGACTTCATTTTCCAAAAAAAAAAAAAGAAAGAAAAGAAAGAAAAGCTTTCTTTCCTTTCATTAAATACAAAACGCATTCGTTTGAATGACTGCTCGCTGCATAATAACGCACAACTCTCTGGCTTGTTTCTCAATCCACTGAATTACCTTTGACATCGAGCGGTCGCTGCTTCTGTGCCCCCCCCCGGGCCCCCCTATGTGAAATACTGTTATTCATTATTTCTCTTGACATCTGAAACAGAAGATGTCTTCCTCTGCAGTGACGCCGTAACGTCGGCCTGTTCTACATGATTCACTCATGCGACGCCTTCGACCCCCACTCCCCGTACCCCCCCTTCCCTCTGTGGACGCGTTCAACTGGCTGCACCCATCAGGACCGAGCGCGCTCGGGGACGGCGAAGGGACGCAGATGAGCGCGGAGGTCGGGAGCCCGCCGGCTCACTGATCCCATCCTCAAGTGACCTCCAGTCTTGTGTGAACGTTTGAGCGGCGGAGCGGGATGTGATCAGTGACATGCTGTGAATCCCTGTGTGTGTCCGTGTGTGTGTGTGTGTGTGTGTGTGCGCACAGCAACGTGAGTTGGAGGCAGAATGAGAGACGGAGGGAAAAAGCTGCACACTGCATCCATCTCCATCCATCTCCATCCATCTCCATCGCCCGGCTGCGTCTCCTCTCAGTACGCCTCCGTCGAAGCGAGCATCGGGCCCGACTCGACACATCGAGGCACAAACGTCCCCGTCGTCAAAAAAAAAGAAAAAAAAAAAAAGACAATTAACCTTCCCTTAACGGGTGCAAGGTGATGGAAAAGTTTCCTTTTTGAAGGTGACGCTCAGAAAGAGAAGCACTGAATTAAAAGGCGGCGCCGGTGCTGAAAGGGTCACGTGCAGCGCGGAATGTGAACCAATGGTAAAATCGGGAAGTAACCGTTTATATCCCTGCACAGCCTCAAAGCGGCCTTTTATCCTTTGATAATTTCACACTGCGACTACATAACGATAGCATCATTTGTTCGGGGAAATTCTTAATGAGCGCTGAAGGCAGAAAAAAAAAAAAAAGGAATTACCAAAAACATTACCGGGGGTCGAAAGCATTAAGAATCCCCACGAATATTAACCAGTAACCGACAGCATCCGGATATGAGGTAATAACTGTACTCATTTGGCGAGGTGACTACAAACGCCATTGTTATTTCTGATGAGCGGACAGCTCAGTCTCGGCTAATGGCAACGCTGTCCCCCTTTCCCTTCATCGCGAGCCCACGCCATTAACCGTCCTTTTCAGCCTCTGCGTTTCCCCGGCCCGCTTTAATTAATCAGCGGCTCTTGTCAGGCTGAGTCACCTGGCGAGATAGGGCCCTTTATGAAATATGTCGGCGCGAGGCGTAATGGGGGACCTATTCAGGGGATATGCGGTCCAGAGACCGGGGGCCCTGTTGCGTCTCGTCCTCCCTTTGAAGGCGGCTCCTCCGGGCTAATGGGTCCGACTTCTCAGAGGGAAGCGGTTACGATCATCATCGGACACGTCTCCGTGTTTGGAGGCGCGTTAAGGTTCGCATGAGTTGCTCAAAACCTGCTATTTAACGGCTACCGGTGCTAAATGAGACCTTCAGCATCCACCGCGCGCCCTTCTTTGGCACCCTGACCAAAATGTTCATATCAATACCACAAATATAAAGCTACAAATCTGCTCCTCGAAAGATGAATTAATTATTCAATTAATTAATTGGCAGCGAGCGTGTCGGTGTCTCCTTTCCTTTCAAAGTCTCGTCCGTGACGCGGAAGCTCGGCACGGCGGCGAACCGGCAGCGATCCAAGGCAGCCGACACGGCTCCCCTCTTGCGTCCGGGGGGGGGGGCTTTCTGTGTCTCGTGGCGAAAACCATTATGAACGCTCAGATGCTCTCAACGTCTGCGAGCGATGTCCGGGGCCGCGCTCGGATGTTTGTGACAGCGCGGCCGAGAGAGAAAATTGCATATTATTTACTCACCGCCTTCAATATGCCACTTTTCCACTCTATAGCCCGCAGCTTAAAACCCACACGCACACGTATGCAGATGCACACAAACTTAGCTCAAGGCCCAAAGCTCAACCCCCCCCCCCCCCTCTCCTCCCTCGCCACCCGCCTCCGCAGAGTTTTTCAGCAGCGCTGTGACATTCCGCCCTGACACGCCATTAAAAAGTGTCACTGTTTTTGCCGGTCAGACGCGGGCGAGCGACTCGAGGCCGACCGACGGCTCAATCACGCCCTGCCTGGACGCCACGACGCGGCACCGGGGGGGGGGGGCTCTCTCTCCACCGTCTCCTTCTCTTTTCTTCGTCTTTCTGTCTCCCCCCCTGTTCAGACGACCGGGAAAATGTCCCATTTCTTTTCTTCTCCCCCCCCCCACCCCCCCCCCCCCCCCCCTCTCCTACTTCATGTGCGTAAGTCACCTCTCCATTAGAGTGTGAGATTGCCGGAGTGTGCCGGGGCCCGAGCCGGCTGGAGGTCTGCGATGCAGATGACAGAGGTCGCGTGTTCTCCTAAAAAAAGCCGCCGTCCGCCTTGTTGTTGTGGCTCCTTGTGAATTCGCACTGCCGCTGAGTCAAATCCCCCCCCCCCCCTTCCCCCCATCAGTCACCCCCCCACAAATTCCAATTTCGGTGCATTTTCACTCCGCGTCGTGGAAACTCGTTCCGCGCCCGGTGTCTTTTTTTATTTCGATCTCGGCGCCCGCGAACCACCAACCATCCGCCCTCCACGGCTCGTGCATCAGCTGCCAACCCCCCCCCCCCCCCCCCCCGGATGGACGCGACGGATTTCACCATCGAGCGAGACTGCGACACATCACGAGATAAACGCTGAACTGGTGCGTCATAATAAAGTAACGTTGATTGGAGAGGTGTTCAGCGAGCGATCCGGCAGTTCCCCCACGTGCCGGTGGATGAGAAGACATTAGTCCAAATGAATGACTCCTCCAGTGATTTATCTGCCAATAACCTCAAGTCAATTTTTAAACTGCTATAAAATACGGAAAAATCAGCTTAAGATTGACGGTCTTGTGACTGAATCCATAAAACCTCCATGCCGGGGTTCGTCCCGACGCGGCGGACCGTCCCCGGGCCTTTTATCCAAAACAGTGGTCCGCTCTTGGTTTTCCTTACTCACCTGCACTCTGGACTCGGGGTCCTGTTTGATCCACTTGATGACCGTCTCGTAGACCAGCTCCTCCGCCTTGGTGTTGAGGCTGTCGTTGGACAGGTAGGCCACCAGGTCCACCTTGGACACGCTCAGGATCTCTTCCTGTCCCGCCACCTGGGGAGTCGTGACACACGCTTTTCAAAACGAGCGCAAACATTCGCGCAGCCTTCGGCGCCTGAGAAACGGTTCTCGGCCGATCGCCGCAGCCCGAGGTTAAACCACAGGGGACGTTTGTGTCCTTGCTCGCTGGACGGCGAACTAAAGGACCCCGCCCCCGCCTCAGAGATGGAGATCTGCGCAGCAACAGATTTTCAATCCCTCAAGTGCTGCAAAGACATTTCTTTCTTTCTTCTTAAGCTCTTTGTATGTTATTGAAACGCTCCGGCAGTATAATTATCCAATATCCTCTGTGGTTAAAGTCTAAGAAGGTTGGAACTGCCGGTTAGTCATTTATTGATATCGCCATGATTTCGATTGGATTTCCCTTTGCTGGAAGCTTCATTTGCCCTTAACCCACCCGATCTGCCGTGTAACTCCTACAGGGATCGATGAGTTGGATCTCACCTCGGGGAAGTTCTGCAGTGCGAAGGCTTTGGCCATGTTGTGGAGCTCGGTGCACGCCATGGCTTCGGCCATGGCCAGGACTCCCAGACAGTTCGCCGCAGTCAACTGCTTCTCTGGAGGGGACGAAGGAGGTCGGAGACGGGGACAACGGGGAGGCTTGAGTGGACGCGGGAACTCAATTCAGACGTTCAGAAAAAAAGATCACGGACGTAGCAAGCGGAGACAGAGAGACAAGAGCCGCTGGCAAAGACCCCCGTCGGAGCGCACGTCTGCCGGAGACCAAAGGAGGAACAAGTGCGATGACTCAAAACAGCCCGCGGGGACAAACAGCGAGGGAAATCGATGGGGGCGGGTGTCAGGGAGCGCCGCTCGGGGGATTAGCCGGACCGCTCTAAAGAAGTCCTGTCAGATCTCGGGAGTCGGCTGCAC
Organism: Gasterosteus aculeatus; assembly: GCF_964276395.1. NCBI lineage: Eukaryota > Metazoa > Chordata > Actinopteri > Perciformes > Gasterosteidae > Gasterosteus > Gasterosteus aculeatus. The sequence goes on from NC_135706.1 coordinate 14,494,827, forward strand.
GCAGCGCCCTGGTGGCCGGGCCAGCGGGGAGGACGGACTTACGCCACCGCCTGTGATGTGAGGGTGCGGCTGGGATTTGTAACACACACACAGACCCACACAGACCCAGACCCACACACAGTGCCATTTATCACAGGAGAGGGAAGCGCGTTGGCAGCGGAGCCCGTGGATGAACCGGGTCAGTGGGCACCGCGAGAGGCCCGATTAAACAACGGCCGTCAGAGGGACGCGGGGGGCCGGCCTTATCGCTGAGGACAGAGACTCTCTAACAGAAACAACCAGGGGCCAACAAAGGTCGCCTAACATCTGCTAGAATCGGATTTAAACAAAGGCTGAGTAAACGCCAGCGTCACGCTGCATCAAACACTCAACATTAAGTAAAGCGGAAACAATGTGTCACAAAAAGGCCCTGAGCCCATTTGAAATCCAGGAGCAGGTCGCGGGTTCACTGTAAAACGGGGTTGAAGAACCGTGTGGATTTCTCGCAGAGCGACTGCGTTTTTTTTTTTTTTTCTTCTTTGATTTGGACGTGGAGTCGTGTGAATAACGGCGTGGTGAGCAGGTCGCGGCCGCTCGGTTTCTGCTCAGCGTATATTTGTTACAAACCTCAATAACATCCGACACCGTATCAATTCCTCCTCGCCCGAGGACACGCGCCCGTATTTTCTCCCCTTCCACTGCGCTGAAACGCCATGAATCTTGTCGGGGAAGAATGGATTGACGTCCCGCAGGAAATGAAGTTTACAAATGGCTTCCTTGCCCCCCCCCTCTTTTTTTTTTACCCAACTGGAGAAAAACAAATCAATAACGTGGTTCTGCTTTACCTTTCCTTTCCCTCCTCTGACCTTTGTTACCGATACTCGGGACAATTTATAAGAACGGGATGCAAAGCCTGACATTTGCAGCTTTCTGGTTGGTTACTCGCTAAAATCTCAAACACGCCGTTTGCGTTGCGCGTGACCCCCCCGGCGGGCCCCCAGCGGCACCACTTCCCAAGTATCAATACGTCTTGCTATATGTTCCCCAGATGTCCTCTCATTGTCCAGGCCACAGGATTTGACATTTTACAGTAAGTGACAATTGTTCCCTGACCTTTTTGTGAATCTGCCCCCCCCCTCCCCTCCCCTCCCCTCCCCGCCGGGAGAAGATCCGAGGCCAGCGGAGAGCGTGAGCGGGCAGACTTGCACACAGACGTTCACATCAACACCCCCCCCCCCTACCTAGGAAGGACACGCAGACTTTGCAGAAGGTGTTGAACTGGAACTTGTTGGCGGCCTCCAGCAGCGTCTTGGCGTTGGCGGAGTCGATGACCAGCGACCCCGTGTAGACGAACTCCAGCAGCTGCTCCAGCACGTCGGCGCCGATGTTGCCCATCGTCAACTCCAGCGTCTCCCCGCTCCTCGTCTCCCTGACAACCTGATCGACCAATCACGGCAGAGAAGGGGGGGGGGGGGGGGGGGGTTAGAGGGTTGAATGAGCATGAAAATAAAGAGTTAAAAAAGAGGAATAGGGACACGGATACGCAAATGCTACAGACGGAAACCCCCCCAAAAAACACACCCGGGCCGGTACGAGAGTGGGGGGGGAGAAAATACGAGAAATCATTACACAACAAGACAACTTAAGGTGGAAAAGGGACAGGAAGAGAAGTTCGGATGCGCTTTACTTTTCTATGGGACGAGCAGAGATCTAAAGCTATTTTGCTGCATCTGAAACAAAATGTTCCTCTCTGAAACAACAAAAGTCATCGCTCGGCATGCTCGCCCCCGGCTGGGGGTTTTGGTGTTCGGAGAGTGGACATGCGTGCGTGGCGGGGCACGTGTGAACCGACCCGACGTGAGACGGAGAGAAAGGAAGCGACAGCGGCGCAAAGTGACGCTGCAGCGCCCGCCGGGGGGGGGGAAGTGCGCGGAATGAGTGAATCAAATGGAATATGATGCCCCCCTCTTTGGTGAAGTGGCGAGCCGGGCCGCGTTGAGGCCTCGCCGGGGTCAGATGGCAGAGAGTAGCTCACGTGCATGGGGATGCCCTGCCCCCCCCGCCCCCGGAGAGGTAAGCAACACCTCGCCTCCCATGTTTAATGTCCCGCGGGGAAACGATAATCCACTCAAGGGCAAAATAAATGGAAATTAAAGCCCTGCAGAGCGGATGCCCCCCCCCCTCCCCACTGCGCTGCCTCCTCCTTCTGCGGCTACGGGCATCAACAATGTGAAAAGTCGCCCGCATGAAGACGGATGGAGGCTCTCTGCCGCCGTCACTCGCGGCGATGGCGCTCTGTCTGTTCCTTTCTCTGCGTGCGCCGCCGTTCTCATCCCCCTTATCTGTCGGGCCGGCGGTTCGGTTGGACCGAAAGTCACGACGAAACACTCGGCGCTTGGCGAGACGCGGCCGGCAAAAACAAACAAGCTGAGACAGGTAGATGAAATGGTTAGAGTGATGAAGATGAAGGGGGGGAGATGAGGAGGAAGCAAAAGGAGGAGGGAGGCAGGGCGTGACGGTCCTTCCACAGGGAGCCAGCAGCCATCCTTCTGAGGGAGGGGGGGGGTCGGGTTGTTCCATGACTGTGCCTTGGGTCTTTTAAATAAGAAACGTCCCCGCCCACCCCCCCGAGAAAACACGTCCACCATCACACCCAAACAGAGCCTTTGTCCCCGCTGCAATAAGCCTCAGTAGCCTGTAGTGTATGAACTGAGACATTAGTCGTCATTTAAAGCGCACTCAGGGGGGGGGGGGGGGGAGGGGGAGGGGGAGAAGGACATCCAAAAATAAAATTAAAAAAAGACAAATGGCGTTTGTTTCTGGATGGACATTGGCTGGAAGAACCGAGGGTGTTACTCTTTTTCCTCCTGCAAAGCAAAAAGCCACACAGTGTTATTGCCCCTTTATCCTGCAGGGGCAGGTGGTGAGACAGAGAGAAGGGGAGTGCCGTGCCGTTCGGGGGGGGGGGAGGTTAAAGTGATGGAGGGAGGAAAAGAGGGGGGGGGGGGGAGCTAAAAATAAAAAGAGGAGCATGCTCATCAACCTGCTCGATTAGTGCGTCGGGAAGCAGCTCGAGTGGCGGTTTGTTTTCGTCTGAGCACTTCTGTTATGGAAATGACTTTTCTGGAGCTTCTAAGAAGAGGGGGGGGTATTTATGCCGCGTCTGATTGCAGACTTGAATTTAAATAGTGGAAGCGGGAGGCGGGGAGGGCAGGAGAGCCAGAGGAGGAGAGATAAGGGGGGAGGGAGGGGGGTAAGATGGGCACACTCAGGCAGAGAAATTTGTTTATGAAAAACGCACCACTTATTCAGGACAAAGTCTCAAAATCAGCAGAGACTTTCAAAACGGAGGTGAGGTGAGACGGAGGGGAGAGAGGGGCGCTGCGCACACGCACACACACACACGCACACACACACACACTTTCTAATACGTCCTTTCGACCTAAAAAAAAAAACACCTCATTTTTCCACGGAATACATTTAGCTTGGTCTTACAAGACCATCTACTCAGTGGAGGTACGTACAAAGATACGTGAAGATAGATGCTCATTCAAACGCAGAGCCTCCACGGCCCGGGACGGAAAAAAAACGGCTGGCGTGCTTTTCGCGCTTAAATCAGGAACAAATGATGAAAATGAACAGCGGCGGCGTGGAGGCTTTAGCGGCGTTATCGGGGCCGCTGCCGTTTGCTTGTTTGTATTGAGGCCAATAAAAGAGTCACGCTGGGCTTCAATCCGGTTGGAACGAGCACCGTCAGACGCTCCCAAGGACACAAAGGACACGGTGGCAGGTGAGAGAGTTGGGGGGGGGGGGGTACATCCATCTCCCCCCCCCCCATTAAACAAAGTCAACTTTAGCGGTGGGGCTAAACTACGTTTAAAAAGGGAGCTAGATGATAACAGCAGTACTATAAGTGAGAGGAATTTAGGTGAGGTGGCCCTTTAAATACAGCTAGTCAGAAAGATGTAGTTAATAGAAATGGGAGGGGGGGGTGATGGAGGGGGTACAGCGTCCCGTCTTCCCCCTCGGGGGGGACCAATGCACTTAGGGCTCGGCTGCAGTGTTCACACAGCTACAGTACTGGGCTTTAACACAGCTCCCGACCCATCTCACAGTCATAACACTCTACGACTCACAAGGATAGGGAACCCATGGGCCGACGGGGGGACGGGGGGGGCGCACGGAAGCATGTGTCCCGAAAAGCTCCAAGAATCTGGAGCTTTTTACTGAGATGCAGTGGCCATAAATTAAATGCCTGCAGAGCAGACTTATTGGAAAACCCTGAGGGGTAAAATGGAATCACCACAGATGATCCGTCTCCCTTCTCTGTGCACCGGCCCTTTAAAGGCTAGGGTAATAGCTTTTTTGGGGGGGGGGGGCGTGCACGTGTGTTCTGGAGCGTCGTTGCATCCTTCAGGTATCAAGAGCCCAAGATGGCAGGATGGATGGAGGATGGGGGAGGCCTGAATACCCGAGGTGGGGGTGTGCAGGGAGGAAAGGGGGGGGGGGGGGGGGTGTTATTTGAGCACCATTTTTCAAAAAGAGAAATTACGTCTGTTAGTTAAGCTTTTAATTTCCTAAAAGAGCCGCTCGCCTGGTGTGTGTGTGTGTGTGTGTGTGTGTGTGTGTTATGGCTAGAAAAAGTAAGTGCGACGTGCCCTCGCTGACCCTCCAGTATCACGTGTCGCCTTTGTGACTAACGGCGTCCTGCCTGAATGACACTGAAGAATGACGCCCTCGCTGCGCTCACACACACACACACACACACACACGCACACGCACACGCACACACGCACACGACGTGGTTGTTTAATGACGGGCCGGCCTCTGCTCGCCGCCCTCTCTGCCTCGCCCTCACGGGCAAAATGGTCACTTCCTCTCCCTCCACCGGACGTCCTTGATCACCCTTTTCATTCATGACTTTCTTACTTTCATGTCCTTCCCTCGCCAACTCTTCTCCGCCGTGTCCTCTTCACCCGCCGCCCTCATCTCCATAGCGCCAAGGAGCCTCGGCGGCGTCCCGTTAGCATAAATGCTGACCAAAGACGTCTTCTAAATTCAGAATAACTCCAACGAATTCATTTTAACGTGACGGCGATAACAATTTGACAGTAAGTGTTCATTTTTCAATTCATTAATAAATGAGAATTGGCGCTGTTAAAGTGTCAAATGACAGAGCTGGGAGGAGTTAGGCGGCGTGGGGATGAGCCAGGGATTCGGCTCCTCCGGGGGCCCCTCGCCGGCACGCACAGCCGATCGGCCTTTGTCCCCGACAAGAGGAGACAGGCGAGACAATCCGACAGACAGTTTGTCCAGCGTGAGGCCTTGAGTTCTTTGCGAAGTCAGACTTCGGCCTCTCAGGAAGCGTCTCCTTCCCGTTGGTCAAAGGTCAAAGTTAAAACTGGAGGTCGATGAGTGGCCCTAGTACAGACGAGGGCCCCGTGGCTCCTCCTCCTCCTCAGTTCTCCCTCTCTCTCCCTCCCTGTTCTGCCTCGCTCCATCCTCCCGGCGAGCGAGGAGGCCGCCGGCTGATAAGCAGCTCTCAGCCCTGCGGCCATGGCGGCCATGGCGGCCATGGCGGCGGCGGCGGTGGGGCAAAGTGGCGAACTCCCCCCCCCGAGGCATCTGTAGCGACCGCTGTGCCCGTTTGCCGTTGCTCCTCGCTCGCCGCTTCACTTCGAGCCGTGCGAGCGAGAACAAAACAAAGACACACACACACACACACACACACACACACACACACACACACACACACACACACACAAACAACTCTGGGTCCACGGGGACTCTCAATCAAGCCGAAAAAACACCTGCAAGGATTTGAAGTAGGGATGAGGACATTAGGGAATGGTGGTATTCCCTAAAACAAGGCAGACAAAAAGAGACATACGCGCGCTTAGATTTCTGACACACGTCTGGAGACACTAAAAAGGTCCGTAGCTGACACACACACACACACACACGCGCACACACACACGCACACGTATGCAGACAGGCACCCACGGAAACAAAACATCCCGGGAAGACAAAAAAATGAAGGGCAGAACACCGGGGGAATACTTAGATCCACATGAAATGAATACATTAGTGAAAGGTGGCGCTAACCTGCGAAAGCGCCTCTGATGTGCTTCCGTTTGTGGCGCGGAAAAAGTTTTTTTTATTACTCTAAAACAAGCGTCATTAGCATATGAAAGAGCTGTTTTGCAGCATTAGCCGAAGAATTAGCGACAGGAAAATACGGCAGACAAGGAAGGAAGGAATTACCACCCAGAGTGTAGAAGGTGGGATTCTTTTGTTTCGGCCCCCTTTTTGGTGAGTTTTAAAACATCCCCAGTCATGGAACGTTAAAATGGAAATGCGGTTAAATTGCCCTACATGGGGAGGAAAGGTAATGACGAGCGTTGACCTTTTTCTCTCCAGTCTCAAGATACATTCATTTGAGCGGCAAGAGGGAGGAATGGCTGCTGGCCCTGTGTGTTAGGAACCAAAGTCTTCACACACCTGCAAGAGAGAGAGGGGAAGGGAAAGGAAACAAAGAAAAAGAAAAAGAAAAAAGCGACACAAATGCGCCCTATGAAGAGAACAGATTGGATCAACAGCTGGTGGGAGGGAAAAGCGAAGGCAAACCTTTTCACCAGGTCCTTGAAATACAAGCTGCAGGAAGCTAGAACATTTTGGTGGACTTCAAACTCTTTGCCTTCAACAATAATTTTCAGGTCTGTAAACTCTTTCGCTCTGCGCTGTTGGTTCAACTCCTTCAACATCTCTGTAGAACAAGAAAAAGAAACAGACAGCGCCACATGTGGGTTTAGTATTTCCTCTCCTCCGCACACACACACACACACACACACACACACACACACCAGCAACAATAACATGGCATCCAGAACACAGGACAAAAATGTGGAAAAGAGCAGATTGGCGAACACAATATTGCTGGTCTTAAGAAGCGACGTTCATTGTGTGTGATCGAGGAGAGGTGACGAGTACGGACTTGATTAAACATTTCAGAAAAGGCATAATGAGATGTGTGTGTGTGCGTGTGTGTGTGTGTGTGTGTAGCAGAGAATAAGAAAAGACATAATTAGAGCTCATTTTCTACACCGTGCAGAGGAATGTGCAACACATACAATATACAACTTGGAATGAGATTAAGCAAGTAGGACTATTGTGTTTGTACTGTGTGTGTAAATGCAGTGCGACGACTTCCGCGAGGGGAAGCTGAACGAGATTAAGAGAGACTCCGTCAGTGCATTATTCATTTTTAAGTAAAATCCTTTGGCTTCTCACAAGTGCCCGACTGAGATGACCTTCAAATGTCGCTCAGTGAGGAAAAACAAATCCCAACACCCCCCTTTTCGCTCTCTATTCAGAACTCCTCCCCCCCAAACCTCATCTTCGTCTCTGGAAGAAAACAGAAAATAATGAAGACGCACACGGAAACACGCTGGCAGCCAAACGGTCGAAGGCCGGAGCACACGGCGAGTTGGGCCTGGCCTCACTGCAGCACAGGGGCGCTTGTTTCTGTGGCTCTTAATGAGGCACCGTGGGGGGATGCTGGGAGTGAAAATCAGCGGGGGGGGGGGGGGGGGGGCGGGCGCTTGCTGGCAACATATTCCAGGGGATTTAGGAGGGAGAACCGACGGCGCGGCTTTGTTGATCTGTTGTGGCGGAATCCCGATAAGAGAACGCAGAGGTTTGTAACGAGGCGCTCAGCTCGCGATGGGAGGGTGGAACATTGTAGGAACGCTGCGGGAACGTTGCGAGCGGCGAGGCAGCAGGCTTTCACGCCCGGTGGTGCCCGGTGGAGGCTGCGGGCCGGGAGGCAAACAGCAGACGCGTGATGACTTTGGTGAGGAAAAAGGTGGCGAATCCTCCGTTTGATCAGCAGAGGGTTTTTTCTTCTTTTAGGCTCATTTGTTGTTACTGATGTGGAGAAAGCACGGTGTGCACGGTGTGTGTGTGTGTGTGTGTGTGTGGGGGGGCCAGGTCACTTATTGTTGGAATGGGATCACACGTGCTGTTGTATCGGCGACTCCCGAGCTGAAATAAAGGAGTTTGTGTGTTTGTCATCCTGCGAGCGGGGATTTAATTAACCCGGCGTGACACATTCGCCCCTCTATGTGGCTGCAAGATCCTTTAGCTCCCTCCATTCTCCTCACTGACACGGGGGGGGGGGGGGGGTCGGCGCCGAATTCATTCAGCCGCCGAAATTATACGGCATAAAGACACATGACAAAAAAAAAAGGTGCTACTCAGGAGCGAGCTTTCGGTAAAAGCCTTTCTCTCCGAGCGGCGCATCCTTCAGAGTTATCGCATCAGGGAATTAATGGACAGACAGAAAATGACCGGCTGAAAACCAATTAGGGAGCAGAAATAATAATAGACGCCTGCTTTTTTTTTTTTTTCTTTTTCCATCAATACGTCTGCTGTAAATTGGCTGCATGCAAAGCTGCAGGATGGAGCGGGCTGCACGCACACACACACACACACACACGCACAGGTTGGCGTTCGCCTGGTCGTCCATCCGTCTCTCTCCACATTCCACTCCACTGCTGCCTGTCAGTCGGCCAGTTATCTGATTACGTTGCAGCCGGCGAGTAGTGAATACGCGGGAGTTTGGAGTTTGCATTAGCGAATCTCCAGCGGCCGATATGGCTCTCACCTCCAATCAGCCACACCGCCGCACACCACCCATCTGCCCCGAGAATAGAGAGGGAGGGGGGTGTCGGGGGGTGAGGGGGGGCTCCACTTGTCAGCAAACAATGGCCCGCCCTCCCTCCCTCCCTCGTAGCCGGGCGCGCACACCTGAATGGCCTGACGGAGGAGCTCATTATGGCTTCTTGGGGGGTGGAACCCGGAACAACTCATCGACGGCGGGTACCGTGAAACCGCACACGGCGTCCCCATTCTCGGTGGTGGGGGGGGCGGAATGGAGCGTGGGGCGTGACGGGGGGGGGGGGGGGGGGGGGGCGCAAACGTCTCAATACTGTTACAGGAAGAAAAACTCTCTTGAAGGACCTTCTGCATCAAGCGGTGAGGTTTTTTGTTTTTCTGTGCAGAAACACTGATGGGGGTCCGGCAGGATATGGTGGACTGCGCTGATGGAACGTGCAGGGGTTCGCTTCTTGCCCTCAAGTCCTCCACAAAAACAACAACAACAACAACAGGACCCCGTGCTGGTTCTATATGATTGGTTGACACGCTGCACGGGGGGTAAAAAAAAAAAAAACACAAAAAAGCACCCGGTGCCGCTCAGCCTAGTAACTCCACTGTCAAACATCTCACAGCGCTGCGGCCAATGGGGCCCGACGGCGCGATTCCCAGAAACCTATCAGCGTGCAGCGCGCCCCGCCCCCCCCCGGCCCCCACCCCCCCCCCGCCGTACGGTGCCGCGAGTCGCTCCACGAGCTGCGATAGGCCGATGCTAAAAGAGGGCGACGGACGGCGCCATTGGTTGCTGAACTTGAAGCCATTTTGGGGTTCCACGCGTATGTTGCGGGCGCCTCTGCGGAGCCGCCATTTTGTGTGGACATGAATGATCCAAACTTTCAGATCCGGCTTCATCGGCTTCATCGATATATTTTCTGTGTAGGAATTTTATTTTCTCGTGCTGAGAAAGTGTCAGAAGTGCAAACGATTAACATGTTTTTCGGAGATTTGAGGTTCTCAAATTTAATTCTCTGTATCGACTTCAAATGTCCTTTTTAATGAATAATGTGGAAGAAATGTTTTGCAAAAATGCCAAATGAAATGTAAAAACTATTTAAATGTATAAAAATCTTTTGTATAAATCTTATACTGTGTTTCTAGCCGGTGAGCACGTAATCGCTCACGCGTCTCTATTCGCTCGGACACAATTCAAAGTTGCGTAGCAGAGAGCAGACCGATGATCTCACCCCGACCTTTTCCTTCCCTTTCACACGACAATCAAGTTCCATCGACAGTCGCGTTTTAATTACCCAGAACAAACCGCGCCGGCTGATCAATAACTCAATGTACAGTCAGCCAGGAAGCTCTTTGACTTATATAAAAAGTATCAAATTACCTAATAATTTTTGTTTAGTTAATGGATTATTGTTCATGTATAGCTTTGCTCCATTTGCTACTAGTAATTCACAACAAATAGGAATTAAACGCATGCGACGTACTAAATATATTATTGCTAATTTTTTTTTTATTTCACGTTAAGTAATTAAAATATTGTAAAAAAGGGTCATAATTGCCGGACGATTTGTTTTTAGAATCGCATCGCAAGATTCAAATTGTCCTCAAATACTACAAATTTATTTAAATGTCGGATTTTCCTCAAGCAATATGCTAAAATTACACTAGTTTAAAAACAACGTGGTCAAAATGTAATATTCAAGTAATCGTCACCATAATTCATTTGAACTAAATCTAGTGAAATTGGGTCACATTTAGCAAAAGAAAAAAAAAAGAAGACTCGTTTGATGGAAACAGGCTTCTTCACACAAACATCTTTCTATGACCAGAGGACCTTTGAGAATGTTCATGTCAAAAAGGAACTTAAGAAGAGTCGGCATGAATTCTACAAAGTGTTCACAAAAGAATTCTTACAAGATTTCACAGTTTTCCCAGAAAGGGCCTTGAACCCCACTGAGAAAGCCGCCAGGATTCGATGGTGAGCAGATGGATTATTGGAGGACCGAATATTCCTCGTGAAGTGGTGCTGCTCTGATGATCAAACAGAACCGGGCTCAATGAATGATACATGTATTACGGTTCTGCTTGTTTTGGACTGAGGAATCCAACATGAACATGAGCAGCGGACTGAGACTCACTTTTCTGACTGCGCACATTAAAACACAGGGAAAGGCAGCATTGAGCAGACGGAGAGAAGGTCGGGAGGTCACCGTCCGAACAAGTCCTTGGATAACGATCCAAAATACAACCGCCAGAAAAAAGCCAATGGTTCCAAGAAGCCATTAAAAATAGTTGTGAACGCCTCGATCGACTGATTCGAACATTTTTCTTTCACTATGAAGCTAAAACCTTTTTAAACTCGAGTCCCCAGAAAAATGAAATGGAAGATTGAGGATTTTGAGAAAGTGCGAAATGAGCAAAAGTCAAATAAAACAGGGCCGCTCGAACAAAAATGTTCAGTTCTTGGCTTTTTCTGTAAGAACTAAAAAGGCGAAATATTGATTGTGTTGTGCATATTTATATACAGCATTCTAAAGGCTCATTGGCGTATTATTACATTACAATGCGCCAAAGTTGTCTGTTTAAGCAACGTCATCAATAATTACGTCTTTGCTTACTCACTCTATTCTCTATATTTTATTATAAAATCATTTAAGTAATTGAACCATTTATTTAAACAATTTTATATATATTTATATGTCAGGTTTTAACTGACATCGCAATTACTTGAAATACACAAAATGTCCACATTTTTCACTCAGTTTTGCACAAACTTTGAAAGGAAACAGACTTTTGATGCTTTTTTTCAAATTGAATTGGTTAATTTGAATTATTTTATATACGATTTTTTCTTTCAATTTTAATCAATGAAGTTATTCTTCGCAAACTAGCTCATTCGATTTCCCTAAAAGAGTTTTTAAAGCAAAAATAATTTTAAAATGTATTTTTTTCTTCAAAGAAATGTTGGTGTTGACAGAATATTCAAATGGATTCAGTCCACTTTAAAATGTCGCGGCATAAGTCTTATTACGAAAATAAGCAAAGAGGTAACCCATCACATTAACAACACCATCTTCTGCGCTGGTGAGGAATAAATAAACCTGCTGGCTGAATGTCAGGCTTTCACAGGCGCAGAACGTCACAGCCGCCATCCGGCCTCTCATCTGGATTCCACCCTCTGAGCAAGAGAGCCTCTTTCCCCCCCCCAGATAAAAGCCTGCAGAACTGCGGCTTGTTCCCCCTCAATTACCCCAAACGCCTTCCGAGCCGTACCTCCAACAATCACCGCCACATTCATTCCTGGAGACCACTCCACAGTTTGTGCCTGTACTCCAGAGCAAAATCAGCTGGGAAACCTTCCAGACGCCTCCAGACGCCTCCAGACGCCTCGCGTCCTCGTTTCAGCCCGGGAGAGAATAGTCCGTGATGAGGACGAGTCACGTCTCCCCCCGCTGGAGATGCGCTGAGCCTCGGCACGGTTGTCCGCCGGGCCTTGACTGAGCCGCCACTGTGACATCTAAAAAGGAGTGTAGGTGGGGGGGGGGAGGGTGAGGAACTTATGCCCCTCAAAGACGCCGCCTGGGCCTTTGTTGCCCTCCTCCAATAGACACGCAAGGAGAGAGGCCTGCAGTGCACACACACACACACACACACAGACACACAACCATTGGCAACAGCAGAACAAAGCGGAGGCGAGTGCGAGCACATGCTCCTCAGGGGAAGAGCACCAACAAAGAGGCCCCTCTGTAGCGAGAGGGGGGGGGGGGGGGGGGGGGGGGGGGGGCAAGGGAGGACGAGCGGCCGGCCGGCCGGCGCGGCAACTTCCTTCGTTGCCTCAGGAGAAACGCCTTTTAACAGGAGGAGCCTGGTCAGAGTCACGTACGGCGTGACGGAGGCCGGTTGCAGTTCACACGAGGTTAACGGACGCGGTCACGACATTGCAGCTCGAAAAAGAATCTCCTCCCCGGCGGACGCGGCAGTTCATGAAGGAGGAGGAGGAGAGATTTACTGTGGCAGAGTTACTGCTTCTAAAACCAACATGGAAGAGAGGGGAGGGAGGTTGCTTTGGAAACTCTGCAGCGAGCCTGACCCGTCCTCGCCGAAGCTATTTCAGTGTGAAACATTAGAGTGATGCTCTCATCCTGGCCGGGTACATTTTTGACAGCAGGTGCTCTTTCTCAGAAAAATGTGGCTGTGCACACAATATATTTCTGTCAAAAGAGTAGCGCTGGTTTTACTGCTGTGGTCTGTTGAGAATCAAGCGGCTCAGTAAATCAAGGTTTTCCATAAAAGATCAAGATTGATACGGATAGAGCTAGTTACAATAGAATATGCACATCTTCTGCATTTTCTGTTGCAATGCTGCTGCTGTCAAAACAAATTAAATAACTTTAAAAAAAGGAAAAGGAAAAAAGTAAATTCATTTCTTTGCATTTTTGGAATTTATAGCGTTGTTAGACTGAAATATCTCTGTTCTGTGCAACAAAAGTAACTGTGCACATCTCTCTCCAGCTCAACGGGAATAACGGCGCCAGAAGAATAACTGGGACAGGACTCCTGTTCAAAACAAGTCATGGGGGAAATGTGGGAGTTTATTCCAGCTGAAAGGATTTGAACCAAACAAACGAAGAAAAAAAAACCCAAATCAAGTCGTGTCGCTGGTTTTCACCTCCAATTAAAATGTTCCACGAGAATCCGAAGCCCGGAAAAGTCTTCGGGAACTGTTTTCACGAATAGGTCTTAATTAGGAGGCGGAGAGGCGGGGCTGTTTGAGCCCGTCACACTCCGGGAAAACCCACAAGACTTAACTCCTACAGACTCGCATCCACTTCAAGGGTGCCTTTTTCTTTTTTTCTTCCTTTAGTCGGCACTGGGGGTCTTTGGGTGGATGTCGGGTCAATCCCTAAGTGCCATGTGGAGGTGAAGCCTGATCAAAGCGAGACGCAGCACAGCGGCCCGCGTCAAATTCAGCAACTCTTTCCTCAGAATATCACAGAATTAATCGAAATCTCTCCAAAATGCCACATTAAGGAATAAAGACGTCCGATAGAAACACACGTCTGGTTTCTTCTATTCAGAACGTGGGAAAGAGGGAACAACACATTGATGCTGTAGGAAAATAAAACCGCGAGGGGGCCTCTACGGCGCCATGGTTCCTTCCTGCTGAGAAGTTCTCCAGCGTTACCGATGGATCCATTAGGTCGCCTGCAGCTCGGCGCGCAGCCCGCCGACGGTCACGGAGGGTCAAAGCACCATAGAGGCATAAACCATATCCAGGCATAATTACATGGGTTTCAAAGCTAGCAGAGCTTCATCAAAGGGGATCAAGACGTGTGTGTGTGTGTGTGTGTGACACGTCATTAGCAGCACAGCACTCCTCCTTGGCTGTTTTTAACCCTGCTCAATATGTGAAAGCCACTCTGTTGGCAGCCTCCTCATGTGACAGCCATAGCAGCTATATTAGCATGCAGCATTTCCCCCTCCCCATCAAGCATCGCGTGAAGAAAGCACCAAGCAATCGGACTCATGGAGACGTGGGGCGGTTTTACCAGGAGGAAGGAGCTCAGCGCTCGCCGGCAGCTTCATTCATAAAGGCCTTTTAAAAATACAGGTGGTGCAGGGCAACCCGCGAGGTGCTTTTATTTTAGAGAAGGCGACGTGCTCGACATTGTGCCGATTTGCCTTTGAATTACAACCGAACGCGTTTAATCAAAGCGAAACTAAACGAGCCGAGAAATTCGTCTGAGAAAAAAAAAAGAAAAACAGCCTGGTGACTTTGTGGTGAAGTGTGAGTCACGTGTCCCGCCGACCCGCTCACCAACAATCACATAGAAAAGGTGAAGCGGCATTTGCGAATGAGAGTTCCCAAAAATCCAGTCAGCGGGGCAGAGAGGACTAATGAGATGTGCTGAACACCGAATTAAATAATAATTATGAACTAATTACTTCCATTAATTGCTCCGATGACAAGTGGCAGAAGTCTTCTGCTTTTCCGCCGCCGGAGGCACACGGCGCTCCGATTTGGTCGATTCAGAGCCAAAGGACTAACTAATAAACTGATGCATAATTCATTTACGCCGACTCTGGAAATTCCAGTTCCTTACTGGAGTATTTATTTTCTATCCAAAATGACTCTAAAAGTCCAAAAACCGGGACAAAAATGAGTCTGTTCGGGCATCGCGAGCACTCGGTTTGTGGAAGTCGGGTTCATGAAAACAACGCACACAGACACACACACACACTTGTTCGACTTTAGGCAAACCAATGTCGTGAGAGAATAATCCTAATAACGCGCTCGCTGGCTGCTGTAGATAACACACTGTACGCTCCGAGGGGGCTTTTAATAGAAGCGAGTGGGCGGGCAACACTTCTCCATCTTTCCTCTTCGTTTAAATGCTGAGTTACGATTTCATAAGAACGACTGCGAAGGCCAGATATTATCACCCCCCCCCCCCCCCCCCCCCCAGTGGAAAAACCGGGCTAATTGAGTGAAATGAATCATCTACACAGGTCCGGTCCATCGGTGTGAGCGCCACCAGAGAGACATCCGTGTTCCACGTGCACTTCACCTTCGGTTCTTTAGCTGCGCACGTGACGCCTCCAGTTCCAAGCGCTCGCAGACGGATGAAGGGTTTGACCTCAAACCAAAAATCAGCAACAAACGCCGGGGACGGGGACGGGGGGGGGGGGGGCCTCGCTCAGGTAGCCTGCCCGCTCCGGCATTTCATCACCCAAAGTCCGGATGTTTCACTCGACTGGAACTTTCATCCCCGCGGGCGACAAAGCGCGTTGTCCTTAAAGAGAACCGCCGCTGCGAAACGCCAGACAGGACGCCCTGTCATATTTGTGCACGATGCCGCGTGCACGCCGATGGATTGGGTTAGTTATTACGGGGAGCAGAGCCAGTGATTGGAGGCATTATCTACCGCTAAATGTTCAGGCTTTATTGAGAAAATGTGACATGGCCGTTGTCATTAGTGTCTCTCCTTCACAGATAAAAACTAGAGTTCAGTGTGACAAAGTGAAAGGACGCCATCCTGCTGCGCCTCAAGGTCTCCAACACAGCCACCATTTAAACGCACAAAAAGTGTGTGAATGTGCAACCAGCCCCCCCCAAAAAAAGGTTTAAAGTGCCTTTAAACGCTGAAAGACAAACGCAAAGCAGAGCGCAAAACTCCACTCCACACATTTTCATTAAAAGTCTAAAGTCCCCGTCCTCAGCTCCTCCACCCTTCACGGTTTAGGGAGAACACAGATGCCAAAGCGTGTGTGAGGGAAAGCAGATATGTTCCCCTGGCCTCCCCCTTCCCCCCCCCCCCCCGTTCCTCCATGTCGGCCGTGTTTACGACGGGTTTTCGTTTGTGTACATTCCTGGCGAGCTTCGCCCGCGGGCGCCTCGCCTCTACGGGGCGTCATTTTCTGCTGAGTCGCCCCTGAAAAAGCAGAGCGAAGCAACCGCACCGTTAAGATAAACGTCAACGCCCCCCCCCCCCTCCCCCTCCATCTCCCCCTCCAAGCAGACGGCGTGTGTTTACCGGGTAACTTGGGGGAAAGGTGGGGTGGCGTGGGGGGGGGCAGGTGGCATGTGGGCGTCCTCCCAGCACACTGCACACCTGAGACGAGCTCGGTCATCTGTGCATTTCAGCACATTTCTCCTCTTTCTTACACCACCCTCCTCCTCCTCCTCCTGTACCCCTACACTGCTGAGCTTCATCTGGAGCTTTTATTTTGGCGAGGTGCTGCGGTTTTGGAGGCCTCCGCTCGCTCCCCGTTGCAGTTACGCCTCCTCATTAGAGAGAGAAACATCCGCCGTTCACGGACTTCCTGCTAACGTGTGCCGTGTTCACACTCGGCCTCCCGTTTCTCTGCCGCGTGTGAGGAACGACGCGCTGACGTCTGACGCGCGGCGATGAAAAACCTGCGCCGCTACTTTACACACAAGATCACAGGCTACAAACACCAACTGGACTCCTTTGTTTTCTGATACTTTCCCACCGTCAGCGGGGAGGAGCCTCAGCAGACAAAGATGCTTTAAGAGAACCTACAGAGAACACGGAGGCGCTGAGACAAGTGAGGGGAGAAGAGTTTGCAGAAGATGAGAGGAGGCGCGATGGGGGGGGGGGGGGCTGCTGCACTGCGTCCGCGATTGCTGTCGGGCTCCTCGGGTCCCCGCGGCGCCGAGCTTTATCCTGAAAACCCCCGGCGCTTCATTTTGTGCGTGGAGCAGGAGGACGAGGGATGATCAATCTTAATGAGCCCTCCGCCGTCCCTGTATCCACTGTGGAAGGGGGGGGGGGGCTGCTTTAAATACGATAACGAGGGAGAGGAAGAGGAAGAACGTCCTCTCGTGACACACACACACACCTCTCATCCTCGGCTTCCTCCCCGGGAGCCGCGCTAGAAAACACTCCGACAGCTCGGCGAGTTAAAGAGACGCCGTCTGCAGCTCTGGGGTGAGACGTGCGAGTCAACACGTGGGCCCCGTGTGGACGGGGGGCCTCTTAAGGACATCTCGTTTGAAATAATTACCTGCACACACACACACACACACACACACACACACACACACACACAGTCGACGGTGATTGGAATAAATTTCCACCTCATCAATAATTTGCATCAATCCGGCGCTCGTGTGAATTCCTTTTTTCGGGCTCCCGTTTGAGCAGACGAGAGAAAGAAAAAACATGTATTTCATATTCCAAGTTAAGCCTGTTTTGAAATCGTAATAACCCCGAGTTCTGCTTTAGCTAATCCTGACGCGGGCAGCTTTAAGATAATCGCCCGGCGCAACACCGCAGTGGCTTTAATTAATTTCCCCGCCGCTCGCTCGGCAGACGCAGATCCGAGTCAGCGTATTGGAAATTAAAACAAAAGAGCAACGACAACCCTGCAACTCTTGCAGCACACTGCGTGTTGCATTGGTCTCTGCAGAAGTTTGCGGCGAGGATGTGGTGCAGGGAGAGAGAGGAGAGGCCTTTAATTAATGGTCTCCGTGTGGCTTCCACAAACACATTGTGTTCCTGTGGCAGCTTCAAAACGAATGCTCACGCAACCCCGGCGCTCTGTGTAATAACCGCATGCTACTTCAGCCCAGGTGTCTCAGGGCGCGTGGGGGGGGGGGGAAGCGATCTGCACGACGCGTCCAGACGACTAAATGTGTTTGTGTAATCGATGAGCAGCAAACAGCGGCGGCGCGGCGGCTCCAGGAGAAGCTTTAAGTAGCAGCGATAATGTGCCGAGAACCCAAATGCCGGCGGATCTCTGTGGATGCGCTCGGTCTAAAACTAAACCAAATGAAAGCCGTGACCTACTTAAGAGTCCTAATCCAACACCTCTGTATGTTTATTAATCATATATACGATCAGAGACCAGCGAGAAGATATCGGCCATTTGTTTTTATTTTCACTCAGCTGCTGGTGGAAATGTTTTGGAACATCTTAAGGTCACAGTTAAATTAGCACGTATCTTTGCAAGAAGAAAACTAATAGATGTGTTCGCTGACATTTATTTCCCTCGCTGCCGTCGTTATTGACTGTGACTTGATTGATTTCCTCTGTCATGAGATTGCGATATAACTTTTAGCTAAAAGTAAAGTAAGTACCGCTTAAACAATTTGAATTCAATTCAAGAAACGAGCAGAAAATGTTTCCAGCCTCAAATAATTTGTGCTTCCGGAAGGTGAAGCGTATCTCCCTAAATTGAATTAAATAAGCAGATGATCGCCATACGGCTTTTACTGTCAGGCGCGGCAGGTTGCCAGGCAACGGCAGCGGCGGAGGAAAAGCTGGTGGCGCAAACAGGAAGTCCCGCCCCGTATAGGCCAGATGGCAGGAAAGGAGAGGCCGCGGCGCAGCGATGTAAAAACACTCATCTTAACTCGGCCGGGCATCTTAATTGCATCCACTCGCCCCCCAGAGGGCGGCTGATGTGAGCTGACTGGAAGATGAACTTCCGACGCGCTTCCCCCTCCCTCGTCCTGCCGTCTCCAGGGCCAGCGAGGCGGACGGGACGTTCGGGCGCGAGAGAAGAGGCGAGGAGCAGAGTTGTGACGCTCGGCGGGACCAAACTCCAAATGTCAACCATGCGGACGCTTCATCCGCGCCTTTTCAGGCATCTACCAGAAGGAGAACGCCACATTCCAACGGCGTCGGAGTGCGCTGCTGGAATACATGGCGGCTGCAGCCGACATCTCAGGCCCGCCGAGCCGGCGGGAAAACAGTGAGAAAAACATCATCATTTGAGCGGCTGGAACATGAAACGGCGGCGCGCCTCCGAACGTGCGGAGACGATCGCTTACAGGCCGTCCCCGCCGAGCCCGGCGCTCGCTCCTCTCGGCTGATATTCATCAGGGCAGCCATCGATTTTAATGACTTGGTCAATAGACACACAGCTACTCCACTCTCAGCATCCCTCCCCCCTCCTCCTCCTCCTCCTCCTCCCCCGCTCTCTCTCCACTCTCTCATCTTCTTCTGTCTTTTCTTCCCTTTGCAGTGTCCGTCTCCCCCCCCCCCCACTCGCGTCTCAGCGGCGCCGCCGCTCGTGATCGCCGCGCCTCCGGTTGCAGACGTGAGCAGCAGCACAGGAAACGGACCCGTCGATAAGAGTTTGAAGCGCACGCCGGGCGCGTGCTGATGAAAAGCCCCCGCCGCGGACGGGAGGGGGAGGAGGTTGGGGGGGGACCAGGTGAGCAGATCACATCTCTCGGTAGGCGACGAGGTTAAAGCCGCCGCCCAGCTGCTCTGTGACATGTGTGCTGTGAACAACATCCCAGACACACACACACACACACACACACACACACACACACACACACACACACACACACACAGGCAGCGGGAGAGAGGGGAGCACACAGTTGTTGATGCGCCCGCTGATGCGGCGAGCGGAGACAAATTGCTCCCTTTTGAAGGCGACGCCACAGCGAGCACGGAAGTGTGACTCCCGTCACCGCTGCCGTTTGGCTCCGGGGGCCGCGAGGCCGACATCTGACAAAACACCCACGCGGTCACACCCGGGGAGCAGCAGTACAGCGGAGCGGGGGGACGCGGGGGGGAGGAGGGGGGGACGCGCGGCGGGCGCAGACGGATCAAGGAGGCAGGAGGTCCGTCAGCTCCGCCGAGATCCAAGGACGCCGCGGAAAGCGCCGCCGGCGCCAACGGGCACCGTGTCCGCAGGTTTTATTCCTCGATACGGCAACACGTGTGATTAAGTGGCTGCTTAAGTATTCAAACAAGTAACAGTCCAATAGTTACTTCTGAAAAGCCTCCGACTCCAAAAAGGATCAGAGCGACGTCAGCCGTGACCATTTAAATGACGACTTCCTCCTCCCACTTCCATCAAATCAGGGCATCATGTGGTGGAGAATATTGGTTCTCTGATGGAGGGAAAAGCTCAGCACACGTCTTTTCTTTTTGCTGAAACGATCACCCTGAAAGAGGCCCAACGTCTCCCACAAGTGCACCTCATTTATTCCCCTTTTTTTTGGCATGTTTTTATAATGTGTGTGTGTGTGTGTGTGTGTGTGTGTGTGTGTGTGTGTGTGTGCGCGCTTGTTGTACACGAGGGGTTTGTATCACAATTTTACATAATGCATTTCTAGGGAATGAAATGAAGCCTGTGTGTGTTTATTAGAAGCAAAAGCCGGAGATACACAGCATGAATTTCTGTCACTTCATTTCCCGCCTTGTTTTCATTGCCGGACGTTCGCGTGACCCTCAAATCTCGTCCCCCCCCCGGGATCAGATCAGATCCATCAGATCCAGCCCTCTAATCCTCACCACGGCCGCACAAACACTGACTCCTCACCTTTCTTTGCACAAACTAGCTGGTTTCGGGGGGGGGGGTCGGAGCAGAGGGAGAACAGTGCCAACAGCAGGTTAAGACCGACGCAGGTCACACGCTCCTCGCCCTCCACATTTTGCTGCTGTGCCACGGCGGCGGGGGCACGCTGACATGCCGGGTTAATTGGTTTAAAAAACAGGATGCGGAGGGTCTGTGTGACCTCCTGCAGTGAGCGAGTACATAGAGAAGTGCTCCCTGTCATAAGGGGGGGGGGGGGTCTGCCGATGAGGTGTCACCACTAATTCACTGAAACGTTTCCACAGTTCGGGTCTCAGTACTCGTACTAATGTCCAATGTCAAGTAGGGATGATAAAACTGTGCCCGGGAGAAGGGGCCAATGTGAGATTTCAAGTGGCCATATTTGCGGTTTGACCTTCGCGGCGGCCGGCCCAAGACTTCGAGTGGGTATTGTTGTGAGGAAAGTGTCACGGGGATCCTTTCCCCTTCCGCCTCCGGAATACAAACCGCAGCCGTGCGAGCTGAGCGCGTTATCTTTGTCGTAGCATTAAACGGCGAGAGCGTTTGGAGACTTTTTACAACCCCCACAGCGCTTCCCCTCCCCCGTAAAGCGCATCGTGGTTGATGGATCGCGACAGATTATCCTCAAAAAAAATAGAAGAAAAAAAAAGGTCGAGCCCGTATAATTATGCGTTTCCAATTCTACCTGCGTCCTCACTTCAATGAATCGCAGTCCTCAAAATAATTGCTTTTTTTCCTTGTAATCTACAAGTTTGTCCGGACACATTTTATTCATCAAATTTCAGGAGAAAGAAAACAATCTAAACAAAATTAAAAGCTTCATTAAATGTGAAAATTGGTCGGGGGGGGGGGGGGAATTGCGAACATCTGTTTCGGGCCCCCTGATGCCATAAAACTCACAAGGTCGACGCAAACGCCGACTCGCGGCTTCGCGTGCGCGGAGCACCTTCGACCCGACGGGTCAACGAGGCTTCAAATGGAGAGCGAGGTGACGGCATGGGGCCGAAGCCCCGCCTCCTCCGTAGGACCCGCAGAGCGACGGAGGAAAAAAAAAAAAAAAAAAAAAAAAAAAACCTCACACACTTTCCCACCAATTTTCGGTGCACAGCAGCGCTGCCGTGTAGTAGTGTGAGATCAGAACATCGTGTTCCCCAAAGAATCCACGGTTCCACGGGAGTCGGCCGTCGCCCTGCAGCCGCGGGTGCCCCTCCGCTCTCTGCCACCTCAGAACCGCATTGAAGCCAATTGGCTGCGTGTTTGGAAGTTGTATTTCAACCCCCCCCCCCCTTCGCTTGAGCCTTTGCCGCCTTGTTTATGACTGCTGGCGTCTCAAACTGCTCGGCTACACAAACAGAGGGCAGAGGCCTGCGCCTCTCATTCCAGCGGGGGCCTCGCATGAGGGGAGATCACGAGCGACGGCGAGCCGAGGGGGTATTGATTTAATACCCAGACACCTCCCTGGCTTGGACTCACTCCTAATCTCGGGGGGGCTCCGCTCGGATTTAGCCTTTCAGAGATGCTCGTGATGGGTTCCACACCTGAAAGAGAGACATTCAAGAGCAACCCGACCTGCGTGGAACACGCCCCCCCCCGCGCCCCCCCCCGGCCGAGGCTTTTCCGTGCTTACCTTTGGGATGTCCCGGGTCACTGAACTCGTACTTCCCCATCCCAACCGTCCGCAGCATCTGCAGCCCGTTGGAACCGTCCTGATTGTCTCCGGCTGCGTGCTGGCCGTCATGCGCCGCCGCCGCCGCCGCTGCCGCCACCGCCTGTCCGTTAGTCAGAGGCAAGGCGGGGTGCTGGATGAGGCCGCGGTGAGAGGTTAACTGGCCGTTGCCCATCACGCTGTGGGGGTTGGGGTGAACCACGTGGTTGGCCTGGGCGGAGGCGTACGGGGGCTGGCTCGGCATGCTCAGCACCATGGACGGCGGCTGCTGGCTGGAGTGCGGCGTCAGCTGGAAGTGGGCCGTCATGAGCGGGTGCTGCTGGGGCAGCGGGCCCCGGATGGACGGCGTTACTCCTATGATGGGCGACTGCGCGGCCACACTGTGGCTGCTGAAGGAGGGCGGCTGGGGGAGGCCGTAGGTGTGGGCCAGCAGGCTCGGCTGGCTCACCGCCGCTGCCGGTGCGGCCCAGGTGGGACCTGGGGACAGAGACACCAGGAGACAGGAGAAAGATGACTCATCGGCGTCTGAGGCTTCCATCGAAATAGAGGCCGACTCAACTCCTCTCCGCACCGCAGCCTGGCGACGCGGCGCTCGGCCTCGGGCCAGGTTGGATGTTGGGAGGCTCTGCGTCCAAGACTAGCATCACAACGGGAGTAAGGGACTGCGCGACAATGCTTTCTCTGCACGCAAAACGCACACGTGCTCGGTGAACACGGCATTCATCCCAGCGCACAGGGGTTGTTTAGCCGGACGCTCGGCGCCAATCATCTCTGCAGCCCGAGGCGTTCGATGCCGACGCCGGTGTGCTGGGAGGACGCAGCCATACTCCCCACGCTCCCTTTGTCCCTCCGTCCCACATTGGCTTCTACTCCGTCCTCTCTAGCACCTGCTGCCACGGTCCAGTCTCCGAAAATAGCCCGGCACGCTACCAGAAAGGGGCCAAAGGCCAGAGCGCAGCATGCGAAGAGCTACCAAAGTTCACATTATTCATTATAGCGGCCCTGCTGGTATTAAAGCGGGGCTGAGAGGGACGGGGGAGATAAAGACGGAGGTTGGGATAGAGGACTCCAGAGGCCAGTTCCTTTAATAATTCACCTGTCATTCAGCTAACTAGCACCAAAAATCTTTTCAGCTCATTTTTGTAGCCGGTCTCGACAAAGAATTATCATCAATAGGATTTGCATGATATTTCCACCTCTTATGATGTTATGTTGTGAGTTTTTGATGCCATGAGAAGAATTCAACATGCCATATATATATATAGTGTCTGTCCTACATTTCTTTAGCAGCAAAATGGAGAATCAATTTTGTATTTATTTTAATTTTTCTCCATCATCATGGCCTAACATTGGCTGACCATCATTTACATTAAATCGTATAGATGTAAACGTATAGAAATAAACCCGTCTTCAATGTCCAGCTTGCGTCACTCCATTTATCTGTGGAAACAAGAACTCTTCTCTGCTCGACGGACCTCAAGTTAAAACAAAACTCATTCAAAGGCAAACTTTCTTCGACACACGCGGCCGTCACGTTTTCTGTTAAAAGAAAGCGCTGATTAACTCCGCCGCGGTGGGCAGAGAACAGCGCGGCTCAGTGAGGCGTGGAGAGGAAACGCCCCCCCCTTCCCCCCTCCCACAGCCTGAACGGCTGCACGCGCACAAATCAACATGCGACACCGCGCTCCCACTTGAGTGTCACATGCGGTTTGGTGACATCTCACTCTGCTCCAAGCTGCAGGATGGGACGAGGGGGGAGGGGGGGGTCTTCATTCACTGCCACACAATAATAACACCTCCAGAACTGGCTAATTCAGCCAGCCCCAGCAGGGGGCCGTGGTCACACAGCGGGGGGGGGGGGTCTTTAACTTACTCCACTGACATCTCTGTAATAAACGCACACACGAGCTGGTTTGTGTAAAGATGTCAGCGCATGTTAATCATCCATCAACGTGTATGTGAAGTATGCGCGTTGAGGAGGCATGCGTGCAGCTAGGGGGCCCCCGTTAGCATAGCAGCTAAGGGGCCCCCGGTTAGCATGGCATGCCGGCGCGCGAGTCATTACCCGCGGCCTCGCCGTCTCGGTGTTGCTTGGCGGGGGGCTCGTCCGTGTCCCAGGGCGTGAGCTGGTTGATGGGCGTCTGTCCCCACCTCACCCCCGGAGCCAGCAGCAGTCCCGGGGTCTGTCCGTCTGCGGGAGAAAGACCGGAGGCCTGCAGCAGAGAGACGAAAGGACGCGGCCGGTTAGAGCAACAAGAGAAGTGTGAGGGTTCAAACCGACGCACCAAAGGTTTGCAAATAGCTTCGCCTCAGATGAAATATTTCATCCTTTTGTAGTTTGAGTGACAACAAGTCGCAAACGTTGCCGTGCGCGTTGATGACGCAGCGCGGCGCACAGTTAGTGCCGGTTACAGACTCTATGCAATTAGATCAAGTGTATACAAATCTTGTTCGTGGCCTCAAGAGACTCCAGAGAGAAGGACCAGCGTTTCCTTTATGTGCTAACAACAATTAACTTCCTAGTGTGGGCTACATTCAAATTCCAATCCGGCCTCCGGAGACTTTTTATAGCTTAATTTTGATTTTATGAATTAAACATTGTGTTCAGTCAAGTGAGATAATAGAATTCCGAACAGAAATACAACAAATAGAGTAAACAGGGAGGATCTCGTTTGCTGGGACGAGAGTGAAGGAAAAATGTAATTTCAACAGGAGAAGATGAAAAGCCAGGCGGCGACGCGCGGCACGCCGGTAAACCCCGACGCGACTCGGCCAAAGCGAGCGAAGAGTCCTCTAAGCCGTTCTCTGCTCTCAAAGCTCTAATATTTTCTCTCTGGTAGGGGGCTAAGAAACGTTATCAGGCGAGCCCAGGCTGATGAAAACGCCGAGGGTCAATCACCACTGGACCCCTGAGCAATTTGGGCCTCTGCGCGTCTGCAGCCTGGACGCTCGCTCTAACGACCCGGCGGGGTGGGCGGGGGGGGCGGGGGCCCGAGTTAATAGAAAATACCTGGTCACCACAGCGCCCCCCCTACAAACCCCCCTGTGTCTGATCCCTCCATCCCTCGATTCCATTATCCTCCCCGACCCGCCTTCCACTTTATCAAGCGCGCCATCCTGCCTCCCAACAGCTGAGTTAATAATAAATAAATGCGGCCCCCCCCAAAACAATGGGCTTTCGCGGCGCGTCGTTGTGCCGCTTTGCATCCGGGATCGGTCCCGTTTGGGGGGGGGGGGGAGAAACTCCCCGTCTCTAATTTGGGACGGATTTGTCGCGGCGTCCTTTTTGACACCTGGAGACGCGGAAGCGTCTGCTCGGTGACAAAGCGCCTCGCGAGGGTTCGACGAGTGTCACAGAGTTGATGAATTCATAGTGAAAGTTATCTGACAGTTTGCGAGCGCCGAGGGCAAGAAGGAGAAAAAAAAAAGACAAACATCTCGAGGCAAGAGCAGAAAACAGGGTGATGGAGCGAGAGAAGGAAGTGGGGTTTGGGGGGAAACTGTCAGGGCTTTTTTTTTTGTTGTTTTTTTTTTGGTCCGGCCCGACCTGTCGACTTCAGACAAGAGAAAACTGAAATGGTTACTCAGAACGCCCCAAGCGTTCAATCCCGCCAGAGAGCCCTGGAGATTCAGACCATTTCCAAGGTGAGGAGTTGTCTACGGGCCACTATTTGTTTTAATGAGGGTTCTCTTTTTCTCGCTCTGTGGGCTTTACTGCATTCCTCCCCAGCCGGGCTTCACCTTCCCCGACACACCGGCAGCTCCTCATTAACTCGCCGCATTGACTCTCAACCCCCCCCCCCCCTCGTACCTGCCTCATAACATTCTCTCATTAATACACCCACCCTTTTATCCCAAGAAACATCTTCTGTTGAAAAGCCATTCATCTGTCACACTTTTAGGGCCAATGAGAAGTGAATGAGGGGCGTGGTGGGGAGGGTGGGGGGGTGGGAAGCTTCTTAGTCAGCACCATCACATTGACAGCATATCAGCTCGGCTCAGGAACGATCCTGACGTGAAAATGATCAAGGTTAGATGGGGAAATACGCACAGACACATTGGGATTGGAAGTGCAAAAGGCACACACACACACACAGCAGGGGCATGCACGCACAAATACACACACACACACACAGCAGGGGCATGCACGCACAAACACACACCCACAGCAGGGACATGCACGCACACACACACACACACACACACAGCAGGGGCATGCACGCACAAACACACGGCAGGGGCATGCATGCACAAACACACACACGGCAGGGGCATGCATGCACAAACACACACACGGCAGGGGCATGCATGCACAAACACACACACGGCAGGGGCATGCACGCACAAACACACACACACACACAGAAGGGGCATGCACGCGCACACACACACACACAGGAGGGGCATACATGCACACACACATAGAAGGGGCATGCACGCACACACACACAGCAGCCAGGATGTGTATTAAGATGGCAGACTGGCTGCAGGTAGGCAGGGAGGCACCAGAGGTTCTGGGAAAGCGCCTGTCCTTTCCTCTCAGCGGTACTCGCTCTCCATATTTCCAGTGCCCCCCCCTGCCTCCCCTCGCTGGCCGCCCATTATCACCGGGCAGCAGATGGTTTCCTCTGACTCGACAAAAACCTTCGCTGGCGAGGAGGACGGGAGCCAGATAAATCATTTCTGAGACGTGCCAAGCCGTTCTGTGTTTGTGGTCAGGTCGACTGGGGAGAGATCCTACCTACGTGCGCACACGGACCAATGCGGCACGCGCACGCAGATTCACAACAAACAATCCCCGAACCCGCACACTGATATAGCGATGAATCGGCACACCGGAGCAGACTTCTAGGTCCACCCGCCGTGTTCACGGTCAACAACGTTCTGTTTTAGTCTTTCAAATGATGTCACTCAACGGAACGTCCCATGGCGTACGAGCCGCTTTGAAGCGTGTGAGAGAAAAGAAACGGTGGAGCCAAAGAAGCTTTTGGCTCCATCGTGCAGCACGGACAAAGGAAGGAAGATGCAATGGAGACGCGCGGGTTCCCGAGCGCCTACTCGTCCCGTGCCTCCCGCCGCCAGGCCACCATCTGGGCGGGGCCTCCTTCAGATCCCCGCCGCTCCGGGCTTTGATTGTTTTGCGGCATCCACAACGCCCACGTCCAAATAAACAGAAGACGTTTGCTTAGGGCTTTGTGTTTG
Organism: Gasterosteus aculeatus; assembly: GCF_964276395.1. Classification (NCBI taxonomy): domain Eukaryota; kingdom Metazoa; phylum Chordata; class Actinopteri; order Perciformes; family Gasterosteidae; genus Gasterosteus; species Gasterosteus aculeatus. The sequence continues at coordinate 14,522,164 of NC_135706.1, forward strand.
CCCTTGCTTTCTGTTTGAGGTCTCCCCCCGGCCCCCCCGGACCCCCCGGCCTGGGTGTCTTATTGCACCAGTTCATTCCCACGATGACGCTGGGTACGAAAAAACTACAGCCACCGACTTTCTGCATAAGCGGCAGCTCTCTGTAGCCCTTTGTTAGCATCGCCTCGACGTAGAGAGCTCCCATCCCCAGAGAAATTACTTTATTGCTCGACCCGAGCAGGAAAGAAAGCGAGAGAGAGAGGGGGGTGAGGTGGGGGGGTGATGGAGGGGGGGAGTATGTCTATAACAGCCTGGTCCCACCGGGGTAAACAATGTTTCAGCGCACGCTGATCAAATCAGCTAACTGCAATGAGATTTAAGGAGAGGTGTAGGGAGCGCAGAGCAGGTTCACACCATATAACACGAGAGGAGCGGTGTGGGAGAGGGGGGAGGGATGGTGGGAGGGGGGTGGGGGGGGCAGGTATGTTAGGAACTCCACAGTGGAAAGCTAATCTCACCAAATGTCATCAGCGCAACCGGACACAGTGAGACGGATGCAGGCCGATTACGTTCTACCCTTTAAGGTCCTCGGGACGCGGGGGGACGTTGGGGGGGGGGGGGGGGGGGGGGGGCACTTTAATCACAGGAGGCGCTGTGATGAAGCCCGTTAATAAGTTGTTTTCACCAGAAGTTTCTCAGTTAATCTCTTCCGAGCGGATTCCTGGAGCTTCATTATGGTTTCATTTAAATGCAACAGAGAGCGCACACCTCCTCAGCTAGTGTGCCAGCTATGGGGGGACGGGGGGGGGGGGGACCGGGTGCATGTACACAAATGTAATTGTCATGGAAAATTTCAATAACGTCTGTGCGGCGTCCTGCTACATCGTGTTTAATCGCAAAATAATATCACACTGTAATCCGGCGGCGTGAACAAATCGCGAGAAAAAACGGTGCCGGAGAGGAAATGAAATTCTACTCAGACGCGACGGCGTTTTCTCCCCCCGCCGGCCGGCCGGCCGGACACGGTCGGACGCGGCGAATTTGGCTGAAACGTGGAGGGTGATGGAAATAATGGCTTTCCTCCGAGAAGAGAGAGGAAGGAAAATGTCAGCGAGGGAGTGAAAGATTGAGAGGCGGAGGAAGACAAACCGATCCATCACCGAGACCCGTTTCATCGCTTCTGACGGATCGCTTTCAGTTTTTCTAAAAATGGAGGAGGAAAAAAAAAAAAAAAAAAAAGAATGATCTTTTCCCTCCTCCCGCCGCCCCCGTCCAAAAGGCGCCGACCGAAGGAGCGGTCAGAAACTGACCAGCGGCGCTCATTGTCTTCATCATCATCATTCACTTACTGGACAGAGGTACCGGCTCCCCATGACAACGCGCTGACACCAAAGTGTGAAGCGGATTTGTTCTGGGCTTCCGTCATAATGGCGCCGAACGCCGGAGCCAGAGTCCTGTGTCCAATCCATTAGACCCGGAACCACTGCGCGCCGTCTCGTGGGGGGGTAAACAAAAGAGACGCTGCCGCGCCATTTTGGCTGCCATGTTTAAAAAAAACAGCGCAGAGCCCGAGGCGGGGAAGGTGGGTACGGTAATATTTATCTTTACTCCTACGGATCCATTGTGTGCCATTTACCGATGAGACAGGCGCTGTCCAAGGCGTGAAATGTCAAGTTTCCTGAGCATTAAAAAGTAAATATTGTGTGGTATTTAAAGGCCGTCCGGTGGACCGGAGGGGCTCCCATCAGCGGAGAAATGCGTCGATTTGTACAAATCTGGGGCAGAGCTTCTATCAGTTGTGTCCCTGCTGAACCAGCCTGCTGACTCATTCAAATGATTCTCCTCGGAAAAGGATTTTTGGGCCAATACTTGTATAACATCACCAGCCTCGTCCCTACAAACCGGGCCGCCGTTTCACGCAGTCAGACCAAAGAAAGACGGCATCGAGTCGAGAGAGCGTTCGCTGCCAAAGACGAGAGGATTCCAGACACGCTGCCGCGCGTTCATTCTTCAATGTCTCACGACTCGGCGGAAAAACAAACCCCGACGAAACTCGCCGGCGCCGGGTGGGGCTCATCATGCCACGGCCCCCCGGGGCCGCTTCGCTTGTCCAGCTGAGACGCTCCGACGGCTCGACGTCAAGACAAGCACGGCCCGACGAGCTTCGATGGGGAGGGGGGGGGGGGGGGAGACGCGGGTTGGTAACTCCCGCCTAATATCCCACGAGTGCCGCCAGGTGGCGGCGCCCCGGCCCTCCGAGCCCGACCCCCCCCACCGGGCCTCTTCTGGCGTCCCGGTGTTCTCTGGCGGTGGAGACGTCCCTGTCGTCGCCCTGCGTGAGGGACACGGGTCTCCGGGCAGGCCGCGCCCCCCTCCCCCGCCTGATGCGTGCCGAGCGTTATACACAGAATATTCATGGCCCGTCCCCGCGGCGGCGGCAAAATGTGCGGCTGTAATAAACGAGCGTTAACAGGGCAAACTGCCATTTAGTGCAAAATGAATGAATTCGATTCATATTGACGCTGCGATATGAAGCGGAAACGAGATCTACTTTGCCAAGAATTCAGCGCGGCGAGCATTTACATGTACGTGCAGTCTGAAAGCCAAATACCGGGATGTTCTGGCACAAAGAGCCAAAAAGCAGACGACCATATGGCTGGAAGTCAGCGGGGAGATTACAGAGCGGTTTGAGTCCCATATTGTCTGAAAAAGAACGTGTTTAAATCCGCGCTCACACACTTTCGTGGCTGTCCGACGCGCGGCGCCTTGACATTATGAACTGTTTGTCATTATGTTTGCGGCTAAATAGTTTTGAATGAATGTTTCCTTCTTTTGACAAGTTAACTGCTGCATTTGGTGAATAAATGGAAATATTTAACTCGGGTCTGCAAGCCGGTATTTTTATCCATCGGTTCATCTTCAATGTGGAAGCGCCTTGGAGGGGAAACATCCAATGGGAAAATAGCCTTAGTTAATCTCAGTAAACTTTATGAATATTAGTTTATCGCCGCAATTTCAAGTCTTGAGTAAACTTAAATATATATTATATAGTGTATTCTTTAGGGGCGTGGCTACTTTGTGATTGACAGGTAAACCTACAGCATCACTGGACACCTTGTTTGTAGTTTTCATCAAACTGAGGAGCTCAAACTGTATTTTTACAATCATCTTTTAGGGGCTGGCTGTATATTCTGTGGGACAATCTGGACTCCTGCAGGTCCGAACAGAAAACAATATAAAAGCGCGCCGAGCAGACAAGGCGGCCTGACGGAGGCCTCCACCTCATGGAGCCTCCTATTGACGCGTGCAGGGCGCCGAGAGATCTGGCAGACAAAGAAGCAGCCTTTTTGGCCATCGGGGACCGCAGGTAGAGAACGGGCAGCTTTCTGGACGACATCCGCGCCGCGTCTGCCCGAATACGAGCTCGGAAAATGGCCCGTTTTCACACCAGATGGCGTCGGAGTAAACAAAGGCTGGAGTCCCCATGCGGAGGATTAGAGGTCTGCTGAGGCGCGCGTCTTACGCTACTACATCACCTCGGCACCTGGAGAGGAAAAGTCTCTAATCGAGACTACGAGTGTGGGTAATTAGACTAAAGATGGAGGCGCTGCCGGTGCCCGGCGTTTTGCTGCAACGCCGCCTGAGTAATGACGCACTGCCAGTGCCTCGAGATGCGGCGTGGCCTCCTGGCCGGGCGTGCACACCCGTGTAGCCACCGCGGCCGCGTTGCAACCTCTGGAGGTTCCAGCCTCGGAGCTCCCCCGCGGGCGCGAGAGGAGGCTGAGAGACGGGTTCCCCCCCCCCCCCCTTCCCCCACAAGATGAAGTGGTCAGTGTGGCTGTGTTCGCTCCTGCAAGCGCACAGTGGGGGGTGCACACGGCGCGCCACTGGGGGTCAGATACGCACAGGGGAGGCACGCTGGGACCATTAGAGGCGCGAGACTCTTAAAGGAATTGAGACGTAGCCGTGAAGTACAGTGCGGCAGGAGGATAAACGGACCTCGGCTTGAATTACGGGGGGGATTTACAGCGTGAAAAGGGGTCCGTTTGGAGACGCTTTTCAACCTGCCGGTGAATGAGCTCCTGTTGGTTTGGAATGTTTTCAGCATTTCAAATGCAAATGCTGTTGTATAGAGATGGCAAAAGTAATTTTAAGGTCCTTGTCCCGTGTCAAAAGCTACAATTGACAAGGGAAATTAGGACGCTTTTGAAGATCGGTTGATGTCTCCATGCTTGTTCAGGTTCTTAATAGCACACTATTTATTGAAAAAGAACTAAAAGAACCAAATCATCAGAGTTAATAAAGTAAATATTATTGAGTAATGCGCTTCTTGCAGTAACTAAGAAAGTGATGCTGTCTATTTTTTCACTATTGTAAAATCGGCATTGTTTTCAAAGAGCTTTTCTTTCTCAAAATGAATCCTAGACGGCGCCGTCTGGTCTGTAACTTGATATTTCGGGTTGTAAAATTGATGCAGTGTGCCTGTCAACGTTCACACACTCTCTTCTTCGCCTGTTTCCTTTTAAAAACGTGTCCGGCCCTCTTCAGCAGACACGCAGTCGCAACAACAGCATCGCAGAGAAATCAAACAGTAAACGTGTCAAAAAGATAAATCCCCCCCCCCCTCGCTGGTTGGCATGCGTTTGTTCTTCACCATTTTACCTCCGAACTTGTGAGAATAACACGCTCGGCATCTCGTTCTGCAGTCACGGTTCCTGTGAAACGGGCAGACCTACAAAGAGGTGCGTTGGCTCTTTGTAGCAGGTACACGCAGATTTGTGAAAGACGAGCACTTCAAAAAAATAAAAAAAATCTTGAAATTCATGTTGCAGGCCAATACTTTGTCCCTTTGGTATTTATAAAATGATTTAATTTTGTTACTCGATTTACCCGTTTGTTATGCGATAATGTGAGAAATGAAAGGAGCCTTTCAGCCTCGCGGAGGCCGGCGAGGCCACGTGAATATTCACGAGTGGGATGATTCATCGCTCGCGCGGATGAGTCGTGTTGCTAAAAACTCTCCGCCAAATATAAAACCAGAAGGCCAACGAGCACCAGAGTGGATCCGTCTCACTTCTCCCCGTGAATAGATCACGCGCTCATCAGCGCGAGTTTTTACCTTTCCCGAGTAATTCCACATGTCTCCATCATTATGTGCAACCCTGAGCGCTCCCCTGAATCCTGTCGCACGTCGCGCCCCGTTTGGATTCGGCCAATCGCTCGCACAGGCGGCCCCGTGGGAGGCGTTTTTTTTCGAGGCTTTCTGCCAGAAATCTCAGTCCACGAGCCTTCTCGGTCCGGTTAAGGGAAGGATCACGGTGAGGGCTGAAACAAAACGCAGCCGCTGTCAACCAGCCTGTGAGAATCCACCTGCCCCTGCAACCCCCCCTGCAGCCCTGCAGCCCTGGAGCCCTGGAGCCCCCCCTGCAGCCCTGAAGTCCCCCCTCCCTGCAGCCCCGAAGCCCTGAAGTCCCCCCCCTCTGCAGCCCTGCAGCCCTGGAGCCCCCCTCTGCAGCCCTGGAGCCCCTCTCTGCAGCCCTGAAGTCCCCCCCCCTGCAGCCCTGCAGCCCTGGAGCCCCCCTCTGCAGCCCTGAAGTCCCCCCCCCCTGCAGCCCTGCAGCCCTGAAGCCACCCTCCCTGCAGCCCTGAAGCCCCCCGGCAGCCCGCAGTTTGTTTTTCGGTAAAGTTCCTACCTAACGCCCCCCCCCGTCGTGCGCGCACGGCCCCTTTGACACCTCTGCCTGTCCTCACAGGGCTCCCTGTGTCCTACACGTCCCTGCACACTGGTTCCCGGTGCACTTGTTGACATGAGCTTGTAATCTAAAGGAGTCTGCGGGGTTTGAGCCGTTAAGTCGCCTGTAGGAACGGGATGTAGTCACGGAGGGAAGACGAGGACGAGGGGGACGACGAGGGGAGCGTCTCCCCTCCGCAGCTTATTGAGCTGTCAGCTTTCGCTCGCTGTCGGCAGAGCGTTGATTTGCGTCACGTACTCCTCTCGAGAAGAAGCCCGTCCACGCAGCGCCGAGCCCGGCCCCCTTTTATTTTACCACGGAGATGGATAATACCGAAAATGTGTCCCGAGTGTGTGTAGATTTAACATCTCCCTTTTGCGATGTATTCTCAGTGCATTTTCAAGAGCGGAGTTGAAATTACATTTTTGGCATTAGCATTTCAGTGACCTTTCCAGCACTCAATCCAGTTGTCAAAAGCGATCTCACGGACCAAAAGGAGCGTGTACACTGATGAGATGGAGGGATCCTTTTTTTTTTTTTGTGTGCAATTGACTGCAAAGCGTAACACTGAACCACGTAGTCTCTCACACCCCCCCGCGGGGCCTCGGAGCGCCATCCTGCAGGCCGCTCGGGTTGCACCAATAATCAAATCTCTGCGTCTAAAATGTGCAAAATGGGCAGCGTAAAACGGTCAGGTACGAGATGAAAGGGACTCCACACAAAGTTATTCAGTGACATGAAAAGGATTGGCGATGTGAGAGACAACTCTGTGCCAGTAAAAGTGTGTGGCGAGGAAATATGGCCCTGAATGGAAGCCTAATGGAGTATTTATTTAACAGCTGCTGCATAACCATAGAAATAAAACTAATCTCTGCTGTGTTGTTGTGTTTCTACAGGCGACGCGTCCTTCCCCGTTTGTCACGCGGTGTTAGTTTCGTGTATCTATCTGGGAAGGTGGTCCTCAAACTTTCCCCCCGCGGAAGGTTGAGACTAAAAACACAACGTGGCAAACAATGTGTCAGAGTGACCCACAAACTGTGACCCGTGAAACGCACAAAGGAGGAGAGGCTACATCATATTTATATCCTGAAGAGAGAAAGGAGCCATAAATAGGTTGTGTTCTCCGCGGGGGGGTGGGGGGGGGGATACAATGAGCACGCAGAGGACACAATCCTGGACATTAGCGAGAGTCATTACGCCCGTTTTCAACAAGGTCGTCCAAGCCGATTGAAGCGAGTTTCAAGCAGGAGGAGGAGCCCGGCGTTTCTCGTTGCCACGGGGTCTCCTGCGAGTTTACCCGAACATCGCCCAAACAAAGAGCCACGAAGCAAACAAGCAAACAAGCAACCCCCCCCCCCCTCCCCCAGAATCGAACGACAAATCGTTGTTTCTCGAGATGGAAAGTTTCACCGCTTATTACCGCCGCATGTCGCTGAAGGAAGATTAGCGGCGGGACGAGGGCGAAGAATGGACGCTAACAGAAACACAAGAAACACACAAGCAATATGCGGAGATAATAAGAGAAAGCGGGAGCCCGTTGTTCAGCATGTATTGTTCCCTCTCGACAACTACACACGCTGGGAAGAGACAACACTCTCCCGTTTAGAGACAAATCCCGTCTTAGTGCTGATCTAGGATTACGGGTCCGATTTAAAGAAAAAAAAAAAAAAGAAGATGTTGCCGTCTTTTGTTGCCGACTCTGATGAAGCATTCAGGGGCGACGCAGCCAGAAGATGCGCCCCTGGAATTAATTGCATCCGGCCCCTTTTGTTTTTTGATCGTGGGTCACCCCCCCCCTTTTTTTTCTTTTTTTCTTCCTGTAGCGTCTCATTTTCTATGCACAGTGCGAAGACAAAACATTCACAGCAAAGGATCTGGCGATGGGATGGATAAATTATTAATCACAGGTGCCTTTGTGTAAAAAGCATCACGTGTTCCGGCCGTGCGAGATTTAAAAATCTTTTTTTTTTTCGTTCTTTCTTGCACATTTCTCCCCTTTTCGGCGAGCTTCATTCAGAATGTGGCCCATGGTAAATAGGCCTTAAATTAGGTCCCCGGCCTTGCAGCTTGGTTATCTGTGATTATCGGAACAGTGTGTGCCGCTTGAAAAGAACCGTTTCCCCTGCGGCACATCATTTAACATGTCTCATTTAACACCAAGATATGCAGGTCACACACACAAGATATTTCTGGTCACGTCCTCAAACCGGCTCAATAAAGATTTGAAGGAATTTGAATTAGAACAACCGCTGCATTGCTTCTTCGCCCTGTATTTCCGGCTGATAAATATTAATGATTTCTCTTTCTCCGACCACAATCAATTTTAAGTAGGTGCCTTCAGCAGAAAGAGATGAACAACAGCTCAACCTTGGTCTTTGAGGGGCACCTTAACGTGGAATAAGGAACACTGGACACGGTGGAAAGACAATTATGCCGGGAATTGAACAAAAGGAGACAGAATCGCTATTGAGAATGTCAGCTCACATTTTAAAAGAGGAAAGACCTGGAATAAAATAAATGGAAAATGAGAATACAAAGCAATTTCAAAAAGGTCGGCCGCAGAGTGCAAAGAGCCACAACACATAACAACTATTCATGTCGTGTCGGTTTGTGTTTAACCCCGCCGAAGGCTTTTGCATAATAGCGTAGGAGTCAGCCATTCAATAAAAGCTTGGTATTCCCTTCACGTCAGCCAGTGAAATTTTCAGGATTATTGCACAATAGCAATACAACAAGGAATTAAATGCGGAATTAACCAAAAAGTTCGACATCTAATGTGTTCGTTAATGTTGATAATACGCAGAAACTTGTGTATTTCACTTTAACTCAAAGCAAATGCACATGAACGCTTGTATTAACAACGTACGATGTTCGCAGTGCTGAACGTGCATACGAATTAGTACTTGTGTCCCTGCGGGGGAAGACGACATGGCGGAGACCTGCTTTTCTATTTGCATCAAGTCTATTCTGCGCAAACGCCGCGGCTCAAATCAGCAGCTGTCACTCACCAGTCGACGGGTTTTGTTCAGCTGGATATTCTTTAACCCCGAAACCGTGTGATGATTGTGTGGAGGAGCGCAGACACGCCCACATGGCCTGTTGTTCCCCGGAGGGAGAACAAACGGGCGACGCGGCGCACCAGAGTGGTTCATTTCCACGTTGGCTGACAAAATCTGCAGCAACAAGACAATGAGCCTCGTTTTTCGCGGGTTGCTAAAAGCCCGGGACAATAACTCGGCCTATTTTCAATTCGCTTGTTCCATAGTGGCGGCGGTGGAGGGGGAAGCGGCCTGGACCGGCCTTCTTTGACGGACGGCTGCATGTCAACAGACGCTCACAGAGGACCTTGTCTGAGGGGAGAGCGAATGCAATGCAACGTTATTTGCCTGATGAAAGATTTTGTCCAACGGGTAGAAAAAAACCCAACTCCTGGATTGTGTCAAACTGCCCTTTACGTCAGACGTCAGTTTCTTGTCACACCTGTCAGCTAAATTGAATTGACACATTCTAATTATTTGACCATTTTCTCTGTTAATGAAGGACATGATCTTGTCAAATACAGAATGCCTTTAATTTCACAGTTGCTGGAACTATTTTATGAAACTAAATTAACACACTAAACGTATGTATGCTTGATATTTTCAAATTGGACAACATCTTTGTGTACGTCGCGATGCCGTTGAACGGAGACGAATTTGCACGCTTTGCATCATCACTCAGGCCGCGCGTCATCGCGCTGATGTTAAACTTCATGCTGATGTTCTCCAGGACCTCACAGTCGCTCACAGAAGGTAAATCACTGCTCCCCGACCTGCAGCGCTTCACATTCAAGCGGCGCTGCAAAAAAGGACAGGCCGTAAATCTTTTCCCGCTTAACCCAACGCGCGGCCGCTGCTTTCATTGCCCCCCCCCCGCGATGCACGGCGCTCCCCCATAACGCCTCATGATGGAAGCGCTCCAATCGCACGCTGACCGTGAGCGTGTTCGCTCTACCCGCCGCTCTGACATTCGGCGCTTCACTTGAGATGCGGCAGGTGTGCCGCAAGGCGGTCCCCCCCCCCCCCTGCCCACCGCCCCTCCCAAATCCGCTTTCCAACAACAACAAAAAGCGCTGAGGGGCCCGGGACGCCAAAACTGAAAGATGACTCAAACAGGGCTGACGTTTAGCTCATAGCCCACAATGACAGCAGCAGAAATGGATCAAATGAACAGGGGTTGTCACCCAGGAAGGTAGAATGGGGGGAAGTGGGGCAGCCAACCTTACATTTTCATTTGTGTCACCACACACACACACACACACACACACACACACACACACACACACACACACACTGACAGGCGATGAGAAACCCAGTGACAGCCCCTCCCGGCATTGCTGCCGGAGATGGAGGCGGAATCAGACCGCCGACACGAGGCCGACGGAGACGAGCACGACGCGTCCTCCCACACCTTTGTGTCGGCACACCTGTGTGGTGATCTAAGCCCCCCCTCCTCCTCCTCCTCCTCTTCCTCCTCCTCTTCAGAACCAGGCGAGTGTGATGTCATCGCGCGGTTACTCCGGCAACGATTTACTACGAGGTAAAAAGTGAACGTCTGGTTTGTTGGAAGTTTACTTGATGGAGCTCAAAGTTTACTTGATGGAGTTTGAAGTTTACTTGATGGAGTTTGAAGTTTACTTGATGGAGCTTGAAGTTTACTTGATGGAGCTTGAAGTTTACTTGATGGAGCTTGAAGTTTACTTGGAGTTTGAAGTTTACTTGACGGAGTTTGAAGTTTACTTGACGGAGTTTGAAGTTTACTTGACGGAGCTTGAAGTTTACTTGACGGAGCTTGAAGTTTACTTGATGGAGCTTGAAGTTTACTTGATGGAGCTTGAAGTTTACTTGATGGAGCTTGAAGTTTACTTGATGGAGCTTGAAGTTTACTTGACGGAGCTTGAAGTTTACTTGACGGAGTTTGAAGTTTACTTGACGGAGTTTGAAGTTTACTTGACGGAGCTCGAAGTTTACTTGACGGAGCTCGAAGTTTACTTGACGGAGCTCGAAGTTTACTTGACGGAGCTCGAAGTTTACTTGATGGAGCTCGAAGTTTACTTGATGGAGCTTGAAGTTTACTCGATGGAGCTCGAAGTTTACTCGATGGCTGGTCGGCCACAGATTACCTGCTGTAAATGGTCCAGATTAATCAAATGTAGTAATCACAATCTAATTACCTTCAATTACTTTTGGATGGCTCTGCCTCTCGACTCAAACATTTTGTTGAACAGACAGTTTATTCCATTCCAATTGGCAGACTAATTTGAAAGGGGACATTATCCTCCTCTTCAAACATTATCAACAGTTATTTCCCAGAAGTATCTAATCTGATTACGGTTACCATCCAATGATGGTGATACAAAGTGTGTGGCGTTTGTTGTTGAACATTTTTTGGTGAATTTATGTGGCTGCAGAGGCTTGTAGAGAAGAAATGACAGGAGGGTAGATTTGAAATTGAAGGTAACTCGGCTGTGGATTTTTCCAGGAATTTGAAGATTGGAGCAATTGTTGAATAATAGGATTAGCGGATTGAAGCAGAGCTGTCCGACATAATCTCAAATTCAATCAGCTCCACAACACGTACATACATACATGAATGCATGAATTATATATATATATATAAATGCAGATGCTTGCTGTATTATCATATATTTTTCGGGTGGAATGTTTTCATGTCCTTTATAGAGGCACGTTTTAAAATATGAAGCAGTAAACGTCCCCACGAGTCACAGTCCAGATTTATTTGCAGTCCTTCTAAGCCGCTTGCCGTGGTTACTTCGGGCGGCGCGGTGGCTCAGCTAGTGCATGCTGGGTAACCCCCCCCCCCCTGCCGAGTTCAACAGGATAAGCAGGTATGGAAGTGGAAAAGATGATTGGATGGACGTTACGATAACGGTATCTTGTGTTAAATCTCTCATCCTGCACAGACGCAATAAGCTACTTTCACTGTACATCACTGTTCAATTCATTCATACTTTACAAAACACATTGTATTTTTTGTAAAGTATGAATGAAGTATGAATTTTTGTATAAGTCTACAATCTGCGATTGAAATTAAGTTTATTCATACTTTTACTGACCAGATCACTTCCTCCGCCAATCCTGACAAATATTTGTAATTATTTATGACTAATGATCTCATCCGTCACCGAGGGATGCTGTCAACAATAGCGGCGATGCCATTAGCCCTACGTGTTCCACTCCGACGTCGGCAACATTAAGCTGATGGATGGTGGATCACAGCGAACCCCGCTGATTAGTGCGCTGCCATTTAAATGCAGAGCGCAACATGTAAAAACACGGGAAAACCACCACAACGCGTGCAGAGGATGAGAGACAAAAAAAAAAACAGAACTGTTGAATACATTACAATACAGCTGTGTGAAGTTAGCCCTGTTAGCACGGTAGCGTGCCCATAACGAACATGCCGACGCGTTACGCTGTTCACGTCTCATTTGTGCCGCGCGGTGACTCGTCTCCGTGGGAGTCGAGAGGCGCTTCCCTCCCACCGGCTGCGCGTTCCGCCGTGAAGCTGAAGCCAAACGGCCGCGGCCCTTCAAAGAGCACAGAGTCAATCTAGCGCTCATCGCCTCGCTTACCGACGCTTTTGTGCGCCCGACTGAAAAGCCGTACCGAGTTGAGCAAGAGAGAAACTTCAAAGCCGACTAAGAAAGCTCCTCTCTTCATGGACGGATAGAGGCAGCTCACCCCCCCCCCCTCGCCCCCCCGCAGAGCGCACCTGCAGACTTTTGAGGCAGACGCGCCGCATCGCCCCCCCCCCCCCCCCGACGATGTTGGATAGTCCACATGACACGCGTGTGGCGCTTTAAAAGCCCGCGTTCACGCCGGGGTCAACCTTAAGGTCAACACCTCCAAATGTGGGCCTTTTTAAATGCCACCGCTCTTTATTCAGCATCTGTGGGACGGGGCAGACAAAGGGGAGGAGGGCGCTGTGGGGGGGGGGGGCAGAGGGAAGCCAAATGGCATCCAATCAGCTGGGCCCTGCGGATGGGGGGGGGTGGTTCAGGGGCGGAAGGCGCTGTGCGGGTTCGACTCTCTGAAGGGCTGCAGATCAGAACCGCTCCTTTGCTGACGTGCTCAATTACAGCGGCGGGTGAATGTGCAGCTCGTAAGCCGGCGGGTTAAATCGCAGCGTCCCTTCTGCAGACGCGCGGCCAAAGGAGCGGCTTCGGGAGGATATCGCATCGCTTTGGAAACTCGCCACGAAGACCTATCTTATTAACTTTTCACCAGTGGGATAATTATAGAGTGAATGTGTGAGAAATATCACTTTCCCCTTTGACACAAACCTCTCGCCGTGTGATGAGGAGGAGGTGGGGAGAGGGGTGGAGGAGGAAGGGGGGGGGGGGGTGGTGGAGCGATGACAAACGATAATGGCAAATTGAAGACAGCCTCTTCTAGTTGCCCGCGGATTAACCACGAGCCCTCTGACGCTTTGGCCAATCCGCCAAACCTCCGGCGGGCGCGTGCACATGTTTGTAGTCGTGGGGGGGGGGGGGGGGGGGGGATCCGCCGAGGGCGATGCTCGTCCTGGAGGGCCGAGGAGTCGAGCATCCTTCACGGATCTCCTACTCTCCTACACCCCCCCTCCTCCTCCTCCGGCATCATGGCGTTCGGAACGCGCGGTTCGCCGCTATCCAATATTACATCTCTGCCACTCAGCGCCGACGGATCAGCGATCCAATTTCACACAAGCGCGCGTGGAGGGAGGCGACGCCGGCGCTCCGACAAAAGACAAGGAGCTGTTTGAAGAGGCTGCAGGGGGCGGGGGGGGGGGCCGAGGGGGGTCGGGCTGCGGAATTAGATGGAAGTAATAGAAGTGCCACGCAGGGTTTACGTGACTTTCATCATCTTCCCCGACTCGCCACAAGACAAAGCACTACGTAAACACGCCTTTGCCTGCGTTCGGCGGCGCCGAAAGGCCGGGGCGACACTCGGCCTGCTACCGGGAGCGCAGACGCAGAGTATCGGGTGGCGGCACACTCCCGGAGCCGCGCTGCGCGGCCATTGTGACGTACATAAAGGAGGAGCCGTCTTCTCGTCTTTCACGAAGCGCAGCCAGATCCGAATCCGATACCCGATGACGGCTTATTAGATGCAGCCACCGGCCTGTTTGGAGCCGGGGCTCACGAGACAGCCGGCGTGTTCAGAGGGCTGCTTTCCATTTACGCACACACACACACACACACACACACACACAGCAGGGGGTGGGAGAGGAGAGCGAGGCCCTTCTGGACCGCTGTATTCGCTGTCGCCGGCCCTTTGTAACAAAGAACAAACCCGCCTCTTCCTCTTGTTGTGTTTCGCTCAGAGGGGATTAAAACCCACCTCAGAGGACGCACGGACGCGGACGGACGAATGTGGCGCTCCGTCGTTTGGTGGCTTAAAAGGTGCCTTAAAAGGACCCGGGACGGGGGCTCGGACCAAACGGGTGGAACATCTTGTCCCGGCGAGATGGACGAGACGGACAAAGATAACGCCCGTTATCGCCCCCCCCCCCCCCCCCCCCGCAGCAGCCGCACACCCACTTTACGTGCAGCCTTTTCCTAAATCCAGATGAATTATTTCTCTTGGCCGATAAAAGCCGACGGCAGTCGCGAAACGTGCGATGAGGGTTCTGATGAATCTGTCATCGGTTGCAGGACTCCCATTGTTCTCCCCGGCAGATTTAAAATGCTGATAGAGAGAGAAAAAAAAAAGGGAAGTTTGACAGTTCCCTTTTCGTAGAGCGCCGCGTTCCTCTGACAGCTTGACAGCGTGCCGTCCTCCCGACTGGGGTGTCGGTCCGTCCGTACGTCCCTGTACCTGATGAGCATCCGCTACTGGACAGAGAGGACAGCACAGCCCCCCCACACCCCCCACGGAGACATGCACCCCCCCCGGCGGAGACGGTCGCTGCTTCCTGTTAAGTTCCATGTTCCACCTGAAGGAGAATCCCGGCCTAATCCACCGCTCTGCTGCCTTCAGGTGCGTCGTGACGTCAAACGCGATGATGATGATGATGTTTGCGTTTATGGAAAACGCCTCACGAAAAAAAGGGTTAAAACTCACAAATGAAACCCTGAAAAATCAGACAAGGAGACACTCGAGAACAAAAATCCGCTCCGGGTCTCACATGGGAGCTGTGCGGGGGGGTAAATGAGTGAGACGCGACGGCGGCGGAACGGCGGAGTGTCGCCTGTCAATCGCGGCGGCCCTCTGAGAGACGGCGTTCCGTGACGCAGCGAATGCAAAACGGCGAGTCCGACACACACAGAAGAAGCTAATAAATGGAATCCGGGCAGCCGAGCGTGATGATTGTCCACCTTCCTGGACGTCAGGCGCCGGCCTTCCCTCCGGCTGCGTTCAGTGTTCTCGGCTTTCCTCGCCAGCCGGTTCCTCTTGAAGACGCCACGGCGAGTCTTTCAGCTTTGTAAATGTAAAGTTTTCATTTTTTTCACTATTTGATGGAACAACTGCAGTTTCCACGTCTCATCTGAAGCTAATTCAAAAGCCCCCCCCCATCCCCGTCCAGCTTCCCCCCCCGGCGTGCGCCTTCAGAAACGCCGTCTCATATTTGATGCGTTTCGCGGCGACTTGTCAGAAGGCTCCGCCGCTTTCTCACAAAAAGACGTCTCCCCTTGTAGCTTCAACCTCGCTGAGGATCCGGGGGAACTGCAGAGTCTCGCAGTCCATTCATCACCTTTAGTCACAAGCCGAGCCGCAGGAATAATCGGTTCCTCGCTTTCAGGCATTTTTTCTGTCGGAATCCTGATCCCAGCTTCTTAAATGAGATTATCTGGTTAATTCCCCTTTTTCTCTGTGACAGTAAACTAAATATTTTGGAGTCACGGACATTTCATTGACCAAACAACTAATGGATTGATGACAAGAACGTCCTGGAGCGATTAATTGCCACTAATTGCCATTAATTGCTACTCGCCTCCATCAGACGTTTTCTTTGGAGTCTCTTTCGGTTGATTGCGTCACGGCGAGGTCGTGACCCCCCCGCCTCCCCCTGATGTTCTCTGGCTCCCTCGTCGCGTTGGCTCAAAAATCGATGAGCGGCGACGCGCGGTTCGCTTTCAAGACGAGCTCCATCGATCGCCGCTGTCAATCCCTTCAAATCGTGTCAGCTGCCACAGACATCTTGTTCAATGCTTTTTAAACGCAAACAGAGCTTCTCAAAACAACGGATGGATTCATCGCAACACCGGCCGCGTTGAATAAAAGGCCCGTTTACTGTTAAATCCCTTACGGAGCCTCCAGTGAACACGACCTTCAATGGACGGCGCTGCCGGTGCGTCAGATTAACATCATCATTATTATTCGCATCGAGCAGCCGTCGAGGCCTTTTCTTGAATGAGCAGGACTTTAAATATCAAATGTATCCACCGTTGGCTGACGCGGTTCCTTATCGTAGTGGAAGTGGTGCTCAAATGTCAAGAAGAAGAGATCGGAGAACATCGTCAGTACGGCGCCGCTGCTGCTCGCTGCTTCGTCACGTTTGAGGCTGAAACGGCATTTCCTCAATTCCCGAACAGACCGAGTAAACAAGACTAAAAGGGATTTCAAACTGTGATATTTCTCCTGAACCCGGATCAATCGGGGATCTTCCCATCCACGCAAACAGAATTGTAATTGTATTGTAAAAACGCCACATAAAGCCCCAAACCGACATGCGTTTTAACGCGGAATTGGAGGCCAAAGGAACGGCTCAGTCTGCCTTTTAGGTGAGGAAATGAAGCCCTGGGATTCAAACGGAGTGAATGAAGAGAATAAACACGAGCCGTTGCACAGTGAGTAGTTTGCGGCACTCAATACGAATCAATGCGCTTCTGCGTGTCTCTGTATCTCGACTACGGCTCCTGCGTTCACGGTCAATACTGCTGCTATTATATATCAGGGGAGGATGGATTAAAAATGTCACATTAAAGGATTAGAATGGGCAGGGAAATCCGCATGTTCCGGCGGCTTCTCCGTGTTTTGAGCAATGCGAGATACGAACTCCGGCTTCGGCCCACGTTTAAACCCGATCCGACACGGATCTGCCCCCCCAGAACCTTTCACAAGCATTTAGCGGATTTTCCTCGGGATCCATAACCGGAATCAGGAATAACCGCAGTGGAAAGAAGACTTTGGAACATGGCCGGCTGAGGCGACACCAATTAGACGAGCGAGTAGAAGCACTATGGCGCCCCGGAAAGGTGTCGGAAAGTCTTTGCACACAGGTTGAAAACACACCCTGGATGAATCTGTTTATAGATTTTATAGCCAAATATGTCTTCGGCCAACAGGAAAACGCGTCCAGCCAGACGATTCCTGCAAGTCGTCACGTCTTCACGACATTAAAAACATGGATTCGGAGTATTGCAATGATTTTACATCCGTGCAAAATGACATAAAAATTGATTAACGGCCCGGCAGAGAATAACAAAGTGCACCTCTGAATTAACTGCAGCCCACTGACGCACGCAGATGGTTCTTTTAAAAACTCTGCACACACGCAGCGGCGCAAACGCTTCGCCCGATCGTTAAACGCTGGAGCAAACCACGCGGCGGCCACGGGAAAAAAAAAAAAACACCCGACGGCGAAAACACCTGCTCCGCGTCCCCGACGGAGGGGAACTACTTCTCCATTTACGGGGCTTCGTGCGGTGAGACGCGCCCGGCTTTTTGGTTCTGGTTTCTGAAGCCCGAAAGTCTCCAAACAGTCGCAGATCAATAACAGCCAGTCAGGTTTTTAGTGCGGGGGGGGGGGGGGGGTGCGTCCGTCGGGCTCTTTGTGACTCCCGACAGCTTTGATCGAAGATGACAGAAAGAGAGAGAGAGAGTGTGAGGACAGAAGACAGCTCGCAAAGAAATGAATACTTAAAGGGAGAAGCCAGGCTTGCGTGATACTATTGGCCGGCTCCCGGGGGCCCAGAATCTGGGTAATTTCTCTTTTTTTTTTTTTAAGGCCGCTGGTCTCCATCGCTGTCAGAGGCAAGTCCCCGGATAGAGCTAACGGGGAGGCGGGATCCGCATTCTATCTGCTGCACCCGTGCACACATGCGCTGTACCTCAAAAACACTGACGTGCGAGGCGGGGCCCCTAATCGCCCTGGCGGCCATTGATGGTCGACAGTGGCCCGCGGCGGGGGGAGACGGAGAGACTTCGTCGGGGTCTCTGTGTAATTATTCAGCCGCACAGAAAAGGGGGCGGGGCCGACGCGGCGCCAGAGCAGATTTAGCGCGTCCGCGGTCCGTGCACTCAGCAGGGTGTCTAATGATGTGCACTTACGGGCTAAATTACCAGAACATTGTTTACCTCTGCTCCGGGAGCGCCGGGGGCCCCACGGACAGCGAGAGCCCGGGAAGGCGTCGGAGCAAAAAGAGGGGGGGGGGGGGGGGGGGGGCGGGGGGTCCCGGATGAATCTGCTCAAGTTGAAATTAAAGCAAATGATGGGATAGTTAGCGTGTTTTTCTCGGAGAGGGAGGAACGATGAATGGTATCCATGGAAGCAGAGGCTCAGAGGAGAGGCGGAGACGTCCAACTCTTCACACGCTGCTGACAGCCAGCTAGCAAGAAAGCAGATCCCCCCCCCGGCGAGGGGGAGGAGAACACAAACTGTACGGCACAACGATAAATTATAGCTGCACGCGCACAAGACACACAGTCAACCGCAATTGCAATTTCTGTCCCATTAAAATCTTGCTTTCTAGCGTTTGTGTGAAGAGGGAAAATGTGCCGCTTTTTTCCTAAACTACGACACCACTCGGGGCGCATAATGTGACGCGGTCCTTTTTGTTGTTGTTTGTTTGCTTGTTAAGAAGAGCTCCACCTCGGGCCGTCACTTGTGACAGCAGCGGCCATCGGAGCCCCCCCGCCCTCCCCTCATCGGAGGTCATTTACATAATGAAAGACAGAAATGACCGAGGAGACGAGCCTTTCCATTTGGCAGGGGGGAGGAAATGAAGATGGGAGGGAAACGCTTTGGCAAAGAAAAGGAGCGTTGGACAGAGAGGACGCAGAGCGAGCAGCAGGACGGAGGGATGAGGCCAGAGAGGGAGAGGGAGGGAGAGAGAGGGAGGGAGAGAAGGGGCTTGAAGAGCTGAGACGGTTGAACCATGAAGACAGCCAGTGAGTTGGACAGTGCCGAACCATTTGGAGATGAGAAGTGGAAGACAGAAGCGAGGGGGAGACAGCGAAGCCCCAACAGCACCACAGAGGTTAGAGGTCATGTGCAGTTTGTGAGCCTCTACGGGGTAAAAAGTTGGACGGCGGGTGGAGAAAGGTGTCGCGGCGTCCCTTTGCACGGGGTGGAGGGGGGGGCTCTTACCTTGGCCGACGCCGAAGCCGCCGATCCTGCAGCCGGGATGCCGCGCTTGACCGCTACGTCGCCACTCGATGTTGTCACGGCAACTGTGACCGGGGTGGGCAGGAGGGAGGGGATGACCGGGAGGGGAAGGAGCCCCGGGCGGTTGTTGCCATTGGCAACGGCCGAGGCGCAGCTGTGATTGGCTCCACCGTTGTGGAGGCCGGACGGACGGACGTCTCGGCGCTCCCAGGGTGCCCGGTAGTCCCTCTCGAAGCGGTGGTGGTGGCGTGACATCACTTCCTCTTCCTCTCAGGGGGAATTACAGGGGCAGGCCTGCAGGAAGGAAACGGCAAGGTACCGGTGAGATTGGAAGGATGGGAAAACGTATGCAAATGGCGGGAGGAGATTCAGACACAAACGAAGCACCGCGGTGCAGAGTGACTTATGGGGAGAACACGCCGACACAACGGTGTAAACGCTCGCAGCATCTGACTGACACGCACACGCGGCGGCTCGTTTGTTGCCTCCGTTCTCCCAGTCATTAACCAACCGGCAAGAGGGAAACGTTAAGCAGCTCTATCAAAAAAAAACACCGTAAAGAGCTCAACCCGTAGCGCCGGGAGGTCCAGGCCAAGGGTTCTCCTCCCTGCAAGCGCGGTGGGCCGCCATGAGCTCGGGAGGGGAATTACATCAGCATGGGGGGGGGGGGCACTGGCATGAGTGCACTGGGGGGCACTGGCTCGCTCCTCTGGCCTCTCAAGAGGAGCGAGCACCTTGAAATGCTGAATGTGTGTGTGTGTGTTGGATGTAACGAGAACGCACATGTGGGAAGCTCCATTGTGGTGCCACTCATGAACATAGTTTACCCCCCCCCCCCCCCTCCCATGTAATTTATTTTTCTCTCACACGAGGTCCGCTCTGTCCAAATACAGCAAGGTGATCCGCGGCGATAAAAGCTGTGGGACGACACTCTCGCGCTCCCTTTCTCTCTCTCTCTGCAAACAACCGCTCTCCGTCTCCCCGAGCGAAACCCTTTTAACGACCTCGGGATGAGCTTCCTGTCATCTCCGCAAGTGTTGCCGGCAGAGCGAGAGAGTAACACGGTGCCGGCGCATTGGAACAACGAATAATCTCTTATCACCGCGAGCGCCACATTTCAGCTGAGGAACAACGGCCCGGCAGGACGTGCAGGCAGAGTGCATTGGCATTCAGAACCCGGTGTCATTTACTTCTTTACTAGAGCCTTTCGGGATGTGGAGAGGGTGCAGGCTCCTGTGAACCCGCTGAGTCATTAACCACAAAAAAACCCTCCAGAAACAAATCTAGTAGAAAAGAAAAGAGCTATTCAGCCGAGTTGGCTGAGAGAGAGAGAGAGAGAGAGACCACACAACACAGAGCGCTTTGTGGGATAACCTTTAGAGCAGGTAGAACACACAGAAATACCAAGCGAAGGGCTCCAGCAGCGGCTTTCAATTAGCTGTCGAATAATCTATACGCACGTCTTCCTTTGCCACAGAGCGGAAATGTGTTTTTTTTTTGTCTGCAACACAAACAAAGCCTGGTTCCGGTGAACTCACCTGCCCGTGTGGCGCGTTCAGAAGCTTGGCGCCACACGGTCACGAGTCTCTAAGCGCAACCAGAGGCTGCCAACTGATCCCCCGCGGCGTCGCCGGGACAAATCCCGCCACATTTCTGCTCCTCTGTGAACAGCGGGATCTAAGCTGCTAATTAGAGGAGATTAAATTACTTCGGCGTGCGTTTCCTTTAAAGTTTGCGTGCGCGCGCGTGTGTGTGTGTGTGTGCGCGCTCACATCACCTTGAGGCCGAGGGAGCGCGTATGTGAAGGCAAATACGACGAGGCGATAAAAAAAAGGAAACCGTTGCCCCGCGAGGTGCCGACACACCTGCGTCAACAAACGCTTAAATACATCACGTCCACAATGACGGCGCTCAGGGGAGACGGCGCCAATAACCGTTTGCCAGTTTGCCTTCGTCCACCGCAGCTGCTGTCAGGCCCGGACAAAGCATCGGCCCCGCAGAGACGAGGAGGGAGGGGGGCAATAACCTCTGCTGCAAGGCTGCCGCGTGAAGTTCGAGCTTTTAAAGAACCTTTTCAGAGGGAAAAAATAAGGACAGCATTCCAGTTCTACTCTTTAATCAACCGACAAGGATTCCTATCGGCCCGTAGATACCATCACGTCAGCACCACCACCACCACCACCGGGACCTCGACGCCGTCACCGCGGAGACGCCCCGCTTCTTCTCTCGAGCGGCAGCGGGGCGGTTAGGCCCGAAAGTTGTGTGGCAAGGGTGGGAACGCGAGACGCACGCCCCCGTGCAACTGCAGCTGTCGCTCCGAGGGGCCGCGGCTGCGTGGGCGGGCGAGCGGGACGGTGCGGCGTTTAACAAAGCGGATAGACGCGAGGAAAGAGGACGATTAGCAGATGGACAGAGCGTGTGTGTGTGTGTGTGTGTGTGTGTGTGTGTGGCCTGAAATAGAGAGCAGGGTGGGTGTGTGTGTCACGCCTCTGTTCTGCGGTGTGACGTGTGCGGACTGCTATTGAGCGGGCGCGCCGCAGCTTTCGCCACCCTCGCACACGTTAAGAGCCACCCGCCACACCTGCCGGCCTGGATGGATGGACGGATGGTACAAATGAGGGACGGGGGGGGGGGGCCGGGGGGACTGTAACTTTAGGAGGAGGACAAGATATCGCTGTAGATGAGCAGGCACACAGACACCCTCCATTAACACTTTAACTGTCACTTGTGTACACACACACACACACACACACACACACACACACACACACAGACTAATAAATGCGCTGACAGCTCCTCCAGGACAACAAAGGTGTTCGTCACGATATTTGAATAATGCGGGCAGACGGCTGCTACAGGAATAGCCCGGAGCAAAATCACACGCTCGAGTCCCCGGCTTTTTAAATCCTCCTCCGGCAGATGATGAAGATGCAGTCTCACTTTGGAGGATGGCGCCCGTTTTCCGCTACACGCACCTGAACGAGCAAACAAAACGGGTGCATTCATTAAGCGACGGGCTGTCCCGCTAGCACGTTGTTTACTGCATTGCAGCAATAAATGCCTCCGTTATCTAAAAGATCTTTTTGTTTGCAGCATATTTCCTATTGACTGATGGAGCAAAGTGATCCGCGAGAAAAGAGCGAGCCAGGGCTTTGTGGGTATTTTTAACCTTCCCTCCTAAATTGATGTTGCAGACCAACACAGGGGAAGAGAAAGGATGGAGTCTTGTGTCCATCGGCTCTGATATATGTGTGCGTGTGCGTTCTGTGGGTCTGTGTAGAGAAAAGGCCGTCGTCGGGGAGGAGAAGCAGACACCTGCTGGTTGAGCCCGTTGTGGGGATTGATTCTCCAACTGATCCCAGCGGTTTGAGGGGAATTAGTACTTTGCTACAACTCGCTCACCTCATTAGTCGTACGAATCCAGAGACGCGGCGCAGTCAGTGGTGTGTCATAAAAAAAAACGAAAAAAAAAAACATTTTTTGCGTCTCAGAATAAAGCCCACCGACTTCGGCACCATTAAGACCAGTAATAGCTTCCATTGATGGTAAGAGGCATGGAGGCTGAGGGGGAACCTGAAGCACGGGGAAGTCACCAGTCGCTTTGTGCAGAACCTTCCCTCAACCCGGCTGCCTAGTAGGTTTCTCTCAGAGGTCTCAGAGGAGGGGACGGGGAGCTCGGGCACTTTGTACATTAATCTGACACGTCGGCGGATGAAACGCTGGTGGGTGACATCCACACACACACACACACGCATGCATTTTGCCAAAGACAAGACACTTCTTCTCTTTGATAAAGCGTGCATGAAAAGGCCAAATCATTCAAAGCGGATAAAAAAAAGGGGGATACCGCTGTGTCAGGGAGACAGAAAGAAAAATAGATGCTAAGAAGATGAGGCCAGGATTAAAATTAATTGCATATCTGCAGAACTGACAGCAAACTGCCCCCTCAGTGTGTGTGTCTGTGTGAGAGTGGAGTGCGTGTGGGTTTTTGTGGGGGGGGGGACATCATGATGCAACGCTTTCTAAGCAGCTCGCTTGATGGAAACGTCACGGCACCGCCGCCATTTCTTCCGTCAAAGTAAAAAGCCGCCTTCCACTGGCGGCGGTCCAGCGCCTGGTGCTACCGTGGCGCTTGTTGAGATGCTGCGCCCTGCCAGCGCCTGGTGCGCACGCGCGCCTGCACCGCCACCTCCACCTCAGCACGCCGCTGCTCACTCAATTAAAACACGGACTTTCAACAAAACGCCACATTATCACACTGGCAGGAAACAAAAGCAGGAGGAGAAAATCCCGGGGCCGGCGTGCACGCTTCCTCTGCAGGCCTTTCTGCGCGCTTTTCTTCCACGCTGTGTGGGAGCCGCAGATTTCCAGACGCCAATCACGCAGTGTGCACGTGTCATGTATACGTGTGTGTGTGTGTGTTCTGTGGCCCACGGCAGCTGTCGCCTTTTCTCTCCCGCTGCATCCTTTTTGCAAATTCCTCTGTTCACTAAATAAAAACCAACAACGGCATCAAAACAAACAGCTCTCACTGCTGATGCCACACACACACACACACACACACACACACACACACACGCACAAACACACATATATCAACGTGCACGCGGGCATGAGTCTGCGTATGCATGTAGCTCAGCTCCGGCACGCAAGGCAACTGCAAGAATAGTGACTTAATTATCTGAATGGCTGCGGCGGAGATTACCGAGGGCGGCGAGCATCCATCTCTTTCAACGCCGCCGGCTCGGAGTGCGGGGCCGAACCGGAGGAGAGATCAAGAGACGTGCACATCAATAACGGAGACGGCAGCGGCAACCAGCGAAAAAGGAGGCCGGGAGAATTAAACGAGAGCAGGAGGCGGGAGGCAACGTGGGGGCGAGCGAGAGGAGTCGGCGGTTAACAACGGAGGAGCCGGCGAGCCCGCTGACCTTCGCTATAAAAAGCCGGCCCCCCGGCATGTGGCTGCGTCCTCGTGTGCCGGCGGCCGGGATCATGACACCTCTTCCATCGCCATGGAGATGCCCCCCGCGCCTCCTCGATTTTACTTCGTTCTGCCATCGCCACAAAAAGACGCCGAGGGGGGCCGGTTTGGTAGGCTGACCCCGCCCCCTTGAAGCAACAAAGACGGCACTTTCGGGTCCATCCCTCCCTTACACGAGGGCCATGCGGTTACAGAGGTGGTTCTCAGCCTCGTTAGAAGATCGGGTTCCTGAGAACCGGAACGGAGGGAGAGAAAACCCACTGGTCTGAGGCAACAAGGGATGGAAAAAAAAAGCCTCTTTGGCTTCAAACAGCTCTGCCGATGCACCTTTCCTAAAATCACACTCCGCCGTCTCCCTCATCACGGCCCCAATCAGGGTCCAGGCCGGCCAGTGATTTAGAGCTTCGCTAAAGAGCACCTCGGCAAACAGAACCCAGGTCCTCCGGGGTCGAGGGATCGTGGGCCTGACAGAACAGCAACAGGCCCGGCCGCACCGCGCAGCCCCCCCGGCGAGAGAGCAAGAGGTCGAAGGGGGAAGACGAACATCTCGCCTGGGAAAGCGAGGGAAAGGTAACGGATGGACAGACAGACCACACACACACACACACACACACACACACACATTTGTACACAATTATTGCGATAGAAAAAGGTATTTGGTTCTGGCGCTTTTCTCCTGAGCGACGGCACTCACTTCACAAAATGTATTTTCATAAAAGGGTAAAAATAATCATTAGAAAGCGTGCAGAGGAACCCTGGTTTGGACACTTTGAGACGAGCAATTAGCCTGGTGTGCTAAACATTGCAGTCAAAACGGCGAACCACCAGGAAATATCCAATAAATCAAAGCCCGCTCGCTCTGTTGCATTAAAGTCTATTACGTTAAAGCTGAGGCAAACATTAGAGTCTATTACGTTAAAGCTGAGGCAAAACAGAGTTCACATGTGCAGCGCTCCAAATTCCCAACTCAGTCCGCTCCAATACTTTGTGGGTAATGAGAGCGCCTCGAGCTGGACGGGCTTTTGCCTCGGCAACTTTTATTTATTCATGGTGGAGTTTTTTTTTTTCTTTTTCCAGTATCGGTGTATGTTGTGCACACGCACAAAAGGTCCCTGCACACAAACGCTGCTGAAAACCCCGGTAAGCACACGCACGCACACCCGATGACAGCTCCGTCTCCCCCGAATAAGCCGGGACCATCTGCTCGAGTCCCCCGTCAACACCGGCTGACGGCTGCCGCGCGTCCAGGCCCGGCTCCGGGGGGAGCCCAGAGAGAAACGGCGTATTAATCTCCTCAGATCTCGCCCCGTTTCAAAAAGGGGCGGACGCCACGGTTAACGTGGGCGCAGTTGGTTCTGCCCTCGACATCGTCTCACGCGGGCGGGAAACGCGGCGGCCCGTCCCTTCGCGAGGGGACGGCTTTTTCTGGTTTTCTCTCCGCTTATCTCACGTCGCCGGGTGCCTCCCGTTTTCTTCCCGTCTCCGTCCTTCGCCACTGAAACGACCAAAGAGGAGGAGAAAGAAAACGTGTGTGGGGGGGAAGGGGGGGTAACAATAGGGAGAATGAGGCGTGCACCAAGTTGTAGGAGAGGTAACGACTAGAGGAATGGCTTCTGTCACACTGTGGTTTTATGCCCTGACGGAGTGAGTTAAACTCGAATGGGTCCATGTGCGTAATTCAACAAGGATTCGAGACCCTCCCTCCACACAGTTTGTATGAAAGTCGGACCCTGCGAGGGTTTAGTGAAGAGCCGTAGCTCTTCAGCTCGGGATTCAAGGCCACAGTGTATAAAAATACATTTACTCTTCTGCAAGAAAAGGGGGGAATAAAGGGAAAAGGGAGAGAAGGAGATCCGGCGTGGGGGATGAAATGATCTGCTTTTTATTTGATGTAATGCAATTAAAGCACAAGTAATTCTGCGGATTAGCAGTGATGTTTATGGAGGCGCTGACCCGACTGTGACAGCAATCTCATATATGTGTGTGTGGAGGGTGGTGGTGGTGGGGGGGGAGAAAAGTGAAACACACACACACACACACACACACACACACACACACACACACACACACACACACACACACACACACACACACACACACACACACACACGTTCTTTAATCAATATGGTGGGAATGTGGACACATGGTAAATCACTTTCCCGGCAATAACAGAGAGCAGCCACTATCTCTCTTTTTAATAAGTTGCCGGGGTGTCGGAGGGCGATACGCCGCAATACGTAGCGCGGAAGACGGGGAAGCGAATGAGCGAGTGCGCATGGAGGCAGCTGTGACGTTAGAGGCCCGGACGGTTTGTGCTGCACTCCGATAGAAGCAGGTGAATGTCGACGGGTCAGGTCGAGCGTCCATGGAGACACACGAGCGAGAGAAAGGCCTCCTCGCTCACTCCCCCCTTAGCGTGCAGCTTTTCTCTTGAGCTCTCAATGCATATACGGCGGCCCGGGGATCCACTATAATAGGAGAAACAAATGTCATGATGGGGTGGGATGGGGGTGGGGGTGGTGGGTGGGGGGTAGCTGTGCCTCTGCTCTTCTGGCGACATCGATTTTAAGGGATATTAAAGGGCGGGCAACTTTTCCACGTTGGCGCCAGGCGTCTGTCCACCTGTCACCGTCCAGCGAGCCGTCGGATTACAAAACGCCCCGGCAGGTTGACCTTCATTTAACTATCTGACCGCGGGGGGCAATCCACCCCACCCCCCCCCTACTCCCCTCCCTCCCGTGTGTTTTATTGACTTGATTCCATCTCGCTCGATCTCGTCTTCGCTCGCTGGGTTTGGGAACCAGTCCGCAAATGTTGTTACCGTAAACGAGAGCGGCCTCTCAATTGACTGGCGTCCCCCTTTAAAGTGGTGCTAAATAAGTAATGGGGCGTCTCATGTGCTTTGGCCAGCCAGCAGCTGGATGGGTTACAGTAAAGGGAGATTAATGGATGGGGCAAATGGAGATGAATGGACGAGCTAAACGGAAGCGGCCGACCGCCCTGCGACGGAACCCGGTGACATATAGCGTCAATGCACAAGTGGACAACTGTCAAAAGGGGGGGGGGGGGGGGTCGGCTCCAGGTGGGGAGCCACATGCGGCAAGACGGATTATCCCTTTAGCAATAATCACGGGCGCGTTTCAACTTGGAAGATGTCCATACGTCAGCGGATGGATCTAAGCCTCAACACGAGTTGTAGAAGCGACAATGAGATGAGTAACGGCCGTCTGGAGAAGCAGAAGAAATGGATACGGATACTGTGAGGAGCTGAAAATGTGGAAAAAAAAATGGAATTCAACACCAAGAGAGAGCGGACTCTGGAGACACGCGGGATACGTTAGTACCTTAGTCAGGTACTTAAACGTAAATATCTATTCGGATGACTTACGCCAGTCATTTCTATTGTCATATATGCAAAGAAAAGCTGCTATTTGGACAAATCAAGCTGCATTAAGACATTTTACTCTTTTCTCAGGGTGAAAGAGAAAAAAATACAACCGACACAAATGCTGTATGACGCACTTACGGTATAATTCATGTTTTTGCTGAACTGTGCTGTGATGGCGTTTGTCTCTCGTGGTCCGTTCTTGCGCGTTTGTCTAAACTGCTGAAATTGCGCTGACGAGCCCCAACGCAGCACAAACCCTGCGACGATCAATCCCCTCAACTCGATCTTAATTAGCTGACCACAAAGAGCTGCACGCCGGCGCTCGGCGGGGACGAGGCGTCTCGTTCTGCGTCCACCTTCACCAAAAAAAAAAAAAAAAAAGAAAAGACACTTTTTGCGCCGCTCGCTCATTTCACGCGGCACGTTCCGTCGTCCGAGTCCGAGACGCGAGGCCACCGGCAAACCACTTTGGCATCAAACGGGAGGCGGCGCGTTAATCCGACCGGCATCAAAGGAATCGCTGTGGACGGATTCCGTCTCCCCCTCGTAAGCGGGCTCTTAACCAGAAGCTTCTCATTTCTAATGCATGGTCTGAACTGCTGGAACCGGGCTTTTTTCATATCCCATAGCTGGAGTTTTTCAGCTCCGGTGGAATCCACAATGCCCCGGAGTCTTGTAGCAAGAATTGTGCTTAAAACAGATGGTCTCGTGGTGAAAGCATTGTGGGATTCTCCCCCACCAGTTCCTACGCTGGGGCTTAGCAAGAACTGAAGATAATGGACGTCTCCACGGGAAACATGTTCATAAATAAAACAAGCCACCAGCCCGGCATTAACTTCACTTTTGCACATAGAATTTGAAATCGATGCTAATGGAACACACGCGGAGCAGATAGCGACAGTTCGGCGGCCTTTTGACCTCCGGTGGCAACAGACATGGCCGCGCACGTAGAGAGCAGATTCAGAGAGAAGCCCGCATCCATCCACGGGGGGGGGGGGAAATATGTGGATAATATTCACCGCGCTCAGCAGTGTGCTGCGAGGGTCAGCGTTAGGGTCTCTGCGAGGGCCGGAAAAACAGATGAGCCAGAAATAAATGGCGAAGGTGGGAGGGTGTTTTTTTTTTTGTGTTCGGCGAAAAACAAAACCCGGCGCCCCACTATGAATCCGTCCACGCTGCGTGTGGACGGAGCCCGAGACGGGTGTGGGAGGCCTAAGAAAACAAAAAGGGATGAGACACGGGTGGGGGGGGTGTTCAGAGCTGGAATTTACAGGTATTGAGAAAGCAGAGGCTGCCGGGGACGTCGGTAAAACAAAAACGCCAGGCGGCTCTCTGGAGGGGGTTTGCAAATTCTAAAAAGGCATTTTTCAACAGAGAGTACACTTTCTCAAATAGTCCCTCAAGAACGTTCAAGTGGGGCGAAGTGCTTTCTTTGGCGCCATCTTTTAATTGCCCTGTGCAGTCGCATTCAAAAGACGACGCAGGAGGAAGAATCCGTTTGGCAGGAGGCGCGTTTTCCTTCCGGATGCACCGTCGTGCGCAGTTTGGCCCGTGACGGTTATCCAATAATCGCGCAAGACTGATGGCGCCTTGCATCTTTCTTTCTTTTTTTTTTCCCATGGCGACACTGGTACACCTCCCAGCGATGGGTTAGAGGGCTGCTGTTTCATGCGCTCCCTCAGGCCCTTTCAATTTCATAAAGGTCGCATACCTGCGGGGCATTTTTGAGAACATTTTCCACTTTCTCCTGACACT
Organism: Gasterosteus aculeatus; assembly: GCF_964276395.1. NCBI lineage: Eukaryota > Metazoa > Chordata > Actinopteri > Perciformes > Gasterosteidae > Gasterosteus > Gasterosteus aculeatus. Next base: position 14,551,373 of record NC_135706.1, read on the forward strand.
TCCAACCTTGCAGCTCTCCCCCCCCCCCTCCCGATCCCCTCTCAGCACGCCCTTTCCCTCCGGCACAGTGCTGTTTAACGACCGTGACACAGTAGCACCGGCTGGATAATCCCAGCGAGACCAAAGCGCCATTAGGAAAAAAAGGAGGCCGCTAAAATGCCAAGCCATATTACCATCCCTCCTCCTCCTCCTCCTCCTCCTCCTCCTCCTCCTCCTCCTCCTCCTCCTCCTCCTCCTCCTCCTCCTCCTCCTCCTCCTCCTCCTCCTCCTCCTCCTCCTCCTCCTCCTCCTCCTCCTCCTCCTCCTCCTCCTCCTCCTCCTCCTCCTCCTCCTCCTCCTCCTCCTCCTCCTCCTCCTCTCCTCCTCCTCCTCCTCCTCCTCCTCCTCCTCCTCCTCCTCCTCCTCCTCCTCCTCCTCCTCCTCCTCCTCCTCCTCCCCGGGTTCCCTCACTGTCCCTTCTTACAGAGGGCACCCGGTACCGCATCTCTTTATTAATGCATGGAGGAGGAGGTGGGGGCGTCTCATTCCTTTGCACGAGCACTTATCTATGGTGAAAAGCATGACTACATTGCTGGTGCCCTCTGACAATGGTGTGTGTGTGTGTGTGTGTGTGTGTGTGTGTGTGTGTGTGTGTGTGTGTGTGTGTGTGTGTGTGTGAGAGACCTCGAAGCAACAGTGTAGAGCTAATCATGCAGAAGGTAATGAAGAGACACTGTCACCCCGCAAGGTTAATGCAACACCCGTATGCACACTGCGATCCGCGGGAATCGATGAGTCAAAACGCGTGAGCTTCTGCAAACTCACGTCAGCGTCGGAGCAGGAGGAGGAGGAAGAGGAAGAGGAAGAGGAAGAGGAGGAGAATCCCTTCTCCCCCCCAAAGCCTGAGCGGGTGTTGGCTGGGCGCAGGGGAGGAATACAGAGGCGGACCCCCAAGGTGTGACGAATCAGAGGACGTATACAGGAACAGGAACGGAGAGAATTAGGTTAACGTGTCAGAAAAGTTCGATGTAATTGCAGCTTTTCAGAAGAAGTACTTATTTTATTCTTCTTCTAAACAAATATTCTAATTCTGATCAAACAAGCCATTATGTTGACAGCTTTCAAATGCATTCAGCGACGGGAGCGTCTGCAGGCCGACCTTTGCAGATAAATTATGCAAATGTCTGTCAAGTTAACAAATCAGAGGAGGAGAATTAGCAGGCTGTTAGTCTCTCTTAGACCCCAAAATGCTGCTGATACAGATGAAGGGCTGGAGCCCGATTCATTACCATGCCTCTGCAAAAAAGAGAGCAGCGAGAGGAGAGGGGGTGTGAGGGGGGGGAGGAGAAATGAGAGCGTTGGGAGATGGAGACAAATGTGTGTGGGAAAAACCCCACAGAGGCCTCCATTCAGAGGCACATCAACTCCAAATATCAAATTAGCCAAATGAATGGTACAAGATAGAGGACAGGGGAGGGAGGGGAGGGAGGGGGGAGGCGCAAATGAAAAGGAGCCAGAGCGAAGCTGCGAGGGGCGTGTGAGGCACGGAGGGGATCGGAGAGTATTTCAATAATCGATAGAGCGTGAAGTGAGGAGCGGGAGACGCGGCGAGAGAGAGAGAGAGGCAGGATATCACAGTTCATTAGTCATAGCTGGTGACAACCAGAGACTGCAGCGGGGAGATTGTCACTGGGTCTTAATCAGATGAGCGACGACGGAATGCCACTCGTTAATTCACCGGCATTATGGCGCCTATTGTCTGCCTGTGACGGGGCTTATCGCCATCGCTCGGCCTCCGACTGCCGCCGCTAACAAGGCTGCCAGCCCCCCCTCGCCAGGGACGCTGCAAAAGGGCTCAACTCTCCCTCTCAGGCGCCGTTTGCTTTTTTTTCCCCCCCCAAAATGATTGCCGCTCCCGTCCCCCAACAGGAAGTGAAAAACGCGTAATGCTACAGTGGCGCTGGGAGGGAGCGTATCTGAGGCAGAAGAAGAAGAAAAAAAAATAAAAATCAATTCTCTCTTCTTAAGCGACCCATTAAAAGGCGGCGAGGAGCGTTAAAGCGCTCGCTCGGGACGCGGCGTCAGAGCGGGTTGTTACTGTGGTCCAAGGGAAGGCCCCCCAATGAGCGCCCTCGCCGCCGCACGGACGGAAGGCGCAGGCGTGCAACGCCGTGTGCCGCGCGGAGCGAAGACACAAATAAATACTGCATCCCCCGTATACGTACTTCAGATGCACATCTCCACCGCGTCCCCCCCCCCCCCCCCCCCCTCAGAGGCTCCGCTCCTGTCAGAACCGCGGCCCGAAACTCTCAGTCAGCCAGCCAGCTCGCCCCCTCCCCCCGTCTCCCCCTCCCTCCCCCCCTCTCAATCCGACAAACAACTTGCCCGCCTGGTTGGGAAGTGTGTTTACAGCATCAGTACCACTGCGCTCATTCACCGCAGCCAAAGCAACGACGTGTTTCAGCTCCGTGCAAATGGTTTCCTGCAGCTCTGTTTGTAGGTCTTTGTGCATCCCTGTAGGGAGGGGGGGGGGGGGGGGGGGGCGCTTGGGGGTGGGGGGGGGTCTAACTCTATTCTAAGACCAACCTGAGCCGTCACAGTTCATGCCGACCAGGCGGCTCGTTGTCGATGGCGATGCGGTCGCTTTGGAAACGTCACAGCGCGGCGGTTGCGCTTGCGTTCTGTTGGCCGCCATGCGACGGTGTGGCTGCAGCTGTGATCGAGCTCCGAGGGTGTCGGACGTGTATTTTTCATAAACTCGCCTCCCGCCTGGACACACAAGCGTTTGTCCGTGAATATTAGGGAACGCAAAACAAACCCACGTCAGATATGACATCGGGGAATAACAATTCAATTCAGAACGGAAATACAACATTACGCCGTATTGTATTTCTTTTAAAAAGCAACTCAATACATGCGAGAGCAACTCGTCGTGACGCTGCGCGCAGCAGAAACTCTGCGACTGCGTCTTCGTGTGAAACGCGTGACAGAGAGCGAGAGGAGAGCAGGGAGGAGTTCGGCGATAAGTGAGAGTCAGAGAGCTTCTGCCTCGGTTTCACTTGGCTGAGGAGGCCGGCCTTTTGGTCAGGAGGGACCAAAGTGCCTCCTCCCCGCTGCCACACGTTTCCCACCGCACTCTGACTGACCTCACACACGTGAAAGCACGCGTTGCACGCATTAAAGCATGCATGAAGGCAGTGTAGGTACAGCTGCCTCTGAGAGGAGCTCACTGGATGGAGGTTTGATCTGGTCCGATTCGCTGGAGCATTTCTTGCTCGACAAACCAGAATAAATGTGCACAGCTGCAGGCCGTGTGCGCTGAAGGGATGTGTGTGTGCGGTTTTTGTGGTTGCTCATCTTTCACCCCAGTATGTAACCACCTTCATTTGGAGTTGGCTTCTTTTTCTATTAATCTCCAGCTCCCTCGCTTTTGTCCTCTTTAGTTCAAATTTTCTCCCTCATTATTTTTTTCTCTCCCTTTATCGATTGTACATGAGAAAGAAAAAAAGTGAACTTATGCTCAGCAATTATTCTGTCCATTGGCCTCGGAGCTGAAGGCAGGACTGTGTGCTCAGCATTGGGGAAAGAGCTCCTTTAAGGGAGGATACTTCCATTTCATCTGTAGCCGAAGCAGAAAACGCTGCCGCACCTTTTCATCTCCAAACACTGAGCGAGTATTTTAGACACCAGATGGTTTCCTGATGTTCGGTTCCTGGACTCAAAAGTGGTTCTCGAGGCTGACAGGCCGACTTTGAACTGGCCACAAGGCGCGGAGGTGAAAACAGGGGCTGCGATGCCGGCCGCGTGCGGTCCGCGGAGTCAAGAGGACATTTAAAGAGCCGCCCCCGTAGTGACGCAACGCCCGAGAAACCCTCGGAAAATCCATCAGAACCAAACGATTCAGCTCAAAATAACCATCCATTCCCAACAATATATGGCGTGAATGATTAACCATTAGAGAACGCGTGCTGTGGTTTGGCCTGATGCTGAGGCACGAGGAGGTTCGCAGACCAGCGATGAGACGCACACGAGGCCGTTGACGCCTTTACGCATTCTGATGATGCTGCGCGAGGAAGCGAGGGAGGCCGTCGCCGTTTACAATCCGGGAGAAGTCATTTAAATGGGTTGCAGCAGCGATCACTCACGTAACATAGCAGTTACAATAAAAAAACCATAATAACGACGGTGACACATTCGGCACTTTGAACCGAGAGAGGAGATGATACAGAAAGACAAAGTTATCTGTCGGACAAATCCATTGGCATCAGCAGCTTTTTATCTCCAAAGCGACTGATGCGTTTGGATGAGAGGGGCTGTGCGATCCGGGAGACGTGTTCCATTTATTAATATATGCGCCAAACAAACCCCGGGGGGGGGGGGGGGTGGTTTGTTTGGAATGGGCAACATTTCCCCCCCGAGAGTAAAAAAAACACTGTTACCAAAGCAGCGTATGACGAAATAAATATACAAGCAAGTAAAACAAGCTCGAGGAGATGAAGAATCTCCTCCCTGCGTTCTGGACTTAAATCTTCCCTCTCCTGGTCCCAGCGGAGAAGGTCACTCTGTGGAGCCTAATTACCAGGCATTAAAATGACCCGACCCGTCTTCATTTGCATCCACCTCTGTTCTTCCCCTGCTGGGGTTTTTTTTTAAGGAGAGAGGGGGGGGGGGGGGGGTGGGGGCAAAGATCTGCACGGCTCTCCGAGGGAGGTTTATTACCACGGCCTCTTTACAATGCAGATGCATTCAGGTCCGATATGCGTCCATGTGCGTGACACACACTGCAAACATTCTGACCGCCCCCTCTGGCGGGGGGGGTTTATTCCGTGGCAATAACATCCAGCTCAAAAACCCGAGCCGCTTTAGAGATGCATAACGTAATCTCTGATTACTTTATGCACGTTTCCCACCAGCTGGACCGGATCCCGACATCGGGGTCAGAGGACCGGATGAAACGCTCCCGCGTCAGACTGTAAACAGCCTCCTCGGTTAAAGAACATCCTCGCAACAGCTCCGCTACTTCGCCCCAGAATTAAAATGGACACCTTGGCATCACTTATCACGTCGCGCCGCCAAACCCCCCCCACCCCCCCCCCTCCTCCCACCTCCTCCCCCAAGCACCTGCAACATCAGCAAGAACAAATACCACGGCGAGGGCGATTGAGGTTGATTAAAAGTCTGTTGTTCAAAAGATAAAAAGGTGTGTTTGGAGTTGATCAGCAGATTAATCTGCCGTGTTGATTGATGGCTTTGCAACCCGGCTGTGATATTAAAAGCAGACGGCGGACCGAGGCGACCCGCGTCAGCACCGGCAGCTCCTCCGCCCATTAGTTTATCCACCCAATTACGCCCAGACTGCTGAGACGGGTTAAAACCCGGCGAGGGGGGGACGGGCTGGGGGTCCGCCGGCATCACCGCGCTGCACATTCAGACAGCGCGTCACATGGGCCGAGGGCCCTCTTTAAAGGCAGTAACGCGATAATGAGGCGATTGGATCCTCCCCCCCCCCCCCCCCCCCCCGATGTCACTCGTCCCCGTCCGGCGCCACGGTTTCTTCCCCCACCGTGGCGGTGAAATGAGAGCCGTGCACAGCTTGCAGAGCGCGCGGCGAGAAATCCAAACCAGAGCCACAGGACGACAGTAAATATGAATTTTTAAAGTGTGCATTTCTGCACAGCCGACGGCTCCCTCCCTCCCTCCCTCCCTCCCGCCGCCGCCGCCGCCCCGCTGCTCGAGTGTCTCTCATTGTTCACAGGGCTGAATGCGGCCTTTGATTGGGAGGAGAGTACTCCGAGGGCCCGGCACTGACACCAGAGCGGGGATGTGGAAACTAGAAGGGCTGCCTTCAAAAAGCCCAGAAGCGCCACGGCGGGACGAGAAGACACCGCTCTTCTCGCTCTGCATCAGCACTTGCCGCCGCAAAAAGTGGGCGAGATTTACAGTAGGCAGACTAATTCCTGCCGAGAAAACTGGAGTTTCCACCGGGCCTGAAGACGGCGGCATGAGCTGATGTATGAGGTTAGTGGAGCATATTGGATTTAATCAACCGTGGAGCAAAAAGGTGCGGACGAAAAACACTGATATAACGTATCGGCATTTGACTGTAAGTGAGAGAGACATGCAAGTTTAAGATGACGTTCATGGTCCGTTAGGAAACCCTGATGTTCAAAAGGGGGCTTCTTCTTCTTTTTTTTTTCTTTAAATAATCAAAGAACAGGATCTTGAGGTAGTTCAGAAACACGCGCGGCCGGTTTGAGGCTGCGCTCGCGGGTTGGATCCCCTCGGGCCAATCGCCCCCAACTCCGGCTTCGCTACTGACAGTGAAATATTATCGCGGGCGGAGGGATTCGACGATACCTTTGAACGCCGAACCCTATCAGCTTCTAGCAGAGTATCCCTCTGAGACCCCCCCCCACAGCCCCCCCCGGCTCAGTCGAACCCCAGAAACACACTGACATTTAAAAAGCTGCACGCCTTAGCATTATTTCCCCGCCACAAACAATTTACACGCCCGAGGCGCCGGATGTTGGCGCATCCCAAAATGCCGGCGCTCCCCTCGCCCCCCCCCCGAGCGCGCACACGTGCACAACCAAAACGAGGTAGTCGGATGAGAGGTGTCCATTATTTCCGTCGCGGCTCGGAGGACGTCTCGGCAGATGAGAGCGGAAGGGCCCCGAGGGGGGGGAAGCAGATGGAAAAAGTCCCATCTTCTTACCCCCCGACCCCGTCCCTCGCGCCCCCCCCCCCCCCTCTCGGTGCGCCGGCGCAGACAAAAGCACCATTTTCAATTTGCAATCAGCCCCGGCGCGCCGCTGTCCCCTCGTGTTTGGCGTCAAAGTCCCGCGCTGCCATAAAAAGCCAAATTCCCTATGACACGGTGGAGATTGCGCTGTCGAAAATGCAATCAGCCGACGGCGCCTCGAGTGCGGATGAATTACGGCGGCTTAGGAAAAGACAATGACTTGTCAGTTTTGCACCAATTGGCTCCGTCCGGGGACCCGACGGATTCCAGTGGACGTGAACGTCCTCGCACCTGAAGGTGGTCGTGCAGCGTGACGCATCGGGAAACCGACTTTCTGCTGAGCTAATTAGCTTTGTTTTGCACGATAATGTGACGGTTCCATCTACGGCCATGTATGCGTTGTATTTTTAATTCCCTCACTGTGCTTTTCCATTTCCTTTTAGTAGTTCATCTAAGAACAAAAGGGACCAGAAGTCTCCTACACGTTCATTCAGGCTTATTGATTCCGAATGGAGATTAGCCATTCTTTAAAATGAATTGCTTCTGATGTACGATAAGCAAGTGGGATTAGAAATACAGTCTCCGCTTGTGCCGCAGGCATAAAGAAGCGCTCTTGTTTACATGAAAATGAGAAAACTTGACAGGTCACACTGAAGCCGTCTGCAACAGTTAAATAATAAATGTGTGAATCTTTAAAAATAACCAATGTACGGTTCTGAAACAGATAATGTTTACTGTGGAAGAAACTATCAAAACTTTCCCTGACTGAACACACACCTCTCATCACGTCTCTATGCACCAACTCTGTGACCTCAGTGACCTTAAAAGGTCGTAATCCAGCTCGGGCCCCAAACGCATCAGAGTGCTTCGACCGACGAAGCTGGATCTGAAACATTTCAGTGACGTACAATCCCAAACCGATTAATCCCCCCCCTGCCGCCGCCGCCGCCGCCGCCCACAACCATTAAGCGGTGCTGAAGGCCCCACTAAATATGAAAGGGCTTCTCTCCTTTTCAGCCGGTGTGATTAGAACAGACAACCTGCCCTGCCGAACACTCCCTCAGCGAATAGAAACGCTGTCAGTGATGCACCATCATTTTAAAAATGGATCTATTGCCGTTACCTCCCATTAAAAATGTACGAGGGAAGCGAGGGGGGGAGGCGGGGGGGGTCACCGGGAGTTGGCTATACTTCAAAGCGCCATCAGCTGGAAAGTAAAAAAAAAAATAGGCCACGACGACACCGGAGTGTGGTACGACGTTCAGAGGTAGAATCACAAATCGTACTCGGCCGCGGTCACTCGGTCGGGGGAATTCCCGCCGCGCGGGTTCATTCTCCGTGGCTGAAGACGACACACACACACACACACACACACACACACACACACACACACACGTCATTAAATAGTCATGCTGCGCGGCGCCCGGCCTTAGTGCTCAAGTCGTCCTCGGCATCGCAGGGGGTCACGTGAAGTGCACGGCTCTGCTGTGGGACCGCCGCATCGTCTCACTCGAGCGCTCGGCACTCAACAACCCCCCCCAAAAAAACCCACACGCACCTCATTCTAACCCCACCGCCGGCGCGAGGTCGCATCGCGGTCACCGAGCGGCTGGACGCGGCGTCGAGGCCTCCGGAGGTTTGATTCAGGAGCGGCGAGCCGTCCGTGGTGTTCCGGTCTGAGCAAGAGTGTGTGTGTGTGTGTGTGTGAGCTGGTTTACGCGAAGGTCACCGAGCAAAGCGCATGAAAGAGGAAGCGGCCTTTGAGCGGTTATCCGGCAGCAGTAGTGCCGTGTGTGCGTGCGTGCGTGCGGCCCTTTGCGGCGCTCAGCCGCGGGCGCCAATGAGACGCGTCTGAAGTGGAATGGCTTAAGATCGCTTCTTGATGTTCGGTTCCCTCCGCGCTGTCCACACCTTTATGTGGTTGTTGTTTTTTCCGTTGGCAGCGTTTACAGCGGTAAGCGCACATTTTACAGCACATCATGAGAAGCTGTGGGGGCGGCGCCGCCTGTGACACCGCAAAAACATAAACAAACTAAAACAACAACAAGCCTCCATGCGTTATTGGTTTGACCAGAACAAAAACATTGTATTTTTAGATAATTAAAGTGTTTACGGAAAGAAGTCGTTCAAGATCAGAATAATTTACTGGGTCTAGGAGGTCAGGGAAGGTCCTGTCAATCATCCTGGCTATGGGGTTGAGTTGTGGTCATGCCAGCGCGTGTGTGTGTGTGTGGCGTTTGTCTGTGGCGCTCGTAGCCCCCCTCCCTTCATCGCGAGAGCGTCTCGTATCTGATGTGAGATGCATCGGATTCCTGTTTCTCATCAAACACCATCAACCGTTTATGTTAACAATTAATGAACAGACTTACAAAAATAACTAATACCGCTCATCCTCTTATCATTAAGCCCCGCCCATACCTTTACTCCGGCTCCGCCTCCCGGCCCCACGGCGAGGCATTTTGAACACTCGCCATGAAACCGGCGAGAACCGAATCAGCGGAGGGATGAATGGTTTCCGACGCACTGTGGACTCAGCAAATGTTAAATATTCTCATTAGCTGGTCGGGAGATCTCTCTCTCCCCCTCCCTCCCTCCCTCCCTCCCACACACACACACACACACACACACACACACACACACACACACACACACACACACACACACACACACACACACACACACACACACACACACACACACACACACACACACACACACACACACACACACACACACACACACACACACACACACACACACACACACACACACACACACACACACACACACACACGCTCTCAACCGTCGGCGCCCAAGGCCTCCACCACTCCCACAAGCACCACACTAGTGTCTTCACCCCCCCCCCCCCCCCCCCTCCTCCTTCCCCATCGGTTGCCGGAGCGACGGTCAATACCGGTGTCTTGCAGAAGCAGAGGGGCCCCGCGGAGGGACGGACACCTCGCCCGCTGTGACCGGCGCTCCCCCTTCGGACCACTAATCCCGGCTGTTAGCACGAGACTCAAGGCTGACAGAAACACCTGCCCCCCCCCCCAAATGCCCAACTCGGCTTCTGCTCTGTCCGTTTTTTTTTTTGTTGCTAGAAGACAAGATTCTAACTAAGAATAAACAGGTCCTTCCATTCGTCGTGCAGCCCATTTGCCGCTCCTACAGGTAACCAGACGCGCCCGGCGAGCCGCCGAGGGGCCCCCGCGTGGGAGGGGGGGGGGGGTCCAGGGATTAAGAGGACGAGCAGGCGCAGGCGATGTGCAGAGGTCGCTCCCGGCCAGCCGGCTCCGGTTGCAGGATTCAGAGAGCGCTGACAGCTCCGGGTCCCCCGGCACAGGCCTGTGGGCCGTAACCACGGATACGCAGGCAAACCAAGAGCTGTCACTCAAGCTGTACCAGCTAGACGGAGTCACAGGAGATGGGGGGGGGGGGAGAAGGATAGCGAGACACCAAGGGGCAGCGTACGTGCTTATACCTATTCCTGTGTGTGTGTGTGAAACTTAGAAGCTGTGAGTGTGAGGCAGCCACACCGTGGCACTGATGCAGGTTTTGGGAAAGTCGAGGCTCAGGCAAACACCGACGTGCAAATAATGGCAAACTTCCCCCTCGCGAAGCCGTCTAAATCGCCTTGACATTTTAATATCGGAGTGCTTTTTACACAGGCGAGCGCCAACGTGCTGCTTTCAAAGCGCATGAAGGGGATTGTGAGGTGGTTGCAGTGCAACAAAAAAGGGACGAGCAGATGGGTTTTAGAGCACGAATGATCAGGTTCAACGGCAGCGAGGGAAACTCTCTTAAATGAATTGCAATACACGGAGAACCTCTAGAAGGCTTTAAGAGTGCACACAACATGTACGTATGTATGTATGTATAATTTATATATATATATATATATATATATATATATATATATACATACATACACACACACACACACACCGCGTCTCGCAGGTTAGAACAAGTAGAACACTCAAACAGCAGAAGAGAAAACGCATTCGGCCACCATGTCTGCTCACTGACGACTCGTCCACAGCAGCAGAAAACCACATCAGTTATTCAAACCTCCACCTCGGTAGTCGGAGGGGAGGGTGGGTATGGGGGGGGGGGGGGGGGGGGGCATTGATTCCTCCCAGTGGCGAAGAGAGCGATGCCTGAAGGTTAGACACACACTATGTAGATAAATGACTCCTGAGCTCCGGAGTTTGATCCAAATGAAGCAATGATGTAGCTCACTGGCCCGCGCTCAAGTAAGGTGTGTCCTCTGGTCAAATGAGTGTGCGTGTGTGTGTGTGTGTGTGTGTGCGTGTGTGTATACACACAGCATGGCAGCGGTGAGATGGGGGACAATCTGCTCCCCTGGTATGAAGCTTATATGTTGGAATGACCGACGGTGGAGACTTCAGATCCCGGCAGCGTGCCGGTAAATAAATGGTGCGTTTAGCGCGCGTGAGGCCAGCACTCACACGCGTGCACAGCTTGCACATGTATGTAATTCTGCATTTGTGTCGGGTTGTGCTTCTCTATCCAGCTGTGTAATTATGTTGCCGTTGATACTTCCCTCCTCCTTTTGCTCCAATGCAACGCCTCTGAATGCATGCGCCCAGCTGAGAGAGTGTGTGTGTAGGTGTGTGTGTGTGTGTGTGTGTGTGTGTAGGTGTGTGCGTTTATGTCTCTCCTCTCCATCCCAAAGCCCAGCGGTGCTCCCGGGCCGTGCGGCGCTGCGAAATTGGCCTGAGAGGTTTGGGAACATTTCCCCCTTACAAACAGGGGCAAATCAATAACGTCTCGGTTCAGGGAGCCACTCTCCATATGAAGGTGAGCTGACTCAGCAGTCCCAGAAGCCCGGGGGGGTGAGGGGGGGTGTGGGGGAGGGGGGGGTTGGGAGTGAAGGAGTGGAAATGATTGCTTTACACGCAGTAAAATGCACGGCGGTGTTGAGAACCCTCTGCGGACGCAGCGCTACACGCCTTCGCAATCCTCTGGTGGAGGACGTGGGGGGGGGGTAGGGATGTGTATGTGAGGGGGGGGGGGGCTTGTTAATAAAATAGGCCGCTCTTTTCTCACTCGTACTCAGTCCTGCATCCCAGCAGCTCCTCCGGTCCCGCCCGGCTCGGCTCGAAGGACTTCGCCAGGGTCTCGCATGGCGTCCATCCCAAGAGCTTGTTGGGACAAGTTGGAGACGCCCAAACCGCCCAACCTAGTGGTTAAAAGGACAACCAGCTCTGACCCCCCCCCCCCAACAGGAACACTCCCATCTCTGCCAAAGCTTTGCAGCTACCATAGCGCTGATTAAACGCCCGGCGTCCGCGGGGAGTCCGCAGCAGTGGTTGGCAGGGGAGACGGCGTTACATCGTCATTAGAAGTCCCGCTTCATGCCTCGCCTTCCCGTCTAGATTCTCTCCGCTTTGCACAGATTGTAGTTCATGCAAGAAAGACAATATATATATTAACGGGTTCGCTTGCCCTCTTAAGCTCCTGGGTTTGTAGCGATTTTCTGTTTTCAAGGGAGTAACGTTTACTTCCATTCGCTGCAGGGTCCTGGAACATGCCAGCGATGGGTCATCCATCACAGCGAACAAAGCCAAAGCGACGCATCCCAGAGCAGGGAGCGTTTTGAAAAGTCTCCATGCAGGCGTGTGGTCAAGGACACGAGATATCTGACATTTGAGACATGGCTGCAACAAATAAAAAATAAAATAAAATGCTGCATTCGCGGGAAAATCGAACAAAGAATGAGCACCGGGTCTTGTGAATTTAGACACAACATCAAACGACTGGTGTTGCATTTCCTTTTTTTTTTTTTTTTTTTTAAATCCTAGAGGGTCTTTAAAACACAGCAGACAGACTCCAGAGCAGCAACATTAACCGACTCGCAGCATCCTGCCGGGGATTGGATGTCAGCACCAGGGAGCAGTTCTAGCTCATTATTGAGCCAAGAAATTCCAAACACAGCAGCAAAGAACTACATGAAATGGTCTTGTATAAACACAACCACGTTGTTGTTGTTGTTCCTTCACTTCGTTCCGGCCACATCAACCATTGCACATCCCAACATCTCAGCACAAACCTTCAGTTATAGATGAGCGTGCCCATGGAAAGACATTTCAGGCCGATAGGAGAATAGAGCCAAGCAGGAAAATCTATTTGTAGATTTGAGTCCTGAGCCACGGCAACAAATTAAGGAGAGGATGAAGCGGTATCTTTAACCATCACTAAAGGGCCGAGGAAGCTCACTGACTGATGAGTTATTTCAAGCCAAACCTGAAACCAATGGAAATCCATCCAGAAAGGGGTTTTCTCTCCTGTGCTTCGTGAAAGACCTGCGAGCCGCCGGTAGGCTGATTTAGGGCTTGACGGCTGAAGGCGAGCATCTGTTTCCCCGGGTTGCGGGAGGTAGTCGTGCTGCACGCTGTCAGTAAATAATGTTCCTGGCATAAGGCTCCCACGTCGGCGGCACTGCGGGAACGGCAGCGGTTCGCCGTTCCGTCAAACCTATCCAGCGTGAGGAGCAGGGAACGTTACGAGGCGCTCTCCGCGACAAGCCCAATGTGGCAACGCGTCCCTGTCCGTCATCTCAATGAATTGTTAACTGACAGAGCGTTGCAATACGTCGCAGAGTAATAGCCGCCGCCTCATCTCCGCAGCACTCGGGGTAAAGCGGCTCAGAGGGGGGGAGGGGCCGAAAACAAAACAAAGCGACTGTGCGAGTCTCCGAGTAAACGGCGACCTCGCTGCATTCTGGCGTGCAGCCCGGAAACCACAGCGAGCCGCTGGCGGTGCGGACGGTTCCTGTGGCAGCCGGCCGCTGCATCACTGCCTCTTAGCGAGCGTCACCAATGCCGTTTCCCCGCCGCTGAATGTCACTGGGACCGGGAATGGGTCAACTGCTACGAGTCGTAATGGCCGATTCTAAACATTCACAACAGGAAGATCCATTTGCTTCTTTTTTTTCCCCCGCGGTGATGTCGGACGGTGGCCATTTTTAATAGGCGCCCCCCTTCAGTGGCGAAAGGGCCGCCGCGGGCTCTGGAAAGTAACGAGCACCCCCCCCGGATAAGCAGAAGAGGCCGAAGCGCTGAGACGCCCTCCCCCGGCGTCGGGGGAAGCTCGCTGTCGGCGGCAGCGGCTGCTGAATGTTTTCCCACAGCTTCACATATGAAATGTTTGACGCCGAGGTCATTCGCCCCCAGCTCGCCATACCTCGCGTTCACCCCTCTCGCATCTTCACATCTCCCGATCTAGAAAGGCGAAACGGTCGTTTGAGCGAGCGGACGAAAGGATCGCCGAAAAATGCGGCCTAATTTTATCCCAAAGTCATGTGGTTATGATATGGAAATATGAATATATTAATATCTTATCGAATAACCTGCATAATTGAATGTACTTTTTAGTGTTAAAGTTGCATCATTATCTACTTCTTACAACAATACAGAGCTGCTAAAAAGAAATAATTTCACGTTTTCCTCTCGACAAATATGCAACAAGAAGCAGTAAATAAAAGCAAACTGCTATTTGTGCCCAACGAAACACATCGAACCGTCATAAACAATCATTACTCCCTCAGACCGTCGGGAGATTATACACGCCGCAGACCGCCAATTACACGCCACCGCCAAGGCGATTGGACTGCGTTTACTCTTAAACCTTCCAATCAGTCGCCGCGCTCGCAACGTGAAATGGTGCCGAGCGCATCCGTCAAGTGGAGAAGAAAAGGGAAAAGGACAGAACGGGGCGCCGCCTTTCCAGGGAGGGAAGAGGAGCCGACCGGCGTGTTCAACAAAAGAAAAACAATCTCCTGTAATTGCCTGCCATCAAGCAGAGAACGGCGAAGGAGCAGGGGGCGTTGGGGGGGGGGGGACGCATATTGCAAACCAGTCAAGGACGATGGACGCTTCCGTCTTCCAAGACATCTCAGAGCCAATGAGACGGGACGAGGCCTGCTGGTGCCGAAGTGTTGCCAGATCACAGGAGACGGACACGGCTCACGCTGCACAATGAGGCGGCGAAAGACGGGACGGCCTCTGACCTTTTGAAGATAAAACGAGGAGGGTGTGGGGGGGGGGGGCTCGTTCGTGGTCAATCCGGGACGCCAGACGTTTTATATTGATGAGCTGGTTTCAAGTGCACAGATACATAATTCATCATCTCCTGCTTGCGTGTAGCTGAAGTGTGCACCATCAGTCAAAGACGCCACCTCCCGTCGCACAATTACCACAAGCGTTACGCTGGAGACAAAGGCCTCCTCCAAAGAACATGCACGCCTCTCATCTCCCCCGCTAAAGAAAAGAAAAAAGGAGCGGCGCTCCGGCCACGAGGGCAGCGCGTCCGCCGCTCCGGCCTGGATGCGAAACGCCCGGCGCCTCGAATTCTGTCCAGCTGTGATTCATAGACGTGGGTTAATCCTATCAGGGACGGCCCCGACGCAGCAGTAATAAACTGGAAATTGTCTAGTGAATCTCGTATCAAATCGCAACCACGGGGAACATAAAGCAACACCGCCCCCCCCCCCGAAGCAGCAGCAGCGGCGGCGGAGGAACGTTGTCGTCGAGGCGAGCCGTAATGCGATGGAGCTAATTAATTATTATTATTTGATAAACAAAGTAGTTAATAAATAATGGAGGTGAATCTCTGATGGAGGATCATAAACTGAGCTGTGTGCTCGTTGCCCCCCCCCCCCCCCTCTCCATCATGCCTCAGGCTTCATTTCATATTCATACCAGATCTATATGGGGGGAAGCGTTTAAACGGCAATAAATGACGCCACTTTCCATCCAACCTTCAGGTTAATCAGACACAGAAATGTAACGTCTCGGTTCTCCGCCCCTTTCTTATTGAAAGCTAGAGAGGCGAAAACTTCCCACAATCTAAAGGCGGTTTGACGGTATGAATGAGGTCACTGCGACGCGGGAGCGAAGCCGCCTTTCAGCGGCATAATAAAAAGAAAACGACCGCCCACCTCAATTAGCCTAAATCATAAAGCGTCGTTTGAGGGGCCTCCATCTGCGATGACCTTTGGAGGAAGAAAAGAACTGTTGTTCATCTATTAAACATCAGACAAGACTCGTCTCCTCTGCGTGGGTCAGCGTTCTTTTGCTACAATATTTAACAGGGTGTAAATGATCTGAGGGATGTGAAGTGATACTAAAAAAGGAGTTATACGCAACTTCATGCACAACCTGATTCACCGACAACTCCGCTCTGGGAGTCGTAGCAATTTTTAAACGCCGATTTACAACTTAATCTTGCAATTTCCCTTAATTCTGTATTCAGCATAACTGTCGGCTACGGGCATTTCCCGTTTCAAGGGAAACGCCTCTATAATTTAGAATATAGGAAAAGGAATAAAATGCACATAAAATAGCTGAAAGTCAATATTTTAAGCTGGAACTAAATTATTACAGGTAAATTAAAAAAAAAAAAAGTGGGCGATCCATCTCATCAACGTCAGAGCGACTGATGAGACGAGAATTACATCCCCTATTACATCAGACCAGGGTCCTCCCAAAAAGGACACATCGTTCCCAACGACCGCAGCGTCAATGAATCCATTATTCTGTCCCTGATTCAGCAAGAAGTAAATATAGCGTCTTGCCGTCAGCCCTGCGAGGTTTTGTGAATTATCACAATGGTTGAAGAGGTGTTTACAGCACACGGGAAACCGCCGCAGCAACCAGCTCTGAATTTATTCTTCCGTTAGGATAAAGACCCGGAGATGAGGCGAGTAACGCTAATGCCACTCTGTGCGCGTCAGGACTGATTCCAGCTCCTCCGTCTCATCTGCCGCGACTCTACGTATAAAAGATGATCAAGGATTGATTGAGGCAATTTCATTTCTTCTCTCCGGAGCATCTGGAGCAAACAGGCGTCGCGACTTTGACGTTGGGGAGCGCGGAACCGCTTGAATGAGCACAAATCTTTAAAAATCGGCGTTGCCGGAGTTGGGGTTATTTGGACGAAAAAAGAAAATGTGCCTCTTTCGTCCCTTTTGCAGACGGACGGGAGTCAATTCGCGATGTCAAAAGTGATAAGTGGCACTCGCGCGTGAACACCGTCAACAAACCGACCCGGGCTGAGAAGCATAAACGAAGCCATTGGAAAGAGCGATGGAACGATATCATCCTAATACAGACGTGTCATCATCTCCGCTCCGAGGCACCATTGTTTATCCCCCCCCCCCCCTATGCGGCCTTGCAGGGTGAGGAAGATGCCACTCGACAAGCTCATCTTCGAAATCTGTTTACGAGGCAGCTGGGTGGCGGGAGGGAGGGAGGGAGGGGGGGGGAGGGGCTTCGACTCGCAGATCCAACCTCAGACTGTTCATGTCAAACGTCTTCCTCTCAGATCGTTCTGGCACTCGCGTCCGAAGGGGATGGAGAGTGTGAAGCGAGCTGGGCGAGCTGCAGATGGTGCTCCAGCGGGGACGAGCGGCGCCACCGGACGCGCTTCGGCTCAAAATCGACGCGAGAACCCGACGCATCCGGCGCCCTCGCAGGCCGCCACGTGTCGGAAACGCCTGCGCGCTTCACGGATTCCCTTCAGTCTGCTGGAGGATTCAAGTCGTCTAGATCTTGACCACAACGTCTCAGCCCCGTGGGCTGAAGGTGGAGGCGAGCGGTTCGCTACAGCAACAACACAACTTGTCCTGACGCGAATGGATCAATTCCAAAGAGCTGCGAGATGTTTCACGGAATCAACTCAATAGTTGGAAGGGGATTGCCGTCGGCGGAAAGTACATGTTTGAGTATTCGTTAATTGAACGTATTCAGGGATGTGAAAGGGTCTTACAGTTTGCTAATGTGGCTTTGAGCCTCGAGCCGAAGGATTCAACAGCTTTGTTCAATGACTTCACCTGAATGCGCCGCACAAACGGAAGCGACAGCCAAGGCCGGCTGCATTTATCTTCAAACGCTTCCTGCTTTGACTTCCTTGAAGTGTCATCGCACGTCAGCGTTGAATAGATCAGTAATTGTAATGAAGTGAAAGGACAACGTGGGGAGACTGAATGAGAAACGCGCGTCCCCCCCGTCCCCCCCCGAGCCGGAGAGCTCATCAGCAAAACGCCCTGATGTGGTCTCCAACAGCGGCCCCACAGATCTGTGAGATCTGGGCCTCGCGCCCACAAAGGCCGCTTCCAAAAAGCGGCCCGGTGCTACACAGGGAGTCCGCTTCCATCCAGCGGCCCCGGCGCCCTCCAAAGCAAACAGCTTGAGGTCACAGCTGGACTTTCACTCTTCGGCGTGAAGGGAATCCGCCAACGTGGGCCAACCGAAACAAGACCGCAGCCCGTCGGGGGCCGGAGGGGGGGGGGAGGGGACCCGTAGTAAAAAGAAACTGTTGACTTGTCACATCGGCAGAGACCAGCAGACGGCGGAAGCGCCACGGGGGTCGCTCAACGGGCTCGGCGCCGCATCGTCACAGGTCACGGAAAGAGGGGGGGGGGGGGAAGAGGCGGACCAACTGCTGAAGCAAACCGAGGGCAGCGAGGCTGAAACGGCAGGAGGGGTCTCCCGCCTAATGCGTTCTCCGCCTGCTCCACCCGAGGCCTCGTTGTTCCGCGGTGCCCGTCGCAGGAGGACAGGGGGCCCATTTGAAGGGAGCAGGGGCAGCGCACCTCGGCCCTCACACGCTCCATTAAACCCGGGAGCAGGGGGGGAGGTACGCTGACACAATTACTGCCCCCCCACCCCACCCCGATGCAGAGCTAGCTGACGGTTAGAAGAAATCGAGGCGCCGACGGATACGGACCGCCGCGGTGTGACTTTTCCGGAGTTCGTCAAGCGGCTTTAAATGAGTCGGGGAGAAATCGGGTTTCACGTGGCGCCGGTTTCGCTCGACTGACGCGGCGCGGCTCTCATTGGTCAGATGGTTCTCACACATCTCAACTAGTTCATTCGCTCTGCATATGCCGCATTAAACGGATTCACCATATTAAATGGTCAAAAATATACCAAATTAAAACAGGTGTTTGTTGCAGAGACGTTTTGTATTTTGACCCGAAGGTGCAAAACGGCAGCGAGCTGCGAGACAAAGGAAAGGCACGTCTTGCGTCACCTGAGGGAGATGGAACCGTTCATTCTGGGAAGTCTATTTCCAATCCCAGAATAGAACACGGTGCATAAATGATTATCTACCGCTGGGGGGGGGAGAAGGTTTCTGATTGGATTAATCCAAACCGGGGTCATCTCGGAGCAAAAAAAACAACCCAATCGGTCTCATATTCCTACGCCATGTTTTCATTTTAATTGAGCCCGGGCCTGAAGGGGGATACAGAAAAGAAAAGCGCGAGAGAGGAAGAGATCGCGGCCTCGCGGAGTCGGCTGCAGCGGAGGGGCCTCGCTGACCTACATCCGGGCTGAGTGGGGACGATATTAGCCGAGCAATTAAAGGAGATGACAGCCGTCAGGGAGGGTCAGACTGACAAGGATGGCAGTCCGTCTCCCTCCTTCCCTCCTTCCCTCCCTCCCTCCCTCCCTCCCCCTCCCCAGCGCTCGCTCTGCTTTTCGCTCCCTCCTGTGATGGCTATTGATTTTTTTTCACGACCAAAAACAAGAGGTTTTTGATAAATTGGTAAAGAGTTTCACGAAGAGGAGCGCGTGCAAAGGGAAGAAGGTGCAGGTGGGAGGAAGGGGGCCGAGGATCACAGGTTGGTGAAATCAATGTGTGCATGTCAGAAAACTTCATTCCCCGGAGATGAAATGGGAGCAAAACGTCAAGTAAACTTGTTTTGTGTTTTCTTCACAGGGGTAAAAAAAAAATCATATCACAAAACGTCTGGTGTGACGAGGATGGAGGCTCGATATGCAAGTTCATCAACTCAACAGGAAATGTAAATGAAGCCTAAATGATTACATTACACCGGTAGTGCTTTGTAACTAAATGCCTTGGCAGCTTTTCTTTAAAAGGACGAAGAAAAAAAAACTGAATCTACAAATCCTTCAAGGGAAGATGCCTTTGCAAACGTAAGGAATTTCCCAACAAAGACAGTTTAGATTCTGAGAAAATGCAACAAAATGCCAGTTTGACCAGAAACAACCTCGTATGTTAAATAACGGGCCTTGAGCGGATCTGATGCCTCAATCGGAGTCTAGAATTGATGGAGGGGAAATCACCTTGTTGACTATTTCTGCACAGGCGAGAGGAAACTTATTGCTGCATTTGGGAAGAAAATGTGCTGCAACAATCCCGGAGAAAACAAGATTACTGAAGATCTCATAAAAGCATATTACAGAAAGGCAGCATAATGCTGGTGGACCAGCGTTTCCACGACCTTTCACAGAGTCCGTCCCAGCATGCTTTGCCCCGGGCCGCGTCGACCCGGGCTCGTTGTGCCCGGCTGGCGAGTTTGTCAAAAGCAAGAGAGGTGGACCTGCAGGAAGGAGCGGAATGCAGCACGCAAACAGCTGTGTGTCACATGGGCGAGATATATTATATATATTATATATATATATATATATATATATATATATATATATATAAATATATGGGCTGCAGGGGTGAAGCCGTGGGTGTTAAAAGAAAGTTTGTTTTCGCCTGAGCGATTTGCGAGGAGTTTGGAAGGCGCTTTTGGGGGCCGTTAAAACGCATATGCTGCTGGAATGCAGGTTTACAAGCAAGAGGTAAACCTCCGTGAGCCCGTAAAGGATCGCTTTGACATCTGCACCGCACATGTGTCACAATAATTAAAGAGGGGGGGGGAAAAAAGGAAAAGAAAGCCGCACAACGATCCTTTTTAGAGTCTCGAGAAGAGCGAACGCTGATACTTATCGTGCAGAAAGAAGCTGGAGATTTATTCTATTCTCGGGTTCCCGGCGAGATGCGTGCCTGCGAATGACCCGCCGCCGCGCCCGCAATCTCTCGTCGCCTTAATGTTTGCGTCAGCCTGCTCACCTCTGATGCAAGACTTCAGCAGTAACCATAGAGATAAATGACAGCGGCTCTCAGCTGCTTTTCAAGAGGGTAATTCTCTCTGCTCGCCATCGAGCAGGAAGGCCGCCTCCCTCCCACTAAACACGGCGCCCGCCACGAGGGGGGTGGAGACCCGGCGCCGTGGCCGCCATGTCAACGGCTACGTGTCCAAATAAAAACATTTTCCTGCCGATGATACTCACCAATAATTACAAAGTCAATTTTCCGCGCGGCCCCCGTTGACCACGGCCGATAAGGAGAATCAGAGTTCTTTGATGAGAGCCCCCGTCGGGAAATTTGTCGCAGCCGAGAGCATTCGGCCCCCACCGGGCGGCGGGGTAATTACGGTTAAAGGGGAGTTCTCACGCCAGGCACGGAAATTGCTTCCCTTCAAAAACGCATCGCTGCGAATCAGACGGCGGCTTTTTTTTCGCTGCGTCGGCGCGTTGGTACACTGATCGCGGCTCGCCGAGGACGACGGGTATTTGAACGATTATCTGCCTTCGAGGCGACTGAACCCTTTTTACAAACCAAGTTCAACAGGTGTTTTTATCAGGATCCCAGAGTGTGACGTCATGGTGAAGCTTTTAGTGGAATAAAACACAAGGTAATTATACAGTACAATCCCCCCCGACGGTTGGGCCGACGGAGGATCAGTCAAACCTCGGCCGGCGGGACTCTGCGGATGAGCAGGCGGGCGGCCGGCGAGCCGTTGACGGCGAACACTTTGGCGCCTTCTCTTTGTGGCGCGCCATTTAAAGCGGGAATAAAAAAAGGATGTTTTGAAGAGGGGTTTTTTTTCCACGCTGGTAAACTCGCTTTAGTCCAGGTCTGCATTTGAATCAGGTTTATTTGGCTATAAGCCTGGTTTATCTTCAGCTCATGCATCCATCAGTCGTTTTGAGCTGGTAGTGTTCAAATCAATCAGGTTCCCTTTGGTTGTTGAACGGTGGTTTGTAGTTCAAAGTCACTGCAGCTCATCCTGACACACTATTGAGAGATTATTTTGGATTATCCAAACAAGAAAAGGGTTTAAAAGCAGCCCAACGTTTCACAGGAAGGCCGGCTGACATCTTCACACCGACTCAAATTTGTGTATTTTTTGGAAAACGTACAATACATAATGAATGCAATTGGCTTTTTGTAGTTTTTGCTGCACGAAAGAGCTCAAACGGGTCATTTCCTCCCGCGTGGAATGAAGGAAACCTTTTGAACTGCCGAGACCAGAAGATCCTTTGGAGCAAAAAACGCAGCGCGACAGTCGAGCGCCGGGAGTCGCTCCCTTACTGCCCCCCCTCCCCTCCTCGCCATCCGCTTACGCGCCGGCGCTATAAAGGAAGAGAGACAACGCCTCACAGTGCCAGCATGCCCCATTCACAGATATTAGCCTCAATGGCGCGGATAAGATGCTAAACGCCCCCCCGCTGTGCGTTATGTGTGTGTCAGCCTCTGAGGATCGCATGCCCCTTTAACCACGGGCCGACCCCCTGCGGCGCCGTACGTCTTAATCGACCCGGGGGCGGGCCGGAGACAATGCCTCGCTGTATGTGTGACAGGGGGATAATCGGGTCCGTGTGGCGGCGTGTGCGTTTTTTTCGCTCTGCCTCTGTCGCGGTCTGGCGGCGGCCTGTGAAAACGGGAGAAAGGAGGACGCCATCTTTACCGTTGGGGATCGGCGGGGGCCGCGGGGGACACGGTGGGGTTGGGGGGGGTCGTCTCATGAATCGGCAGCGAGGAAAAGGCGTGACCTTGCTCCCTTGCTTCCTTCCCGTCTGCAACCACGGGATCGCTCTCGGGCAGCCAGAGGAAACATCCGACGAGCACCTCGCGGCTCGCCCAGGGGGGTCAAAGGTCACGCCATTAGTGACATCAGCGTTCTGCTTAGAACACACTTCCCCATCATTTCCTGTCTGTGCAGCTAAATACTGCGGCGGCCCCTTTTCTCCTTGGTCAGCAGGTGAAGACTCTTCTGGTCTTAATGATCCTCCAGCTCACAAAGTCGGGGTTTTTAAAGGCAGCGTTTCACATTCGGCTGCATGTAATTATAGTGAAAAACGCGTTTTGACTTTGTTATCTCCTCCGAGCAGCACCGTCCATTAGGTAGAGGCGCACGTGCGCCCACGCACGACCTGAAATGATGTATTATTGTGGGAGTGGGGGGGGATTCATGATGATTAATTCATTCCTGAGATACAAAAGAATATATATTCTATATGTAATCCCATGTTATCAAGTATTAGTGCTACTCCGGTTCCTCATTACCAATTATGGCAAATGGCTCTTTAAAGATACAAAGTGTGGAGAGGATTGTAGATCCAGAGCGGCGGCACTAAATTGATCCCACATGGCGGGACGGTAAAGGGAGGATCACATAAACGCCGTGGGTCCAAACACATGGGGCCACATTATCAAAGAGGATGATTTAAAGCGTGGTCCGCTGCCGGCTTGAGCTTTGTCCAATAAAAAGACGACTTTGTTTGACATAATTAAAACCAGCATTTTCTCTGGATTCCGGACTGTTTGTTGCACAAATCAACATTTGAAAGCATCTCTTTGTAGACCGGGACACTGGAAGCAACATTTTCCACTATTTTCTGACATTCTCAAACTGAACAATGGTTCAAATTATTGAAAAGAAAAAAATCATTTACAGATGAGGCCCTTTAATGAAAATAAGCAGCGCTCGCGGTGCCTTTTGAAAAAAAAAAAAAAAAACAGCAGCCGGAGAACGAAGAATGGAATAAATCCTTGACCTCGACAAGAGCGGTTTCGCAGACCGCTGCGGCACCAAAGGGCGCTTACTGAAACATTTTGACAGAATCTCACGCGCTTCATCAGCGTAAGGAGATTTTAAACGCGCCCGGTTCCAGTCAAGAGAAGCCGCACCGCTATTCTCTCCGCGTCGCCTCGGTTGGCGACGCTTCAAACGGCCGCTGGACGAGACGCATTAAAGGGCGCAGCACAAAGGCCGACACACAAGTGGAACTCCTTGTGTGACCACCGGCTTTTTATTAGCGCTCAGGGGCCGGAGGGAGTCACTGTAATTTACTGCACACAACAGGAGACATGAAGCCTTCTCTCTTTTAACCCCCCCCTCCTCACCCCCTCCTCACCCCCCTCTAGTGCACCAGGTAGGCTGCCGGCCGACGGCACCTCCGCCTGAGCGGCTCTGCGTGCCACCAGGAGGGCGAGCTTGTCATCCATCATTACCGGGGAGGAGGCCTTGAGGATGATTCCTGCAGACAGCGTCCGGGGGCCCCCAACGCAAAACGGCGCACGCCGGTGACGAGGACGACCATTACTTCCCGAGGTGTGTGGCAAAAACAAAATAAAAAGCTAAAAAAAGGATTGCGGAGTCGGGATCACTCGCTCTCTTCCAACGGCAAACAACCACAAGCAAAGGAACGGAAACGCCTGCGTGCTTTTCTGGGCAAACGTCACACTAACGGGTGGAAAAAAAACAAAACCAGTCAGAGCTTTATGGGGACGCGGAGGCGGGACGGAGACGCCACGGGACGGGACTCATTCCCACGGTCCTTTCCCAGCACCGCTAAACGAAATGCATGTTGAAAATACCTTCACATGCTGCACTCACTTTTGGTTTTATTCAGCTGAAACTCCTCCGCGGTGGATTTAACATAATCCAGAGCAGCACGTCGAGGCCAAAACAAAAGTTGTAATCTCACCACAACAGAAATAAAGAAATACAACTTTGGGTTTGCTCAAAGAGTTACTTTGTACAAAGAGTGCGTTTAAGGGATTACGAGTACTCTGCAGTGATGGAAGGCGACGACTCGCAGTAATCACTTCAATGCGGGGGGGGGGGGGGCAACGCTTTTCCTCCGGGAGTTTTGCACATTTAAAGTTTTTTTATTGTCTTTTTTTTTTGTTTTTTTGTCCTTATTGTCCCGCCCGAGCAGGAACGCGCTCTTTGATGACCGCAGACAACAGTGACTGCAGCCTCCCACGGGACGGCCACCACAACAAGGTGAAACTTGACGTTGACCCCCCCCCCCCCTACGCCCCCGTGTGCCTGTCACCTCGCTCGGGGATCACAGGGCGCCATGTCGTTCTAATCTGCCCTCGCAGCGGGACACCCCATTAATTCAATTCCCTTTCATCAGCGGTGAGCGGACCACCGCGGGGGGAGGCGGGGAGAGGAGGAAGGGGGGCATTCCTGGGGTACCGCAGGCCCCCGGGAGTAATCCCACCTCCCGACGACCCGGGATCAGACTCTGACCCCGTAATGGCTCGGAAAGCGTTTTTTTTTTGACAGAGTGGCGAGGACGTCAGGTCCAATTAATGACGCCGCGTATCAAATAATTCCAGACGATCACCCCCCCCCCCCGCCCCCCTCCACCAAACCAAACCAGCCCAGCAACACGGAACATGTACACTTGCGCACAAAATGAGCAGCAGCGAAGCCTCAAGGGAGGAAAGCCGGTTGGATGTCAAACAGAACGGCGAGACTTTGGCGCGCTGGTATTCCTTCGCGCGTCGGTGTGGCTTGTTTTGCCTGCGGCATAACAAAGTGTTTATTGGGACATAAGATAATGAGCTTTTCATAGCTTACCGTACCTTTGGTCTCTGGTGGACGAGGATGCTCATCACAGGCAAATTAGATCTTTGGAGTGTTGCCGTCTACACCTGCAGAAACAATTACAGTGTGCGAATTAGGCGAAGCTTCACAACACAAATGAAAACATCTATAAATCTGGCCTTAATATTCATGCGCCCGCCATCTGTTAACGAGGTTGATGCAGGCACGCTTCACTCAGAAGACAATTTTCAAAAAGGCAAGCCCTTCAAGCGTGGAACAATCCGCATGGAGAGATTCATTAGTGTAATCTTTAATAATCAATAACCCCTCCAACTGTCCTGAGAGAGCGGCAGCGGTCAGCGTCGGCTAATTCGGCGCCAGCAAAAGGTCAAACCAGCCATATGGTCGCTGTTGGGAAGGATCGGCGGGCAAATTAATGGGCGATTCAGTCGTTTTTCTAAATGACTACAATTACATTCAGGGCCGAAGGCCGCGCTGCGCTCGGAGACGGCGACAAAGGAAGAGGCTTCGCTCCGGGAGAGACGGCGCTTCAGAGAGGGGCTCATTGTGTCGCGCAACAACAGCACCGGTGTTCGGTAAGAACACAAACGGAGCGAGCCGCCCAACTCCTCGGCGGCGGCGGCGGGCGGCTTCGGGAGTCGCCGCATGGCGCTCCGTGAAAAGAGCATTGTTCGGAAGCCGGCGTACGGGGACATCGTCTTTCTGTTGGATCAAGTGAAAAATAAAGCTGGCGGGCAGCCTTGAGGCCTTGAGGCCTTTAAGTTGCAACTTCATTGCAGTAAATGAAAGGAGTTTAGATCAACGAAGGAAAAAAGTATCAAAATGAGGATATTTGCTCTTCAGATAAATAAAAAACATCCAGTTCAAGCAGAATCCCCTTGAAAATCAGACAGCAGGGGCTTTATTTTCTGTCAGTCAGTCATAAAAAACTGAAATCCACTACAAGAAAATCAACTTTCCTCTCCATTACCCAGAATGCTTAGCAGCCGTTGGGGTTACTGCTTCTTCTCCTCCTCTGCCCGCACGCAGAACCCCCCAGAACCCTCAGGCTCGTTCACGCCGGCTCTCCGGGGGGGTGGAGGGGGGTCATTCTGGAGTCATTGTGGGAAATGTAGGCGACTTCTTACTGGATTAGAAGTCGATGTGGCGGCTTCGGGGGGTTAAAGTTTTCTGATGGAACCACCAGCGCCACGCTGGTTCCCTTCACAAAAAGCCTCAATGGAATTTGTGTTATTGCAGAAATCAAAAAGGCTTCATTCAGCCAGATCTGCCCTCCTTCAAAATAAAACACTGGCGACATCGACGCCACGTGGTCTGAGGCGACGTAGCGAGGCGAACGCCTTCGGATGCTCATTTCATCGCAGTCTCGCACATCACGGCGACTTAACAGTCCACAGAACAGCCTTCCCAATGCATTTTATCTTTTTCAAACAGATAAAAATAAAAAAAAAGAGGTGGAAAACGCTTATGTTTTTTTTCCATCCTTAAAAGAAGTCAGATTTCCATTGTGATGATTGTGCAAGACTGGAAACAGCGAGCTGGCCGCTCCTCGGGAGGAGGATAAAAGACAGCAGCCCGCCGATATCAAACCGATTCTCTCCACCATCACTTCCCCGAGCGAAACAGCGGCTGCTGATGCACACGAGTGCATCTGGAGAAAAAAAATGAATGTTCTGACATGTTGTTGTTTATGTGCTGCTGCTACAAATTAAGAGTCAGTGGTGTTTCATCGAAAGTTAGTGTCCAACTGTGCATGTGTTTAACCTCTCGTTAGAATATGACAAAACTAAAAAAAACCTCTTAAAGCCACTTCTGACTACTTAGTAATTGGTATAAATGAGGATGGTTTATTGTGAAGGTGATTTGAATACAGTTAGAACACGGAGCTAAAAACAGTTGCGGTGTAAAGAAAACCTGAAATGTCTTCTTCTTTTTACTGGAAAATGAGTTAAGGCCCGGAGGAAATACATGAAATTAGAGATGTTTTCCATTAACGCCACACAAAGTAAAATCATTAACTACCTCATTGACTTCTCCCTATAGATTCATATTTTTGTCGCTTGTGCGTCTAATTACCAACTTGCACATCCGTAATGAAAAACATGCCGATTGACTCCGAGAAGTCACTACTGCACGATATTCAAAATGAGAAACTGCCACCGTTAGCGAGAAGTCAGAGATAAATACTTTGCAATAAAGCATTTCTCAGGTTAACGGTGAATGTGGAACAATGGAACTTTGTAGCATTAAGACTTTATCAAAAAGAAACCATTTTAAAACCCCCCCAAAAATATCATCTCTAGCACGGCAATTACTGTAAACGTGTCAAACTGAACCGCGGCAATAAATCATCTACGTAATTATCGATTGATTGAAGGAGCCATCTAAGTGTGAAAAACACTTGGAAGCGTAATGCATCAACTTTAATGGCATTTCTTAATCAGAACGCTCAGCAATCAGCGGAGACCAATTAGGGCCTGAGAGATAGAGACTCGCCGTTAATAATCAAACTCGCCCCCCTCCTGCGTTCTTCCAAGACCGCTGCAGCCGCGCTTAAGCGCTCTAATGATTCCGCGTCTCCTAATCCTAAGATTTGCTGTACGAGCAGGAAAACAAGAAGCTAGAGAGTTACTCTCGCTCTTTGTTTCCTCGGCTGCGGTTCAGAGGCCGACTTCAAAGTGGCCTCCGATGGGACGGATGTCCGGAGAGTAACGGAGGTTCTTTTATAAAGCGAATAACGTCCCTGCGACTTCCATTCTAACCCTTATTCCACCAGTCGACGAAGACTTCTTTGCTCCACAGTTGTTAATTAAAACATTTCGAGGTGAGTAAACCACCTCGGACGGGCTTTTGTGCGCATCTTTGTGAACTCGACTTGATGGGTTTGTGTAACTGGGAGTGTTTCAATGAAAAGGACAGCTGCTCTATTCAACACAACCAACACGCTTTATTTTGAATAAATCTCTGTGAACCGTTGACATCCAAATTAATGGACACCATACAATTTCACCTACAGCCAGAATTAAAAAAAAAAAACATTCCACAAATAAAAAGCAGCCTGGTTCCAGTGTTATTGGTGGCCAGATGTCAAGCGGGAATTAATTAATACAATCAATGGCCGCGGTCGCTGCGCTGCAGGTATTTAAGCCGGGAAGGTTCACTGCCAACAGGAATTAATCACCGGCGGACGGGACGGGGGCCAATAGCTCACGAGCCGCCGCATTCATCGGGAGAAGACATCGGGGGGGGGGGGGGGGGGGGGGGGGGGGGGCCCAAGCGGCTCGCAAGCAGGACGCTAATACACATGCACATCACACCTCCCGCGACCGCATGATTTATGCACCCTCTTAACTCAAAAGCCACCTCCGCTGGAGCATGCAAATCAGACACGGCTGCAAGTCACCGTTAAGTACACCTCCGTCAACACGGGCAACATTTACATATTCCGTCTGCGGGAGACAACCGGCTTACGGTCGGCAGAAGGAAGCGTCCTCTTGGAGAAAAGGAGGACGGGTGAGTAGCAGCATTACTGGAAGCAGCAATCAGCTGTGGTCGCCCTCATAATGCACGGCGGTCATATATTGATTTCATGAGATCACTCGGAAAAGCCTGCTTGTTACCGTTAAGACCAACGGGAGAATTAAGAGGGAAAAACAAACTTAAAATGACAGAGGAAGAGTTGAAAGAGTTTTAACGCAATTCCGGGTCGAACGGCAGGCGGGAGAAGTGACTTCAGTGACTGGTCCAGTTGGTTTCTGTCTTGAAGTAATTGGACGTCTGGTTCGCCTCAAGCGGACAGCGCCGGTTCCAGTCTGACATCCCGGGCTTCTCTTTAAAGCTGCACTTCTCCTCCAGGCACATTCAATTATTCAATTTCAGATAAATTATTACTTGATACATCCGTGTCCTTCTCAGGGACAATCCACTCTTAAACCATACCCTGGTATATTGTGCATTTCTAACAGCCCATACACGCCTGGAATGGAGCTGATATTTTATAATAGATGTTTAGTAGCGATATGGTGGCCGAGTACACCTCATTAGGAGGGCCGCTTCAGGACAGACCTGCAGAGTCGCCATCCCCCCCACCAAACAGCAGCTTCACAGACCGAGACGAGGCCCCCGTGGGCCTCGAGTCAAAAACCCAAATCCGTGCCACCTGCGGCCCCGACGTGTCGAGCGGGTTCAAACCGTCTGAGTGGGGTGAATGAAATCGAGTTAAAGCTGCGAGTGGACGTGGAATCGGGTCCTTGCGCTCGGGGGGGGGAACCGCCGGCTCCATCGGGGGCCTCCCTCCGCATCGGGAGGGGCAGCGCAGCGCGGCTCCATGGAAAGTAGAACTGATGGACTTCAGCACTGCACCAAATCTACCTTCCTTTAATGATAGATGTTCTAATCAATGACAAAATGCTCAAATAATACACTATGAAATGACCATGTTTTACCTCCTCACCCACCAAACAGAAGCTGCCAGCCACTCAAAATAAGTCTGCAACGTATCGAAATGGCTCAGTTTCAGATTCAACTCGGACTCAAATCTCCACGGACGTTGGAGGTCCGCGGCTTAGTGCATTCTGAGACCATTTGTGTCTCCGTACAGGGGAACTGAAGGCTTTTTAGAAATAGGATCCCTCCCCACTGGCCCTTCAGTGACTGTGTCAACGGGGGCGAGAGAGAGAGAGAGACTTCCTCTCAGGGTTCACTGCTCTCTGAAGAGCTCGGGCGGCACGGCGTTCGCTCGTAGCCTTTTGCCCCGCGTACATTCGCCAAATGTAAAATTTAATAACCTCTGATGCTAACTATTCATTCGCACATTCAAAAAGACATCACTGTCACCTAAACGCAATAAGGGAAGCGTACAGGCTGCAGAGGGAGCGGCGCAGGACTATTCCCTCCAAAATGTTTCATTCATCTTCAGAAAATGGGGTTGCATCTCTCGGTGGTGAGCAAGCCTTCAGGTTAGGATTCTCTAAAGCCAATTTAAATTTAGAAATGAGTATCAGTAGAAACTCCAAACTTTACGGTCGCAAATCATTTACAGGTGTTGCTTTGAAAATGGGATCTAATCCTCCCATTTCTGCAAACTCCTTCATCAGCTCGGTGTCAGAGCTGCACGCGTTTCACTCTAATCGAGGCGGATCAAGCAGCTTTTAAGCTCCTAAGCCCGTTGCTTTTCAGATTTTTACACGGCCGGGGCATCGCGAACCCGCCTCGACTGACGAGGCGCCCGGATCCTTTTAAGGGACCCGTTTGAACTCCGCTGCGTCTTCGGGGGCAATTAACTCGAGCGCCGGCTGTCCCGACAGGTGAAGACAATCAGAGTCGGGCCTTTCGCCACCTCAGCGCCCGGCTAGCCGCGTGCAGCGCTCACGTAGCTGCAGCGGTAGGCTCCGTTTTCTCTACGCAACCAATGATGCCGGAAATTCAGTTTCAAGTGCAGCAAAAGCAAGGAAGAAAAAAAAAAAAAACAAGCACGCGTTGCGAAAAGGTCAAAGGGAGCACGGTCAAGAAGGAAGAGCGATACCTCGCTACGCACGGTAAATACGAAGCTGCTACTGTGTTCAGAGCCACACTTGTAACATAAAAACATATTCTTGCTGGCGTTACCATCGGCCTATTATTTAATCAACAATTACGGAACAGGCACTCAGACGTCTCCTTTGCATTTAGCCGCGCTTGTAATTAGCTTCATATCTTTGTGCGAGGTGCGCTGCCACAGCATCATGCACTCCAGCTTCAAGAGGCTCTTGCAGTGTGCCCGTGGATTAAGGGCCATCTGAGGATCACAAACAAAAGAATTCTTCTCCTCCTCCTCCGACGTCTGGAGACGGAAAATGTGAAACCGCCCAAAGCAACACGGAGGGAAATCAACCCAATAAAGGCCGTCGAGTTGCCTTCATTTAGCCAACCGCGCTGTTCTGGAAAGAATTAGAAAAACAACTGGGCCATTTTTATAATGAAATCCTTTTTCCGATGTCACGTCTCCGTCACCTGATTGCCGTCGGCGAAACAGAGCGGCAGGATGTGATCACAACACCTCGGCTTTTCCGACCGCGGTTGCCATTAAAGCGACCCGAATGGCTGCAGAGTTCTTTTTACACCGAACACATTCTAACCGAAAAAACCCCCCAAAGAACAACTTCCAAGCAATTAAAAATAAAATAAACGGAGGGCGAGAGCCTGGCGCGTGGACGGCGCCCTTTGAAATCACACGTATGATCATCGCTTCTCCTGCTGCTTCCACCAAGAAACGGCCAGAAGAGCTTCCAGTCATGTCTGAATGGGCATTGACCTCTGCGTTCGTATACGGCAGCGTAGTGACATGAATAATAATGGCACACAGGCCCAACGGCCCATGTGCCATTATTATTCGATTCCTAAAAAATAAAAAGGGTTTAAAAAGAGTTTAAAATGCGACTCAAAAAATTTACTTTGAGAAAATGGAGTCCATTGTCGAGAGAAGACATTGAAACACACTCGACAGCTCTTCCTTTTCATTCTGGCGGGGGCGGGTCGGTCCAGATTGGTCCTCTAATGCCGCCAGCAGAATCAGCGTAATTGCCGGCTACAATAGCGCAGATAAACAAAAGCGCTATTTTTGCACTCTGCAAAAAAAATAAGGAAACTGCTTGGTTGCATCCGAGCCGCTGCTTTGCACCGGCAGATGCATCATTTATGTTCATCCGACTGTTGTTGCATGAAGAGCACAGAGAGACCTGGCTTTCTGCAGCCATGTCTGGTGAGGAGCTTGGCACGGCTTCTGTTCCTCAGGACTCCTTTTAGAACCCGAGTCCATCTCCAGAGGCCAGAGCAGCGGATCCGCACCTCACCCAAGCACAGGGAAGCTCAGTCGTCACCTGGCCGGCGTGGAGGGAATTAAAGTACCTTGATATCCATACTTGGGTTCTGGCGCTTTCAGAAAAAAAAAAAAATCCAGAACAACGTTTTTTTTAGCATGAATAATGAGGAGTGATGTGGAGATAATGACTAAAAGCAACAACATCAGACCGGCCCATTCAGAAAAGCACATCTTTTACTCCCGTCGCAAGGCATCACTATCAGATCCATACATCACCCCAATAATACACCGATACAATGATGAAGCCCACATCCTGCAACGGGGCTATGAAGTGAAATAATAAAACGGCCTTGAGCGATGGCGTAATTTGGGCCGAGCATAACAACAGGAGTCGCTTCCCGCTTGGCCTTTACTAATAGGATAAATGCCTTGAGGTAATTTCACAATGAATTCCCCGGGCCGAAGCCGTTTCCCAGACCAACCCCGACTCGTGCTCTACGTAGAAGGATAATCCCTGATTGAGTTTATTATAAAAGAAGCTTGTGAGGAGAAAAAATGTAAAAAGGAAGGAAAAAAAAAAAAAGGTGCTGCCTGCACCTCCGTACATTTCCATCTGCACAACGCTCCACCTACAGCGAGCGGGGAGTCTAAATATGCAGAGACAATTCTCCGTCAGACGGAGCGGATGAGCAGTAAGACCCCTGCTAAACGGCCCCCGGCGCCGAGGCAAACACATGGTCTTACCTCATCGAGTGCACGGCTCCCTGCCTGTTCAGGAGGGAGTAGGACTAAAGCCCCTTAATCCCCGCCTTGATTCACGACAGCCTGCGAGGTTTTCAAATGTCATCGGTGGGGAAGTGTGCACCCCCCCCCACACACGTTAATACAAAAACAACACTGCCGTTTCAGTGCAGGAATAAGATAAGGCATCTATCAGGCGATGAGCAGGAGATGTGACGGTGCATCAACGTGGGCCGCAGGTCAACGGTGTGGACGACCTCAAGTCATTTCGTCAAACGCCTTCTCACCTGCCGGGAAACGGACGCACGGAAGACGGTCAGCGTTTCCAAAGCGACGGGTTGACCGAAACTTCCTGCAGGAGGGTGCGGGGGGGGGGGGGGGGGGGGGGTGAGGCGCTCTACTTCACCGCCATGGGTGCAGCCCTTCGCTGGAACAACAGATGGGACTTGTGATGAGCAATGCTTTGTCGTCTGGAGGATGAGTCTCGCGTGCCGCAAGTTACACGCGGTGCATCTGTAGGACGTGAGAACAGGGCCGTGAGGACACTTTGAAGCGTGCAGTGAGAATTGCGTTAAATGCATAAAAAGGAATCGTTCATGTGGTAAAGTATGCAACCACAAACTCAAGGATGCAGTGTGAAGGAAAGCCACGTTAAATTATTTTAGTAGTTTACTGGGTGATATATTTTGCACGACAGGTTTTTTTTTTATGTTAAATAATAAAATGGACATGCATTTAAAATGTGTTTTTTTTCTCCTACTGCAGTTCACTGACAAGTTAAAACAGATGATTTAAAAAAATAATAATAATATCGGGCGGTCCTTTGTTCTTAGTGGCCGTCCTCGTTTTTCAACTGACCACTACTGCTTCACTAATGTCACCAGACCGGAGACCACAAGTTAGTCTTTTTCTCTACCTGGCACGAGTGCTTGCGCACAACGTGCACGCGCACACAAACACACACAGTAGGCTGGGGTCCTTAGCCCAGGGGCTGACAGTGAACCTGCCTACCCCCCCCAGTCATGCATAACAGGACAAGTGCCCGCGCGCTGTCTGAACTCCTGACCAACACAACGCACGACGCGCGGGGCACCGACTGCTTGCGCCCCGCGACGGCTGAGCTTGAGCTTACCTTCCCCGGTCGCTCGCTGCTCCTGTCCCCCACTCCTCCCCCCTCGGGCCCCGCGCGTCCGTCCTGGTTTCGCTGCGACGCTGCTTATGTCTGAGCGCTGTCTTTACCCCGCACGGACCGCCGTTGCATTTCACAGCACACGCAAAGAGGAGAGGAGGACGAGGGGCCACCGCTGTGCGCGCGTCGGTGCGCCGCTCCGAGGCGTCACCAAGTGCGGCGGAACAGGACTCGGCGGAGCGCGCGTCTCGGAGCTCCCTGCGCGGCCGCGGCGGATCGGAGATGTGAGCGACTGCTCGGAGGGGAGCTGGCGCGCCGCGCGGCCACTTCTCCTCCCGCTGCTGCTGCTCCTCCCCTTCCAACTCGGAGGCGTCCACACAGGCCCTACAGCGCCCCCCGCCCGCCGCTGCGAGCAACTGCGGGTACCTGCGGGGTCGAGTGCGGGGTCGCACTGCAAGAGAGTCCCCGGGATCAGGGAGAGGGGGGGGGGGGAGGCTTCTGGGGAAGGTGTGCACTGGGTGATAGTTTTGTTAAATGATTTACAATCGGAGCGTCATTTCTAATGGCCGCTCCCATCCTCGAAGGCTACGACGGAGGGGATGAAGCACAGAAAGCCCAAGGAGGCCAATGACAGCGGTAGTTCTTCATCGCCGCTGCTCCTCGGCCCTACCTGGTAGTTAAACGCTGGTGATTGCACCCACTTTGCATCCCGGTTGTAAAGCCGCCCGTGATTAGATGGCTTGAACGGAAATCAACAAGGCTCTTCAAATAACTTTAATTGTCCTTTCTGCTGTCCCTGCTGCACAATGCTGCCGGAGAAATGTGATGCTGTCAAGCGGAGACGAGATAAGGGGGTGACGTAAAGGAAAAGACACCTGTGGTGTGACGGGAGAAGCTGTGTGTTACAGTACCCATACTTTCATACTATTAGGTACCCTAGCACACAAAGTACGTCGAAATTCAGCTGGCAAAAATAGAATTAGTCTTGCTGTATTCAAGCAGCTTTTCTGACTGTTCTGACCAACAATCTTAAGGACAAACGATGCTCGAACAAAGGGGGTCAAAGTTCAAGGTGCAACGCTAACCCGAACCCATTTAAATGTGTTCGGCATGCAACAGTACATACTTTGCAGAGGCAGCTGCAGTATGTGCAATGAGTTGAAGGGAAAAGTATGACATTCCCACATGTCAGAACGGAGTGCTGCAGGAATCACTTCCAAAATAACAGAAATGAAATTGCACTTTTGCACTTCGGGTTTCCTCATCCAAGTCTCCTCCAAGTCTGTGGTCAAAAAACGAAAGTTTAAGAGATTATACTGGTTTGAAAATTGAAGTGATGTTAATTATTTTCAGTTCATCTTGCTGAACAAATAATTGAAGTATCGTACGTTTCCAAAGAGCCAATTTCTTGCAGTAATCTCCCCCCCAAAAAAACAATGGAACATTCATTAGCTTTTGATGAGCAAACCAGTGGATGCTAACTTCCTGGTTGGCATTCGGACAAATTGTAAATTCCAGGTGTAAACCAAGAAACTGGAGACGGCTGAATGACATTCAGTAGCTGTTCAGACGATTTGACGGGCTCTTATCTTGGCCGTCTCTCCGGCTGCTTGCAGGACAATTGAGTCCGGAATTGAACGAGGAACTGTTCAATCTACAGTTTTCGGCCAGACGAGACCTTTGGATACTGTCATGTCTCCGTGACCCTTTCTGAAGCTTCAGTTGTTGTGTAAAAGAACTGTTACTGCCTGGAACATCACCCCGTCAGTGACGCACAATGTAGAGTGTCGTACTGGCCCTTTAACTCGTGATTACACGCCCCTCTCAGCTGATGCCCCGCCCCCTGCGCCACATCCGGGTCAAAAGATTTAATGTGAAAAAAAAATTGAATCTGAAAATATAAAATCTGCAACCGAAAAATATAATACAAATAGAAAGTAACGATTTTTTTTTAAATGTATTCAAAATTATACAAATGATAACATTTCGTCCACTTATTTTTATTTTGAATACATTGTTGTATTTTTCAACGTTCAAGAAAAAACCGAAACTTTCACATTCACATTTGTTTTTCAAATGATCAAAACTTTTGACCTGGATTTCCCTGCATATTCAACGCCCACAACACAGGTGTTTTCACTCACTGGCCCCGATTATTCCTCCTCTTGGCACCGCGTGGGCGCGTGCCGACTGCTTGATTGACATCTCTATCTAGTAGTTTTTGGGCAACATTGTGGGGTCCCCCCCCCCCCACACACACACTCAGTCCCCGATAGCTCCACCCTTCTCCAACCAGGGGCGGTGTCCAACAAGCCTAATGCGAAAAACACCCGTGAGAAAAATTGCCCGGTGCCACGGAATGATAAGTGTGCACCCACGGGAAAAAACGCCGCAGGTGTTGATGATCCACGGCACGATGGCTGGGTTCCATTTAGCTGCTTCGCCTTTCAGAGGCCCCGGGGCCCCGGCCGCGCGCACCGTCACGGGTTACCGGGCCGCAGCAGCACACCGGCGCCGCTCATGTTGTTAGTGAGCCGCAACACCTGTTTGCTCTTCACCGCCACTGTGAACAATCACAATGTTGCTGTAAAAGGAAAAGAAATGGCAACTATGTCAGTTGCAGAAGAAAAAACAATGTTATGTAGAAATAGTAGTATGTAATGTAACTACATATATATATATACATCCCTCTTAACTGTAACAGAGTACAAACACCATTTATACAACTTAAGTATATGCTACGCAAAATAAATACATACTCCAGTGCTCTTCGCTCCTGAGACATCCGGCGTTTCATCAAAATGTCACACTCGGTGGCATCGACAGAGCGCTTTATCTCATTTGGGGCGAACGCTATTTTGCAGTAATTTCGGAAGCGGTCCACCTGTGCCTTTGAGCCGTGACGGTGCGAGGTGCAGGCATCCTCCCGGAGAGCTGAACGCAGCCAGCAGCTGCGGGTTTGAATTAAAAAGGGACTTTTGTTATTGTGCAATTAAATCTTCTCAACTGAGATCTTGTGTTTTTGGGAATTGCACACCCCAAAGGGAAACGAGCATCGCGGTCAATAACCTGAGAAGCTAAAGCTAAACATGTTCACAGGAACCCGTGAAAAGGCTGCATGCCGTTATCTGTGGTATTCATTTTAATTAGAAACACGGGGTGAAATAGGTTCAAAAATAAAGAGTTCTTATGACTTTCTTGCAGAGTATTGCCACTATTACACACACGCACAGACACACACACTGGCATTGGACTTCCATACAAATGTCGCTGATGAGACCCCATAAATAAATGTAGAATTGAATGAAATTAAATTAAATAAGAGACTGGAATTCAAATTTACAGCGTGTATTCAGTTTTATTTAATCAACCGTGGCTGAAGAAGTATATGCTAATCAGCGAGGCAACCTAATTCTGCCAGACTCGGGTGCATGAAGGCTCCTTTAGAGCAGTAATGCAAAATTAAAATGCACTGCAATCTGGAGGAAGCCTTGTTGATTAGCATTCCAAAAGCCCGAGCATAAAAAAGTACGTTATTCTTGCTTCGAATCCAAGTTTTTGTGGGAATCTCGCGGTGCAGCCGCACACTGTTGTCCTCAGCACTTCAGTGTGCTGTCGACCGCGTCGTGGTGCGTGTGTTGTTTAAAGTGGGATTCCAGAAAAGGGGCGAGTCAACACTTATTCCTATTAGACGGACATGAAGCAGACAGTGAGTCTGTGTTGATCCATTAGGAAATCCATATCTGTCTGGAAATGAATTGTGGGCTTCACCACTTCGTCTTTGCAGACCACCAACAATTTGCCTTTTTGTAAATGATTAAATAAGCCTCCGATTTCCTTGATCAGCCTCAAGAAATCAACGCGCGTTAGCGTCCTCCGCCAGGAACATCGAGGTCCTCTTCACAAACCTGAAGAAGCCAGCAAAGCAAGAATTCACACTCGGGATGACGAGGCTCCTGTGAGGCGAACTGAGCAGCAACGCCGAGAAATTCAAACGTGGCTAACGCAGCGCCTTCGGGGCCTGCGTTGGATCTCCATGACGTTCACCCCCCCCACCCTCCCCGTGAAGACATCAAAGTATTTCTTCACCTCCGCGTCGCCCGGAGCAGATTTTTCCGATGTCAAATATGTCTCCGTGTCACCGGTGGCGACGAGGCGTTTCAATGGCCGCCGTTGGAGTGGCTCTTTGTGTGGACGGAATGTGGATTAAACTGCCACTCCGCCGACAATGGACCCTGCAAATTGATCGGGATGTCCCTTCGCCGGCAGGTTCTTGCTGCTCGAGGTGGAACACGAGAGCTACGCCCATCGCCCCCCCATCGCCCCCCCACCCCATCGAGGCCCCAAACCAAAACAATTAGCAGTGACTATTTCTGTCGATGACCACAAACTCGCGCTCTCACTGCCGCAGGTGGCGAACGGCTCACTTCCAATTAACAAGTTTAATTACATCACAACTCCGTAGAGCTGCCCGGCGCGCGTGTGTGTCTGTGGGGGTGTGTGTGTGTCTGTGTGTGGGGGTGTGCGAATGTTGAGTGACAAGTGAGGGAAAAAAACGCAGCGGAATGATCGTGTTCAAGGGACAAAGCTTTATTTCTTTCTTGGGCGGAAAATTGGTCGTTTTTTAAAGACAGAAAAGTGAGCCGTCGGCGCGCGTGTGTGAAATGGAAAGGTGATGGCGGTACTTCGTGGGCAGCTCGGCGCTCGGGTAGAAAAGCAGATCTTTCCACTGGATCGACGCAGTCAGACACAGAGAAGTGTTATTTTTTTTTTTTACAGTATCCAATTTCCATAAATAAGTGGTGTGAAAACAAAATGACTACCATTAACGTTTCGATTTAGAGCGTTTCAAAGTGACATATCACCAGGCTCCATTTTCCCTCCGTGAACGTGCAGCTTTCTGCTCCATCTCATTGTTTTGGTTTTCCATTAACGTTGCGGCTCTCTCGCGACGCTGTTTGCTTTCAGTGAAAAATCTTCTAAAAAAAAAAAAAAGCCGCTAGAAGCTACTTTCCCGCCAAGCCGACGGGAGACAGGCGGCAAATGACTAGTTGCTGGATATAAGTGTCCCACCTGCGACCGTAGTGAGGCGCCCGGCTGCTGAAATGACACGGGCGTTTCCCCTGGGAGCTTAGAGAAAAGTCTGCATCGAACGTGTCGGCAATATCGAGTTTTATAGTCCAAATCTCTAGTTTCAAGTCGTCTTCAACAGACGGTCAATTGTCCGTAAAGCGGGATCGGCGAAAGGGCGGGACGAGTTTTCGTCTTAGAACTCTGACCCTTTACATGCCTCGACTGTATTTAATTTTAATAAATGTGGAACTCTCGGATGTCAGTTTTGGGTCCTAGAAGCAGGTTTTCTGGTGGCTATTTGGCTCCAACAAACAGACTGCTTCCGATTTGGGGAGATGAGAATTCTCACATCGCACATTTGGCTGTTTAACGCAACACGGGTTCAGACTGATCAAGGCTTGTATCTTTAATGTGTACACCAAACTTTATCCATGTGTGAAAAAATAGCCCTCAGCCATTTGCAGCACGCGGCATCTTTCCGCCTCGTTGCTCAAAACCCCAAACTCAGCCCGAACAAAAAAAAAAAAAACCCAGACGGTGCACGCTCCAGAGGTTTTATCTCAAATGAGAAGTCTGCTTTGTTTTCTCCTTTCTGCCGCTTCTCGTGTACCTCGGCGTGGCGCAAAACAACCTGTTTCACCCAATTATCTCTCCCACAGGGGCACCGTCAGGCAATTTGGCTCCAGTCAAGACTCTTGATTCATTGAGCCAGATGATTTAAAGCACAAGTCATCCCGCTAGAACGAAAACTCCAGTACAGAAATAGCGTGTTACTTACCAGTTTTCTTCTTCTGTTCCCATATGATTGC
The DNA here is from genome assembly GCF_964276395.1 of Gasterosteus aculeatus. Taxonomy (NCBI): domain Eukaryota; kingdom Metazoa; phylum Chordata; class Actinopteri; order Perciformes; family Gasterosteidae; genus Gasterosteus; species Gasterosteus aculeatus. The sequence goes on from NC_135706.1 coordinate 14,591,117, forward strand.
GCGACAACACGACGTTGAAAAGCAATGCGTAATAATGCGTCGCACACTGTTTCTTATAGAACGGAACATATGTTACATACATCTCGGTAACCAATAGCGACAGCAGAACTTTTTGTCCTTTGTACTAACAAACAACAACGAACCGACTGGTACAGACGGTCTCCAATAATGACTGTGAGAGGTTTGTGCTGCAGGCGCTTCATCTGATGCCTGCGGAATAGCCTCGCTTGTAATGTGCTTCTAGCAGCAGCAGATATCTGGATCACTGAAACAATTCACGTGCCTTTAATAAGCCATTAGAGCAGCAGAAAAAAAAGAGGGCAAAATAGCTTTTGCGACCTTGCTGGAATGTGTTGTGTGATGTTTTCCAAATGATGGATCCAAGTGCCACGTCAATCTGGATTGTTGCAATTAGAAAAGCGATGCCTAACGAACCCCGCCTCTCCAAAAAAAAAAAAGCTATTTTAAGTCATTCGCTTTCAGCTCCGAGAAGCAACCGAGAGGATAATTGGGTATTGACAAAAGAGTGTGAAAACCCAAGACAGCATGCGAGACCACTCTCCAATTTACCCCGTCATCTGGAGGCCCTGATTACGCTGTTTACCGAGCAGATAATTGGGGCGACGCTCGATAAAAACAAACATTTTTTGGGGGGGAGGGGGCAGGACGTCAAATAGGAGCAAACTTGCATGTAATAATTTGGAGCATTTAATTGGGCGGACGCTTGCCCGTTCACTGCAGCTGCTTGTGACGCTCCCACAATCGCTTCCCGGATCCCCGGCGTCTACAGCGTGTTGTTCACTGGGAGTTCACACGAGGCCTCTCGGGCTGCGACGCCGAGCGCCATGTCGTGCGCTGCAGAACGAACTAACGCGGGCTGGTTTTATGCCGCACGCCTGCTTCCACGTGCACCAATCAGGACTTGGAAGCATTTTAAGGAGATGACAGTCGTCGGGTGGTTTGCTGCTGTTGCCTGCTGAGGGCCAAATCCAATAAACATATATTTTTAAAACACACAATTTGGAAGGTCAGACAAGGCATTAAATCTTGAATGAGGGATAATCCAAATAGATTTTTGCTCGTTTAGTTATTCGTATTTAATATAATCAAGGGAAACTTAAGGTTTGGTACAAAGTTTTCAGAAGTTTTAAAAAAGCTACAAAAAAGATAATTAATTGAAGAACAGCACTTATTCGTTTGATTTAATTTTCCAGTTGCTATGATTAGTGCACTATATATATATATATAAAAAAAAATATATATATATATAAAATATAAAAAAATAATATTAAAGAAAACACCAATTAAAACATAAATACACAATAAAATCAAATGGTCGGAATATGAATGAATGATGAGATCATCCTTTAATAGTCCCTATTTACCAGAGACGATCAGATGGGACTAAATGTTCCACTCAAACCCTCTGTGGAGGAGCTCCATCTAGTGTTGAAAGCAACCATCTGTAATTCCTTCTGCCTGTATGGAAGAACTTTACCTTCATTTATTGCAACAGGTGAACCAAAATGTTTCTGATCCAAAGGAGATATCTGGTGACAACGAGGCCCCATGAATGACTGCAGGCACCGAGATAAAGAGCAGAGGAGGTTTGTGTGGCCTGTTGGTCATCTGCTGCACTTATGACTCACGCACCCACCTGACTGAAGCCCCCTACAACACAGGCCATCTGCTGTCTGTTTGTGGTCGTTGGTGCCAGGACACCCAAGGGTACCCCGTGTGCACGAGGGGGGCGGTTGCATAACCACGCCGTTAACCTTAATTGGAGCAGCTTGGTGGAACACAGGAAACCCTCCAGCGCTCTGAGACGGCGGCGTTGTTCCCCCGAGCTGCATAAAACCCAAATGTCAGTTAATTGAATTGCAGAATAGTTGCTGGCTGATGAGGAGCAGCTCCGGTGCTCTTACCCAATAATGAAGCCACAATTCACTGGCTGCTCCCCGACGTGAGGGGGCTGTATAAAAAATACATATGAAAAACTCAACAGTGATGATATCCGGAAAGTTTTTCAAATGTATCTTTTATATAAGACCTGAGCTTTAGTTGAAAGAAAGAAGCTTCAATGATATTGGAAAGATCTAAAAAAAAAACACAACATAGTTAGAAAAAATGAATCTTCAATTTGAGTTGAGCTGAACCCTTTAAAATGCAAACGTTTAACCGGCTCCACGGCACTGTGTGAGGAACACACAAAATACTGGTGCTTTAACATCCATTTATCCCCGTCGACATCATTCGGTCTTTACGCGGAGCGATAGCATCATGAATATCTCCCACTCATCAGAGGAAACAGCCCACAGCGCTTCCTCCCTAAAGCGGTTATCTCATGCCCATTAATCCCCACACAGATTGGATTTCAAAGGGAGATTACTGCGAGATGCATCTACGCCACGTGGTGGGGGGGGGGGGGGGGGGGGGGGGGGGGGGGGGGCTGGTGATGACTTCAGGAACGATCATTTTCTGCATCTATACATCGGTGTTGTTTACACCGCGAGCCGCCCGTTAGTTCCACGCCGCTTGTGACTCAAATACGCAATTATTGTTGGGCAGAATTCACCATCCGTCAGTTTGAAACGTGCAAAACACACGGCAGGCTTATAAAAAAGGGCCTTCAGCAGGAGGCCTGAACGCAGTCGCATGGAGCCAGTCCCAACATGCAAAAAGGCTCATTATGAAGGCATTTAGTATGAACGTATGTAACGGTATGATACTATTGGAACACCCCCCCCCCCCCCCCCCCCCCCAGAGATCAGGCTGGTATTCGTTAACTGGGGGATTTGGAGGCTTCAGCTCTTAACAAAGAGTCCTTTGATCAGATGTATTTACGGATTATTCCATTGAGATGTTTGACTTTATACGTTTTCTTAAACCGATGGATGTTTGTTACCAATGCAAAATGAAAAATTGTCTGTTGTTTTTGTATATTTTGGACCGAACAAACACACAGCGTGATGACGATGAATTCTGTGTGTTTCGTTCATGCGCCAACCACAAAAAGAACAACAAACCCAAGTAGCAGTTCACAATTTATTTACTGAATAAATTTGGACAAAACACCAGAATCTGTTACGATACAATCAGAACATCTGAGGCAGATATCCCACCATGCACCACCCTCCTCCATGAAACAAAAGGACTAAGCAGTAGCACCGGATCAGCACCAACTTAAATAAAAGTCTACAAAAAAAGCAATTTCTTTTAACTTATGTATTGAAAAGCAAATCAGAAAAGTTGCAAATTGAGAAATTTCATGGTTTCTTTTGTGTACTTTTCTTAAAAACTTAGAACACCCTCCCCCCCTCCCACCCCACCCCACCCACCCTCGCTAGGCAGGCTATAGCATTCATGGGGCACATGCCAACGACTAGATCAAAAACACAAATTCAAGTAACATTGAGATACGACACAAGGCGCCCGCAGGCTCCCACTCGGAGCGCAACACTATGACCCGATCGTATCACGGCCGTGAGAAGAAGTGAGAGAGACCGGGTGGGGGGGGGGGGGGGGGGGGCTGTTAGAAGGGGGGGGGGGGGGGGGGGGGGGGGGAATACTAAGAAGATTGTGTATTCCATAAACTTCAGACAAGCCATGTGCGTCTGTCCTGTGTCCAGATATTGCCTACATCATACATGAAAAAGGAATCTCTGAAGGAAAACCCTGCAATGTGGTTTTTAAATATATATATTTATATTTATTTATAGAATATATATATATATATATATATATATAGCTGTTACATTTTAAATAAATGTTACGTTCTCGTTCCTACAACTGAAGAATTCATTTAAATAACAGGAAGTTAATTTTGAGAGGCGGACTCGTCCGACGCCTCGAGCGCATGATGCCGCGGATGGAAGGAAAACCAGAAGAGAGGAGTTGAGGCTCCTGCAGCGACACCAGCAGCACGACCGACACCGCGGAGTCGCTTTGAGACTAAAAAGGACAGCGGGGATGAGGAACAGAAGCGCGGATGACTGAAAAGCAAAAGAGGAGTTAAGCGGCTGGGAGGGAAAATGACGACAGCTTGGGGTCGATGTTGTTCCTGTTGTTCCAACTGATGGAGAACCGAACCGGTGAGGAAAGGTGCCGTGTTGCGCTTTGTCAGTTCGTTCGGAATCCCTCTCCTTGGTCTCCGGTGCTCATTTGTCCCTTCCTGCTTTCCATATAGTGTCAAAAATGGTGAATGCGTCTACTTTTAACCCCACCACATTAAACCAAACGGAACAACATACATTTTGCTACATTGTTTGCAACTTGCATGTCCGCCTGGCGCCGCGGCTCCCGCTCGCCGCCAGTTGACGGGTAGATGCCATTTGTCGCGGCGGGCTCGAGGTTTCCCCAAGAAAAACGGTGGAAAGAGGAAACGTGATGGAAACAACCTTTATTATGAGACAAATGTTCACCTATTAATCTCTAAACTACTGTTTACGGCTCTGCTGAGAGCGCGGCGAGCCGACCGCGGCCGAGTCGTCCGTTGCTTATTTTTTTTTTTTGTGCTTGGTGTGTGTGTGTGTGTGTGTGTGTGTGTGCGCTCGTGTGTGTGTGTGCTCAGCTGAAGAACTGCTCCAGCTCCTCCTCCATGTTCACCTCGGCACACGATCTGCTCCTGCTCCCCTCTCCGCCCTGCCGGGCACCACGGCGCCGCCCAGCGCCCCGGAGGAGGCGAACCACGGGTGCTCCAGGACCTCCCGGAGGTGAGGCGCTCGGCGGGCTCCCGCCGCAGGATGGAGCGGATCAGGCACTTGGCCTTGGGCGTGAGCGTCTCGGGCACGTTGAAGTGGCCCCGGCGGATCTTGCTGAACAGGGAGCCCGGCTCCACGTCGTGGAACGGGTAGCGCCCCATTCCAGGATGGTGTAGAGCATCACGCCCAGACTCCACACGTCCGCCGCCTTCCCCGAATAGCAGCCGTTGGCGTTGAGGATCTCGGGGCTGACGTAGGCCGGGCAGCCGTGTTTGTCTGAGAGGGAGTCGTCGTGGCCGTCCAGGATGTAGGTGTCCTCGAGGCTCTCCAGCTTCACGAGGCTTCTGGGGGGACACAAAAAAAGAAAGGACAAAGCGATGACGCCGCTTTACGAGAACAGCGGAACGCCGGGAATAATCCAGCCGACGCCAACGCGGCCAAGTGATGTGACCCCGATTCGCAGTTCCACTTTTGGATAACAAAAAACGGAAAGGCGAGACGCTCATTGTGGGGAGGGGGGGGGGGGGGGCATCTTAAGTGTTTTAGATCCAATGCTTCTGATATCACGGGAAGTGGAGCAGATGATGCCCCGGGGGGGGCTTAAGTCTGACGTTTCCTTTCACTTAGATAAAAGCCCGGCCAAAAAAGACGGCTTTCCGAAAAGACCTCCTTCTATTCAAAAGAAACACAATTATGGGTGACTGATGGTTTTACGTTACATGCATTCAAACAACATTCGGGGCCTTGCAAACGCCGTCGCCGTCGCCTGCCTGTGAGCTGCACGAGACCCAACGCACCACACAAAGAGGGGAAGGAAACCCGGGCGCACTGGCTAAGACACTTTCTAGTGACACATTTCAATTAGCCCACGAGTTATTTGCTATCCTTTAAATACAGCACTGAATAACAGTTTAGTTGGACGACTGTGCAAACCTGCAATTATAGTTAAGGGCTTAGAAAAACAATGGGATGCAATGCACGCTGGTCCAATAATGTCTACGTGCTTGGTGTATCTATAGGGGCCTCCTAAGAAGCCATGTTGTATTCCACGCCGGGCCGACCTTTGACCCATGCTCGTTAAGGCCAGCAGCGGCGTGAGCCGGAGCACGCCGGGGAGCTGGCACGCGCCGAGGACGCCTGCTCAGGTGGCCTTCTATGTATGGGCTTGTTCCCCTGCTTCACTGTGGCCTTTCGTCAAACCCCGAACGCCGGCGTCCCCCCCTGGGTCGCTGACGCGGTCCGCTGAGCCACAGGGACCGAAACGGGGTGAGAGGATTCCTGAGCGGCCAAACGGGAAATGTGACCCGATACTGCCCACTCTTAAAACTCACCCTCAATCATTTAATGGGGAGGGGGGGGGGGGGGGGTTGGAGCGTCTGACTGGTGGGACATTTGAGGTCACTGGAACCGCAGTGAAGACGTGAGGCGGCTCAACTTCCCTTTTCCACAGTTTGTGCCAAAATATGACGTCACACTTTCAGCTAAACGGGCAGTCGGCGTTAGATCGGAGCGGCTTGTTAAAATAAAAAAAGATCCCCAAACTAACTTTAGAATTAAAATGTTATCTTTATTAATTTATAAAGAAAAAATAAAAAATGAAAGGTGCTCTCAGGTTGCTGGGGCAACAGAGGGCTGAATTTTATGCAATTCATGGTGAAATGCTGCCACCAGGGGTCAGTAGAGCGTCGACTCCTCCTGCTGATCATAAACTCAACCGGATTAATCGTCCGTCATGCGAAAGCGACTCGCGTAACTTCGCCCGCTGCTTTTGGAAGGAAAAAAAAAAAAACACCACACGCCATCCTATGACGTGTGCGTCATTTCCACTACTAAACCTACAGAAATAGCTCAGGGCGACAGTAAGGAGGGGGGGCTGGGTGAGGCGTGCCATTCTGGTATCGTCTCAGTTTACACTATCCTCCATGTAAGCCGAGACACAACACGGATAATACTGACACGGCTACAATGTGCACGTGCATCACATGCAAGTCCAGGTGAAACGGGTGAACGCCAACGTGCACGGCGATCGTTGCCTCGGCAGAACTCACCTGTCGTCATTCTTGAAGACGAACTTCCTCAGTTTGAGGTCGCGGAGGACCAGTCCGTTGTCGTGGCAATGCGCCACGGCCGAGGCTATCTGATAGAAGAGTCTGGCAGCTTCGTCCTCCCGCAGCTTCTTGCAGGTGCGGACGAAGGAGTGCATGTCGCCATAGCTGCGCTCAAAGAACACGTAGGCTCTGGTCTCCCCGAGCAGGATCTCCAGGATCTGGTTGATGTGCTGGTGCTGGCCGAGGGCAAAGTAGGCCGCCAGCGACTCCTGGTATCGGCCAATTTCAAAGACCTGCAAACAGAACACAGGGAAGCATATAGATTTAAAGTTTCCCACGTCAGAGACAAACTCAAATTGTCCTTTAATTTGCACATTTACTGCTTCTTGTGACACCGGACTTGTTTTTGCTCTTGAGGCAGAGGAAGTCTGGTCGCAAAGAGGCAAAGTGAAAGCATTGTGTTACTGAACGCCGCTGTACTGCAGCCAGGGTTTGCAGTGTCTTTTGTTTCCATAGTAACCCCCCCCCCCCCCCCCCCCATTCACTTTCAGCACAACCAGTTCAGGTGAGTACTTTGCAGTCGATACGAATACACCCCTACAGCTCTGAAGTAGAGACCCCGGCCTCCAGCCTGCTGGGACTGATCAATCCTGCAAGGGTGGGGGGGGGGGGATTGATCGGTCCTGCACTGGAACCACCGGCACATAGGGAATGAGGTCAAGAGCCAGTTAGCTCACAGGCGGTGCCAAAGGCCGCTCATTTGTTGTTGCCATGACGAAAGGAGTGAGTCAAAAGGTTATTGGACGCCGTCGTGCCTCACGAGTCCACCGGTGCGTGCAACGACCTCGCTTAAGCCCGTTTAAAATGGAGTGTACCTGCGTGACAACGCCACCGCCCTCACAATCAGTGATATTCCACGGCCCATATCGGCCATAAATGTGGGTTGTCCTTAACCTTGACGGACAAGTGGTTTCCTTTTTCAACGGTCTGAGGGGGGGGGGGGTCAATGGCAGCAGCTGTCTGCACTATTAAAGTCCCCCAGCCTCCCCGGGGTTCTCCTTTCTGCACAACCGTGCACGGAATATCACCATCGCCGTGCACATCGCTGCAAAAGGACGGTGCTTAGGCTGCCAAGTAAATAAATAACGACAGAGGGAAGTCGGGGGTGAGCAAGAATGAAACAGGGAGAGTGTGTGTGTGTGTGTGTGTGTGTGTGTGTGTGTGCGTGCGTGCGCGCGCGCCTGGTAACTCACTCCTTTGTCCACATTACATCATGCAACCCAAACCACGCAGCTCACCCATTCACTTTTTCCATTAAGCTGCCCTGCCTGCTCTCTATTTACAATTCCAGCAATTATTTTTAAAAGAAAAAGTGCAGAGGGCTGCAGACGCAACGACACCAACTAGGTGTTTCACTGCGGGGGGGGCACGTCGAGCCCGTTCGAAACGAAGCCACCGTGGCTCCTGTTGCAAAGATTCGCACTTTGTCACGATAGATAGCTTTTAAAATAAAAAAGAAGGTAGGATGCAGCCACCACGTCGCCTACTAACCTTACATACGAGCTCTTCCCCGCTGTGCAGGTGGCGGCTCTGAAAACGTGGTCTCCCTCCAGCGGCTCCAACAGGAGGTAGTCCCCGATGCGGGAGATGCAGTGCGAGGAGTCCGGGGTCTCCGGCGGGCTGGGGGACCCGAGGTTGGGGCTGAAGCTCTGGTGCGACTCGCTGGTCCTCAGGCAAGACAATTCCTCAAAGTCGTGCGATTTGTGCCGCGATCTCCCATAACGTGAAATGTTAATTGGATTTGACCTCTGTATGTTCATGAGGAAGAAGGGCGACAACTCCACAAAATCTGCGGGGTGGGGGGAGAGGGGGAGGGGGGAGAGAGGCACCCGGGGGTGTGTGGGAGCCCTTTCCTCCTCTTTGATCTTCTCCCCCTTCCTTAAAGGCAAGACTTTTGGGACGAACTCAGTGCATTAAACACGCAATAATCCGCCGTGCTGGAGGCTCGTGGAGGAGAAGGGAGCGCGCTGCCTGCGGGGAACGTGGCGGACTGTCACGCGCGAAGCCGGCGCGCTGCCTTTCATACAACTGAGGGGGGGTGAAAAGAAAAGAAAAAAAACCCCTCTAAATTATTATTATTTATTTTCAACTGTAGATTTCCGCACCTTTGTTTTCCATTCGAGAGACTCGACCGGGCTTTATAAAAAAAAAAAAAAAAAAATGGCAGAAGTCGACTGAATGCGCCGTTTGGTGCGAACCGGCATGCAGAGTCGGTAACGGCAGCAGCGCGAGCGGGCAGCGAGACAAAGGCCGACTCCCCCCCCCCCCAAAAAAAAAAGTCCGTGGACCGGGCGCTAGCTTCTCTTCACCGTGGCAACGGGACGGCACGTTTCATAAAACGGAAACAATTCACAGCCGGCGGGCACGGGAGAAGAAGCACACATGCAATATGTAGACGTATTTATATAAATAGAGCAAGTTTCCTGCGGGCTAAATATAGCTGCTCAATTTAGCCGAAATTTGACGAGATGGCTAGCAGGTGCAGAGCTAACCAGTTAGCCTACTTGGCTAACTAGGACCAGGTCAGTGCACGGCCTTGTTCCCGGGGATCATATCCACGCACGGCGATTGTCATCTACCGCAGAACGGAGAAAAATCCATCCGGAGCTGAATAAAAAGCTGCTCTCCTTTTTTTGTTCTGGTTCTTGTTGTTGGTGCGCCGGGGGAACCGGGACGTCCTCGGTTCCGTCTCTCGTCGGTCTACTCCGGGCTGAAGGAAAGAAAAAAAAAAAAAGTGTCGTCCGTCTCGTACGCGAGCTGCTGCTGAGGACAGGATAGGGACGGCCGGCCGACTTCCCCAGGCCGATCCCTTGATTTAACAGGACATCCTCTCTCTCGCTCTCTCTCTCTCTTTGTCTCTCTCTCTCTCTCTCTCTCTCTCTCTCTCTCTCCCCCCCTGCCGGTGCGCCGCTGTGCTTCTTACGTGGCTGGGAATCTAGTCCATTCAAGTGCGGAGGGGAGGCCGAGCTGCGCCTGCACAGGAGCGAGAGCGCCGACAGAAGAACGAGGGGAGGAGGGAGGAGGGGGGCTTCTCCTGTACGCACACACACACACGCACACACACAAAGGGGCACGGCGGACCCCGCCCCCTTGACGTCACGCCCACATCGAAGCCCCATTGGCCTCCGACCTGGGATAGAACATGCAGCGCAGTCATGTGAGAGACCCCGCCCCCCCTCTTCAAGGAATCTAAATGCACAGCACGCTGGTAAATTGGAGGCGGGGGGGTGAGGGTATATCTCCTGTACGTGCTGTGTTACAAACGTGTTTCCTCCTGAAATGTCATCCAAGTGGAAAGGAGGGAGTCCCCCCCCCTCTCCTCCTCCTCCTCTCCAGAGCTGATGCGCACGTGCCACGAACACGACGTGTGCGCCACGTCGTTTATGGAAGTGCATCGCCTGGTGTTGTGAAAACATGGGCTTCAATCAGCGGTTGAAGATGTGTCCTCGTTCATCCGACGGGACTGCATTTCTCCCCCTAAAGTGCATAACAAAACCCTCATTTCCAAAAAAAAAAAAGAAAAGCCGGCGCGGGGCCGCGCGCGCTGCGGAGACGTCTCTCGTGTGACACATTCCCGTCTTGCAGATTTGTGCCCCCGTGATGCATCACCGAGCGACGGATGGAAGAGGTGCATTATTGTTCCCCGCGGATCACCAGCGGGCCGGATACGTGTAATTCCACGAAGGAACATCCGGGGCGGCGAGAGGAATGCTCGCAGCTGGACGAGAAGACACAGGCGGAAGTGTTCGATTTAACCTTCATTCCTCCCCCGAGGAGGCCGCGCACGCGGATACACAAAACGCGCACCATTCTGCGTGTTGTGTTTTCGCGCGTGCACGCCTAAAATAAACCCCCGCGGCGTGAACATGCGTTTGTCCCACGGAGGCTTCTCGGTGGGTTCACAGTTTCACAATGTGTTTTACATCCCAGGCCTCATTATTGTGCATGCGTGTTCTTTTCCCTGCGTTCCGTGATATAATCTACCCACCCACTGTACATTCTTCCCCATACAACAATACAACAACGTGGCTTTTGTCTAATTATGTTAACAACAACTCTCAGCATGCTGCTGAAGAATGGAGAATGTTGGACACTGGACAAAACACAGTGATACTGTATATACGCACACGCTATGCACACGCTACCAGAGTGCATCATGTGTTTGCTCATCACTCCAAGCTCTGATAGGGATTCTGTTAAACCTAAACCACAGCTGTGCGTGAATCAGAATAATAATCCCCAAAGATTCCTTTTGCCCCCATTCCCTGATACACTGCGTGAGTCACTCGCAGCACTCGAGAGAATCCATGGAGGCTCACCAGCTCTCCAGACACGCCTCCAAGGCCCCCGACAGCCCCTTCCGGGCTGGGGGCGCCTGACTGCACACGCGTGTGTGTGTGTTTACCGCAGAAACAAGACGTGTCCTGGACGCCAACAGAGGTCGATAAGGACGGGTGAACCTTTCGGAATCCCCGGAGCGGTGTTACTCACCGACTTCCTAATAGGCTGCCTTGGCCTGTAGAAAATGATCTACGGTCGCCCCCCCCCCCCCTCCCTCCCCAGCAATGCTAAAGCTACAGGAAGGCCCACAGCTTTAAATCCACCAGAGGAATGTTTTTTTTTCTCCACGGCCGGTTTGCAATCAAATGAAATTTGTTGGTATACATCTTGAAACCCACTCAAATGAGAGTTATTTTCCTCGCATTGTGCACTCGGAAAATAGGCAATTTCACACTGTCACATAGCAACGCGGCGGCAGCCAGCTCCCGTTGACACCAGCCAGAATCGGTGCCGTCACGTCCCCGCGGGCGGCCTGCACGGAGAAACGCGATCATATGTACAGGCGAGGAGACGGATGCGGAGGCACGGGAGGGTTGAGATCCCTCGGCGAGAGTGAGCGGGGACGACGGCGGCGGGGCGGTGAGGACGCGGGATGGAAAAGGAGGAGGAAAGAGGGATGAAACGTGTCGCCCCCCCCCCCCCCCAACGTGGTCTTTAGAAATCGAGGCAAATGCTTTGTGTCAGGCAGGGGGACCAGATGTTTAATATATATTTGTGCCGATATCTGTGGGAGTAAAGGGCACCGAGTCATAGTAGCAAACAGTCACAGTCATAACGGACGCCGTGGCAGCGGAGGCATTCTCGCTTCTGTGTCGACTGCAGAGCCGGCCCCTCGCGGAACCTTTATTTCTATATTTACTGGTGAGACTCATACAAAGTCGCCGCTTACTCATAGAAACCGCGGCGAGCGTGTCGGTTGCAGGGCTGCAGCTGCGATACCCCTCAATTTCATTCGAGTGCAAACCGAAAAAAAACAAAAGTTATTTTGGGGATGGTTACGTGTGCCACATTCTGGCCTCAGCGGCACTTTGGGACCGGAGGCCTGTTTTTAACCGAGAGAGTGAGCCGATTCGAGGACACGGGGGGGGGGGGGGGGGGGGGGCTGATTGGGTATAATGTTTCACCGATGACACCACGATGCCGACATTTCTCCCCATTCCCTCCGAGTGGCAAATCAGCGAGCTCGGTTTGTGATCCGAAACGGATTAAAATGACGGAGAGACGAGTTGAAATTGGCAGATCCCAAAAGGTTCGTTGTGATGGACGCGTTAACCGTTGGAGCCACACAACGGGAACACAACGGGAACAACCTCTGCTGATGAACACGAGGCGTCCTCTTTGCCTCTCGGTGGGACGGTCCACGAGGCGGCGGGGAGGACGGCGTGAGCGGTTGTGAGTGGCAGGTCACGCGGACGAGGCCCCTTTTTAAAACGCAAGGGATCTTGTCCCAAAGAGCCAATGGGCGGGTGCAGGATTGGCGTCACTGGCTTGGATCTCTCCCTCATGAAGTCGGACGGCTGAGCGAGGACTCGTGGCAGCACCGGACAGGGTGACTCACTCACACACAAGTGGAGGAGGTTAATAATAGTCACACATTAGAGCCGCGCAGGAGTGAAATCACGCAGCTTCAGCGGCTTAAAAGGGCTTCCGAATGGCATCGGCTGCAGGAAGCGCATCTCACCTCGGCTTGTCTGCCTCTCGTCTGTGCCTCGGCTTGGCGGCTCAGATGGCGTCAACGTGAGCGCGAATGTCTTCGGGGTAAACCGTCGGCTGTTTGAAAGGCATTGCGACATTGTTGCAATATGTGGTAACTGTGTTCTGAAGTGACAGACGCACGAAAGGCGGCATCGAGCGCGTCTTGTCAAAACTGCCAGGAAGTGATTTCCCCGGCAAACGCGACATCAGCGGTGTCTCGGTTTTGCGTTTCTTCTCCCCGCTCCACCTGACAGCTGATATTGTCTCGCGCGTGGAGGGAAAACATTTCCCCGGCACGGCGACGCTTGCACGGAGCGCGGACATTTTAGGAGACGCGGCAAGCGGGAAGCGGCAACATTACGCGGCGTCTGTCAGAAACTCTTCACCATTTTGCAGGGGAGTCGCAGCACGCGGCGAGAAGCGCGCACTCGGGGCCGCGCGTTGGGATGCGAGGCCCCTTGAGAAACACGTCGTCCGATAATCCCAGAGGCTCAGTGCTTGTCGCCGTTGGTTGTTGAGTTGTGATTCTCCACAGCGATCAGCGGCTCGGGTGAACCGCAGGTGAATGGCTTGCAGCGAGGAGAGACGTACAGTGAGAACAGATGTGCAGGCCGAGCCGAACCCCCCCCCCCCCCCCCCAGAGGCTTATCGCGGCGCTCCTCTTGAGCAACACTGGAATACCAACAGAGCGGAGCAGGCAGTGGTCGGCCCCCAAGGCTTTGTGCTCATTTGTGAATTGCAACTTGGTTTGGCGTCAGTGCCGAGAGAAGCTAACTGGGGGCTTCAGGCCCAACATGGGGTTCACCCGGTCCTGTCTGGCCTTCGAGGGGTCGACTTCCAGCAGCCAAATGAACACAGATAACGATCATCCTGCAAACCCGGTTGTCCAATTTGGGTCAAAACCGGTGCACAAAGATGGCAACGAAAATCTGATTTCAAGTTAATTGGACCTGGTTGTTGTGTTTGTGAAAGTGTGATCAAAGAGGGTACGACTGAACCTAAAGACGTTTCGTGCACAGAATCACATTGTCATCCTTTATTGTCGCTTTCTCTGCGATATAATAGAACTATATGGCAGATTTAATGATTTAATCGCCAACCAAATGCACCCAACAGCGAGATCCTTTTCCAATGCTGGCAAACGGCCTCTAGACAATACAAAGATCTGGTGACTCTTAGTTCCTAATGTGCTGCAGTACCTTCACACCGGAGGCAGATAAAAATAATACCATAGCAATAAGGGATGAATTAATAGTGCTACAGGTAACAGGAACAAATATGTATTTTTAGCTTCACTGTAGCAATTATGTGGCGGCTTATGGATCCACCTGAGGTGTCAGGTGGATGAAAGAAGAAGAAGAAGAAGACAGGCATTTCTTTTGTGACTATTCAGGCGGCTATTATATCTAATGCGACAGCATTCCAGTCACACCGAAGGAATATTCACACTGCGGAAGGTCAATTTTAAACCGTTTCTCTTCCGGGGATTGGCGCTCTGCATAATAAGCTGTGAAATGAGGAGAGCACACTGTCCTCGTCTGGCACCCTTCTGCACGAGGAACGTTAACCCGCACACATCGCCGAGACTCGAGCAACGTTCAAGCTGCTGCCATGGCAACCCCCCCCCCCCCCCCGGGGCATATTGCACAGGGCCGCAAAATATAAACACAAACACACACACACACACACAAAACCCACCACACACAGACGCTGAAATACACACAAGGGACCCGGCTCTCTGAGCTCCTGGGAGAGAAACGCCGCTCTCGCTCCATGAGCCATTTTGTGCCAAAAGGTGTGTTTGACAGAGGAAAATGATGGCGAAGAGTCGTGATTCACTCACCTTTTTCCGAACCATGCATCATGACGTAGACGCAGGACTCTATCGTCTGCATGATTGCGGCCGGCTCAGCGCCATTTCCCTCATCTAAAGTGCATTACCGCTTAATTATACTGTATTCATTTGACATGCAACAGCGTTTTTCCCTCGATGGGGGTGAAACCTGAAACCACACAAACGGAATCCGTCCGAGTGCGGCAGGCAGCGCCTCTTTTTCAATTTAAAAAGGATTTGATAACCACCGTGTCATTATTTTTAATGCTGTTGCTGCACAGGGAGGCGGGGGGGTGGGGGGGGGGATGCAGAGGTGCAGCAGATGTTGACGAGGACATCACTCGCCACTGCACTTCACCACTTTAGCTCAACTTCCTTCCTGCAGCGCTGCGGAGTCTCATATGACAAGTGGTGTTTGTACATACACCAGACACTAGCAGGTGCAGATACACACACACACACACACACACACACACACACACACACACACACAATAGGCTGCCTTGAAGTCCTTGTTCTCTGCAATCACTCAATATACCGTACGTGTCAAACAACCCCCTGTTGAAGACGGCGGGGAAAGCTGCTGCATCACAATTAGCTCAAACAAAGAAGGAAGCCTCCCTGTTTATTGTCGACGTTGCCTTTAAGAAAAAAAACTAAACAAAAGCTCCTCTGTTGCTTTGAAATCTGGACGGCAAAGTCGTCTTTGCGAAACATAGAATCTAGGTCACAAAGGCCGTGATATCAGAGAAGAGCATCACTCAGGGTAAAAAAAGAATATGTAAACGGTTACATGAGGCGAGTCGCAAAGGGAACGCCGGCATCCACTGGCTGGCTTCCAGAGATGTTTAACAGCAGCGCTTTAAACACGCCACGTATTTCCATGTCGGGGATGCGCGGCTATCGAGATGCTAATCGACTATCGTCTCAAAGGGCCTTGGCCTCAGGCGAAGTAGCCTCAAGACGGACGGACGGACGGGGGGGTTACTGTCACAGTAAGCAACATCAGCAGCATTAGCTGCGACAGTAATGACCTGTTTCCACCACATCTGGCTAACGGAGGCCGGCGCGTCAATCAGTGGCAAGCGGTGCCGGACACGGGTCGGCGCGTGCGCGGCTCGCCATCACGTCACTGCGATCGTCAGGGGTGAAGTCCCCCCTTCTTCTTCCACGTATTCTTGAAAACGACGGCTTACGCTGGGATGGATAATGAGAAGGGACGCCGCGTCTCGGTGGGGCCGGAAAGCCCTCTGATGAAAGCTCAGATAACCACGAGCACAACCTTTCATATTGTCTGCCAGACCTCCTCTGATGTCAGATTTCTAGATAAGCCTCTAATGTGGTGCATCACACGGAGACAGAGGTGGTGCACAGCAGGTGGGTGGAGCGTCGCTTGCAGATATCATCTCTACGATTGTATCTTTGATGGTTTTTTTCCAGCAGCACACCTTCGCTGCTGCAACACCGATGGAGAGATAATGTGGAGAGGGATGAGAACCGCTCGGCCGCTAGTTTCTCAGTGTAGCACTTTAGGCGACCCTTTCTGCTGACTCGGACGGTCTGTGCTTTAATGCTGACCTCACAGGTGTGTGTGTGTGTGTGTGTTAGCAAATAAGAACGAAAGAGAAAGCTTTTCATACTAGTATTCACACCGGATCCCTTTGTTTTCAAAGGGCACAATATAACTTTCCCCTCACGGGTCATCGGTTTGTTCTGTGAACAGTAAACACAGCTGTCATGTAAACACACCCAGGAAGGGCAATGTGCCCCCCCACCCCCAAACCACCTGTGTTGTTTACCCACAGGTTCACACAGATGCATTTCCATTTTTATTGGATTTAATTTTGTCTCGAATCAAATTACTCTTCGCTTCTCTTCTTTTGCACACATGCAACATAAAAATACACACAATCACACACACACACACACACACATATGGATGCAAATAACACAAGCATGATGCAATTATTGCAGGCTCGGAAAATTCCCATTTCCTGCTGAGAAATTACCTGCAAAGTAGAGGCCTGGTCGTAACACAATCAAGAACAATCCCTCAACACGCAGTGTGCATCTTTTGTTTATGTGTTGTATCGTGATGATGGATGGACGTTCCTACAAGTGAACTCTAAGGAAGGAGAGAAAGGTTTTCCTTCCTGCAGCGTTCTGCATCCGACTAAACAGATATAGTCACATTCCACCCCGTACGATGACGTCACCGTTCACTGATCCGCCGCTTTCCTAAATGAATTCAGCTGTGATGAGCCCCATTTGGAAAATGCCAATTTATTTTCCTGCAAAAAAGAAACATAATTTAAAATAATTATTAAGCCGATTTAGACCATTTCCCCCGTATAATCGCGTAAGAGTGCAAGAACGACACCATTGGATTACTTACCATGACAAAGACCGTTAATAAGGATCACGACGATGACAATGACTGTCATCGCAACTGCACTTTTGTGGCAACAGAAGACGACTACAATGACGGCGATGGTGTGAATGGTGATTAGCGCAATGAGCCCTTTTAGATGTCACAAAAGGGGCCTCGGACACAAAGAGGCTCCCTCAGCATCCACTGCCATCCTCAGAAACGCGACACGACGCCGTGTCCGATGTGGCACCGCTGCAGCAAACATCGTCCGCTGCGTAAAATGACTTTGGCGATGTAGTCGTGTTATTGCTCTGAAATGGGCCACGAGTGCCGGGCGGGCCGCCGCCTCTGTTTGAAATCTAACGGACGGCTTCTGCAACCCCCCCCCCGCAACGTGTCGAGGTGACCTCTCCCACTTCGGATGTAAAAACTGCCAAAGAGATGAGGGAGAGAACCAGAAAAGCAATCTCCTCACCCGGGGATAACATCACACTTTGGATGCACGGGAACGAGAGACAATATCAAATACTAAGCGGCGGCGGCGGCAGGTTTCTGATCACAGGTCTTTTGCTTTGCATCCACTACATGTGTTTTGCAAAGCAGCAGAAGGGGAACATAAATGCATCACATTTTGTCACCACTCCAGTGAGTGAGACGCCGTGATGAGGTACACAAGATGTTGTCACAAACTAATGAACTTTGGTGATTCATCTTCCTGTAACAATCCCTTCAACGTTGGTTCCATTGGTAGCGTATAGCCAAGAGGCAGATATGCTGGGAGAAGGAGAGGGGGATGAAATGCAACCCCAGGCGGGATGTAAGGGGTGACGTCGCCCAGTGGTTTGTGGTCCGTGGTTTTGGTTTTGGGAATTTTTTGACATCCGCAAAGGCAGCTATACATACAGTAGAGTATAAGAATAGTATGTATATGTGTTTCCCTATGGGCGTGGGCGTGTGTGAATATGTGTATATATATGTATATTTTTTTTAATGTGCAAAATATCAAGCTTCAAGCAGGCACATGTTCTGCCCACGTGACGGAGATGAAGCACTGCAATCAACAGTAACACATCTCGTATAAAAAGCCGTCGGCTGATCAGGACTTTGTGCCGAGTTGCATTTTCACGGCGTTTTTTTCCTCAAACTGTGATGGAGCCTTTTCCTGCAGAGGAAAACTAGCTCCCGTTCGTTGTGGGGGGGGGAAAAACAACAAACCAGCAGGCCCGCTCCGAGCCGGCCCCCGGCCCCGTCTCCCTGATACAATGAGTCTGACTCAGGCTTCCAGAGGAATGAATGGCTGCTGCCTTCACTGCTCTTCTGTCACATGGATCGCTGCCAGAGTGCTAATTCGAGCTCCAGGCCTTCTGCTGGGAGGGGGGGGGGGGGGGGGGGTGCAGAGGAAGCCTTGCCCGGGCTGAAGTGCAGCGGGGGGGGGGGAAGAGTGCCGGGCCCCCGCTCCCCAGAGTGGAATTGATGGCTGCTAAGCTCATCAATGGAGATGAGTCATCCGAGGCGGCCAGCCGCTTCATCCCCCCCCCCCCCCCCCCCCCCGGTCTGTCTGCCTGAAGTGGAGCAGAGTCAAAGTGCTCAGTTACTACCTGCCTCTCCGGTGGGTCATGGATTTAGGAGGCACACGGCAAAGTGGAAAACATCCAGCATGCACTTCACTTTACGGATTGCGACACATTTTATGTTGATGCTCTTCTGATGGTTTTTTCGAGTGTTTGCACAGTCAGCGGAGCCAAAAAGCCGCGTGTCAGTATTCAGGTCAATATATGGAAATTCAACAATTTCCATATCCGTCTAATTCTCAAAGGTCAGAAGCTGTTAGGCAGCCAGCAGTGGGCTGACGGCGGTTGGCTGAACATGCATCTGATTCCATTTGGGCTAGTTTCAGTTTCAGAGCCTCCCACCTTCCTGTCTCATAATCACTCCTACAGATTCTTTTTTTTTGCAAATCAGTCCCGGGCCCCCGGTTCAGTTCACGACGAGGACTTTCTGATCAACATGTCCCGGACCGAGAATGGCCACGACGTGAACTGCACACAAACCCGACAGGCTATTCCTTCACCTCCACCACCTGCAATATATCTGGGTGGTGACGGCTGTATAAATGCTATCTTTAAATCCTGCGGCGAGCATGTTACCATGACTGCTAGCCGGCTGCCAAGAGTTGTGTGATCGCGCCGACGTAAGCAGGAGCGCAATGTTCAGCGCTTTATCACGTTCGTTTTCATGTGCTTATCAAGTCACTGCAACCACAAACACATCCCAGTGCTACTTACAGGTCATAATGCCCTCTGCATACCCCCCTCTGTGTGTGTGTGTGTGTGTGCGCGTGTGTTTACTCACTCGTGTTGGTGCAACAGAAATGTTAAGAGCCCTCATTATCTCTATGGAAAATGATTGGGGACCCGGGTTGTGTTGACATGTCAACCTTCTCGTGTGCTATCAGAACGCATTGACGCTCCGAGACTCAACTGTGCTCTTAAGAAAACGAAAGCCCCGGACGGGTGGGGAGTTGGGGGCGGGACATGCCATGCAATGTTCTTATCGAGCCAGCAAAGGTGAGCATGAGAAAGACGTGTGCGGACGCTATGCTGCT
Source organism: Gasterosteus aculeatus (assembly GCF_964276395.1). Taxonomy (NCBI): domain Eukaryota; kingdom Metazoa; phylum Chordata; class Actinopteri; order Perciformes; family Gasterosteidae; genus Gasterosteus; species Gasterosteus aculeatus. The sequence goes on from NC_135706.1 coordinate 14,610,771, forward strand.
ATCTGCAGCGTCCCTGACTGCCCACACGGAAGAACTAGCTGCCCACCGGACTCGTGTTGAGGCTGAAGGCTACACAGAAGAGCGCCAGTTAGCTTCTCTTCTGACCTCAGGACACAGTTTGCTGAATGAGGGCTTTCCCCTTAGGTTGATCTCTATGTTTATCGTGCACACACACACACACACACACACACACACACCTCACATGTCTATCGCATGTGCCAGTACGAACCCCAAAGGCACTCAAAGGAGTGTGAAGAGAAACACTGCAAATGAATTGAAAGTTGCGCGTGCACTCTGAGTAGAACGTCACGTATCTTTAAATACGCAGACTGTAAATCGAGCCTGTGTAGCTCACACACACACACACACACACACACACACACGCGCAGACACGCTAATGAACACACAGGAAGCCCTGTAGTGACTCAATGCCACAATGATTTAGGTTCAGAATGGCACAGGAGCACTCATGACTCAGAGTTTCCATTGCGGCTCCCACTCTCCCACTGCAACTTTGCGTGTGTGTGCAGGTGTGTGTGTGTGTGTGTGTGTTTATGGTGTGTGTGTGTGTAGCCGGTCTGCACAGTTCATAGAACCACTACGCTCGCTCTGGGGCTTTACCGACCAAAGTGGATCATAGCACGATCTCCCTTTCTTTTTCTTTTTTTTTTCCAGCCTACCTAATGTGGTGCGTGCTCTATATTTGTGCAATGTGTGTGTGTGTGTGTGAGATAGCTCGAGGCTGCATAAGAGCTCGGGCCGGGATAAAGCTTCAGAGACAATATGGCGGCACACTGCACAGAGCTTTTGAAAAGAGAAATCTTTATTCCCACTCTTACCCCGGCTTTCATGCTCGGACACCGTCATGTGACACACTGCAGCCATCTGAACATTAAACAGATTCTCGGCTGCGGCTGCGCAACAAGCGACTTCAAAGTGCGCCGGTGCTTCGTCCCAGAGTCCTTCGGCTCAGACATCAAGCGCGTTATCAGCGTAACTGAAAAGGACGGGATTTTGCTCATTGCGAAACACCTGCAGAAAGTATCCCCGAATTCGAGCCTTTGATTCTCCTCTGAGAGCCGAAGGCGGCCCGGGCCACTGAGGCGCGTCGCTCCAGCAGAGGACCGGCACGTCCTCCCGTTGGCGTGGGTCACATGCGCGCCTGACATGAGGATTTCACGCAGGGTTCGTCCTTTTCTGCAGTGAAAAGGGTTCAAAACATTGCTTCACAGCATTAAGGCCTTCGGGCCGGACCGCCGGGTCACATGGTTTCCCGCAGGCCGGGGTCACGTGGCGTCGGGCCGCCGCTTACTGGAAGGCAGGAAGCGACGGTCTGCGGTGTCTCGCGCGTCTCGCTGGAGATGCTAGCGGGCTCATTTATAATGCATTTACGGACGGGGGCCACAGGAAGGATCTGATGGGGGAAGTGCGAGAGCGATTCCATTCACACGGACCGAGGGCAGATGGACGTGTGACGGGGCGATCAATGATTCTGCAGATCAAGTCAGAAAAGTGTCGGCAAAAGGGCCCCCACTCATTCAGCGGATATAAAACATCCAACTTCAACTAAGAAACTGTTAATAAGTTAAAAAAAATATTTGTAAAAAGGTCACTTTGCCTTTTCAGCTGTGTGTGTATGTGTGTGTGTGTGTGCGCACTTCATAACCTGTAACTAGTAAGCAAGCCGGTCTTACCTCCTTATTCCACTGCGCGCACACACACACACACACACATCTTGACTCGCTGCCTGGGAATTTTTCCACAAGTTGGTCACAAACACAAACACACCCAGTCTAAAAAAAAAAGTCCTGATGCAAAGTTCTGCAGTCGTTTGCCTCATCCCGTCTTTCCAGCGGTACGTCTGTTGTTGTGGCGATGAGCAGAAACATGACGCAAGGCCAAGGCGGAGTGAGGAACATGTGGCTGGGCGCGGGGGGGGGGGGGGCCTCACCTTGATTCCCACGGATGAGGACTGACCCCGCTTTAGGCAGCCAGACAGCAGGCTGCGCGTCGGCTCAGATAAGACTGGAGTCACATGACGAGATCTTCTAGCAGCGATAAGGCCCCGTGACTTCGGGGAGGGGGGGGGGGCAGTTGGTACCCTGAAGACGCTAATGCTTCCTGCTAAGGAGAAGTGCCCACATTTAATACAGCCTTCTTTGTCGTTATTCATCCATCACAGCGCGTCACTGGAATCCAAACACTTATGGCTTTGAGGCTTGGATGGGCTTTCATTCTTTTCTTGGAAGCAACGTCAGATTCATTCGTTCAACTCAGACAGGCGGAGGCACAACGGCTTCCCAGAGAGGGGGGTGGAACCGATCCCTCCTCTGCTAAATCGATTCCATGGAAGTTGGCACTGCGCGTGTGCACGACGCGCACGGCGCTCGTAATCTGCAGCAAAAAAAACGTTCTTTTCTGCAAACCCGGCGGGTGCGTCGAAGGCCGTCATGTGCCGAACCACGAGGCCACCTTGAGACCGATGGTTACGTTCATGCAAGAAAACAACACTTATAAGGAATTTGTTTTGACACGTTTGCGTCCCGTGTTTGTCTGTTTTATGTCCAGTGGTCCTTAAGTGTTCGTGTGCTGTTAACTGCATTCAGTTCCTCCAGCTTCGTGGGACTCATTAGGAATATAGTTTACGAGTTAAAGTTAATGCATTACCCCGGGGGGACAGGGGGGGGGGTCACGCTCAGCAACGCCAATCATTATCCCGGGAGCACATGATGAATACTCAACAACATGAGCACGAGGGATCGGGCACACGGGCACTCTGGCAGACACACACACACACATTCATGCAGACGCAGGGCTCATAACCAGACACACCAACTGTGGGCCTGAAGCATCTTTGCACGTGTGTGTGTGTGTGTGTGTGTTGGTGTGACTCAGCAGGCCCAGTTTAATAAATAGATGTGGGTTTCCGACACGATTCCGAGGCGCAGACATTAGAGCTTTTTTTGGCGGAGGTCAAATAAACTCAGAGATAACACATCACCGCTAGCATGCTACAAATGAGATGCCTGCTCATGTTCGACCCCCGTCACTCCCGCGTTTCATAATCCACTCCTTCACTGGGAGTTGAAGGGCGTAATTGAATAGAGAAATTGCAACTTTCATGTAAATCCATCCTTTCAAGGTCAGCTTTGAGGCTCAGCGATTAAACACGAGTTAACTCATAAACGCGGCGCACTGGGGGGGGGGGGAGGAGACGCCTCAATGAAAACCTAATTTGTTGTGCACATGAAACTTATTAAATTCAAACTTTTGATCTGCTTTGCATATATTTGTGCTAATTACAGCAGATGAGGAAATGCCTCCTTTGCATATTTGAGGGCATAATAACACGAGAGCAAGAGAGTGCAACAAGGAGACAAAGTGAGGAAAAAAGGAGGCAAGATTACATGCAGTTGGCCTCCTTAATGAGATTGTCGTCAAACACCTTAATACCTCCGCGCGGCGTTTGAAGATTGTTTCCAGTCGGGCCGGCCCGGATGGACTGATTAATCGCTTTTAATCAGGACGCCTGAGTGAATAATTCACCCCTCCGACGTCTTTTGAAGCGCCGAGGCGACGCACTTTTCAACGTTTTTGGGCTTGCTGCCAATATTCACCCGCGGGAAAAAACAAAGTGTTTGATCCCTGTGCGTTGTTGCGCTGATGAAGTATTCCACAAACTGCTCATCCCCTCAGAGGAAATAAGGACATTTGTTCCCTATTGTTGCTCGGCAAATGCAAGTTAAACCCCAAAAGACAACAGATTCGGATCAGAGAGCCTCTGATTTCCTTCGCTGTGTCACACGCTGCACAAACGATAAATGGCGTGTTGGCCAGGTGGCTCGTGCGCATCACTCCGGCGTGATTTGCGTAAACTTTACATAGATTTACATCATTTGACATTGAGAAATGATACACGGGGCAGAGACGAGGCGATGGAACAGTCGCTGGGTGCATGTGTGTATCTGGACTTCCTACAACCTGGAGTCTGTGAAATAAGACACACTAGTTTTAATTAAACACATTTGATTTATGAAGTCAATCAGATTTCTGTGTCATTTGCGTATAATCAGAATATACAGCCTTAGAACTACTCGTTTCAGACAGAAGATTAATGAAGGTACATTCAGACACTGTGAGGAACTAAAATGTGCTCCCTGTATATTACAGAATTTAAACTCAAGTTCCCCCATAGCGCAACCAAGCGCATGACCTCGTTGATGAAAGAGATCGCTCGTAGTGACCCTATGACCCCCAGAGGGATTAGCCCCCCCCCACCATGCAGCTTTATGGCAGCTTTCAGCTAAATGTAACTAAACAAATATGCCCCTTTAACTTCGCTGGTTTCACTGGTGCTCGTTGCACGTGGCGCTTTTCAGAGGTTGTAAAAGATGGCGATTTCGAGATGCACAAACGGTTTCGTTTGTGCATCTCGTCTTATCAACGGCCAGATGTTCCCGAGGCAGCCGGGATGATCCGCGGGGTTATCGGCTTACCGCCGTCCCCTTGACGACGTCCCCCGCTGCCGCAGCCCAGCGGCCCGTCCCCGTTGCCGGGAGAGTGGCCGCCGCCGCCGGCGCCGCCGCCCTGCCGTGGCCTCGCCTCGCGCGTCCTGCAGGAGAACGGGCCTCCTTCCGCTTCCCCGTCCTCTCGTTCCGTCTCGGCCGGGATTATTCACCCGGGAGCTGGAAGTCAGAGTTTATCTCTGTCTTCCACTAGCGTGTCTCTATGGCTCTGTCAATCTACCCCCCACCTCTCCTCTATTACTCTCCCCTTTTATCGCCCCCCCCCCCCTCCGCTCTGTCCCAGCCCCCCGTCGGGGAGGGAAAAATAATTCATGATAGCTGTGATGTTTTGGTGGGAGAGCGGAGTGGCGGCCCATCAGTGTGAGTCATGCGGCTGTCACACCGAGAGAGACGGAGACATATATAAATAAGGAGAGGGGGGACTGCATCAATTTGGAACGAGCATAATCATAATTCAGGGGTCGGGGGGGATTAAAAGACACTCAGAGGAACAGTATTCTTGCGGCTGCTCATATCAAGTCAAGGAGGGGAAGCATCTCCCTTCTCGGGATTCATGAAAAGATTCACAAAACTGAAACTAGAATCCTCCGTATCAACCCGAGCTCTCCTTCATCACTGCCATCCTCCGTCCCCCCCACACCCACCCAACGCCCCTCCCAGAGTGGACTGACTGCGTTTTGCATACGGCCAGCAGGTTTTGCATCTGGGCCACATCATTGTCACCTTGCTGAATTGCATTACAGAAAGCGAACGGCAGAGAGACAATCTGCAGGCCGGGGTGACTTTAATCTGTAGCCACTAAGGGGGGGGAAGCTTCTGCCCCCCCCCCCGTGTGTTAGCCTTCAGACTCCGGTGAACTCGCGCCGTACGGAACAGTCCAGCGTGAGCAGAATGCTCACAACCACCAGCGCAGATTAATCGCAGCTCAATCTGATTCTCTGCTAATGAAGCCGGAGGGCGAAAGTGCACCGTTTCTCAAACTAATTAGGAGGCGAACTTGCTGTCCTAGTGGGAATCTTAAGAGACTGTAATGTTCTGTGAATCCTTGCTGAGGAAAACTACAGCGCGCGAGTGTGTTTTTCCTCCTGCAAGCTTCTTAAATCAAGTGGGATGTTGGCCCAGTTTCGCCAGAAATCGAGTCGGCGTACGAATGTGTGGAGACTATTATCGTGATATCCGTAGGAAAATGTCTTATTCTGGAGCCTCACATCCGAGGCACCGAAAGCTCAATTGAGGGTTAGAGATTACCAATTACTAAAAACCTAATATCTAAGTATGAGGATTTGTTTGAGGACTGCTGCTTTCAGTTTGCAACACAACAAAAGGTGAAGGAAATTTTGTTTGCGGTGCTCAAAGCATTAAAAATGACATTTGAAAACGTCGACGGCGGTAAACATTTCCAGATTACATTTTCTGAGCTCCGGGTTCACAGATACAAAAAAGCCTGTGAGACAAACCTACATGCATATTACTGGAAACCGGCCTCTTATTATAAATATCCGCTAGTTTGAGAAAGTATTCTGCAGGATGAGCTGCGCCGATCGAGGAGGCCGGCTGGGAGCGTGACGGCTCTCAGAGACATGGCGGCAGTCCATTTGGTCTTGTTAATTACTACAGCACCAACTTAACTCACACACTGTAATTATGCAGCCTTTTGCGGGGGTTTACTGCTGTAACGCCTGGAAATACGTAAAGCTGCCTAGTGAGAGAGAGCGATCCAGCACTAATAGGTTGCCTTTGGGCAAAGATGATGCAAAGGCTTTGTGGGTTCTGCTCGTGCGATGAGGAGCAAGGACCACCGACGGCCTCGTAAACACGTTGACGGTTACTTTTTCACTCACGCTGGCGCCGCAACACGTGAGTTTGTACTAAGTGAGTTATTATGTTAATGCTCCCGAAGTGTATTTTAACGGAATGCCAGTGTTTGCTGCCACGGTAACGGGGGGAGCATCTCGGAGACAAACACATCAGCCAAATCTCGAATGTACAAACAGCCCCGAAACTGTGTGTCGAGCTGAATGACGAAACCTGAACCCGAACGAAACCGCATCCGTAGAGGAAAGACGTGTCGGGCATTCTGATTCGTTATATAAGAAGGGCAAGCAGGGATAGCAAGTGCACGCACACACACACACACACACACACACTCATGCAGACCCCTGAGGCCCGTGTTTGCCTTTCCTGTAATCTGAGCTTCCGTTCTCTGAAGAATGATGTAACTGAACGCCGGCCCTGAACCACGTAGGAGAGCCGGCCAGACACACGGAGCGACTGCTCTTTATAAATCTTCACATCACATTTACTACTAACTGCAAAAAGGGCTCGCCGGAGGGAGAAGTTGCTTCACGGTGTAGAACTTAGCAGACTTTGCTGCAGTAAACGCGCTCGTTTATTGGATCACGTCGCCCTGCAGATACTTTTACAAGGTCACCAAGATGTGGCAGTGGACCAAGGCACACACGACTGCTGTAACACTGAATCCTTGACTGAGATTGAGTCTTTCAGAGGACACACCAGCCAGAGAAGTGAACTAATCTGCCATGTTTTTCTCTCTCTCTCCCTCTCTCTCTCCTCCTTAATCTCCTTTCCATTTCCTCCCTTCTCCCAACGTGCTCCCCGCTCAGCGGACGTGAGTCACCGCGCCGGTGCTCTGGTGGTAGCGGGAGGCCTCTTCCCGCCTCCTTCGTCTCCAGCATCACCGGCGGGAAGCTGAGGCGAGAACGTTCATTTAGCAAACGCTCCTCTAGGGCGCTCTTTTCCCTGCGTCCACCTCTCCGAAACGGCCGTCTCCGATGTCAATTATACACGTGATTTAAAAGGAGAGTGGCGTCAACAGTCCTCCAAGAACTCTTGCGCCGACCGAGCGGAACATATGGCCCACGGCTTATCCTTTAACGTGTTGCAACACAAGCATGTTGTGCAAAAGAAAGGGGCTCATTCTTCCGCCTGCCGGTGAAATAGGTCAGGGGTTTCTTTACTTTGTAACGTGGCGCTTGATGCTGAGGGGGTTGCCACACCGGTTTAAAGTGCGCGCGTGTGTCTACGTGTGTGTGCGCGCTCGCGCGCCGGCCTCTGCTTGTTTTCCTCTCCACGTGACCCATTTGCCGGCGGACCACAGTGTTCCCCGCTCTCTGCTGGGGTTTCCATGCCAACGCAGCCGGTGGCGAGGCGAGAGATGAGGATCCGCTTGTTTGGCCTGTTGCACCTGATACACATTGTACACATTGACATAGAAAGAGAAAACATGTGGTTTTGCCCTGTACAGTTTTTCTGTGCAATTCTCCCAAGTGGAGATGTTTTTAAGTGCCAATAGTTTGGGTCTAATTAACTGCTACAGCCATTCTTTTAGCTGTTTCAACCCCTAACGTCTCGTAGCAAACTAATTCAACTTATTACCTTTAACTGAGTATTTTATTGTTTGTCTAACTAAGCTAAAACTATTTCTACTTACTTATGAGTATAGCTGACTATCTGTTACTCTGCTTGCTCACTAACTTATCTGATGCAGCGTTTATTGCAACATGGTGTTTGACAGCGTTACTATTGATCCCGCTGCTTCCCCTGGCGAGCTCGTCCTGCATAGCTGAGACACGGATGAGTGTTTGAGGTCAGACATTGACCTCGAGTGGCGGGGGCCGGGGGTCGGGGGGGTCAGGAAGGTCCGGTGGTGCCTGGTTGCTGGTGGAGCTGCGCCCGCGTGTGACAGAGAACCAGCGGGGAGCTTGTCGTTTATCGTCACACAACGGCAATTTAGAGCTTTCTTGTAATTCTATTTAACACAATTATGTTAATAAATGTCATAAAATCACATCAATTGATAGTTTGTAATTGCTTAAAACCATAATCATTTTAAACTTCGACCTTTTTGCACAGTTTTTGCATAAAATCCTCTCCGCTCTTCATACTTAATGTTGAACACACAGGATGCTTTATTCAGTATTTGAACAATATTCTGGTTTTTTTTGGCACATTGTTTCAACATCCCGACAAAAATTATTCCTCGTATGTGCAACAGTAAATGGTTCTGATTTTAATTAAATATCTGCACCTGCAAATTACCAGAACAAAGGCAGAGTTCTTGCAGTCCTGTGAAAAGACAATTAATATAGTCCAGGTCTCGTGCAGAATACAAAACTCTGTGTTGACAACGACCACGATATTCATTAGCTGTTTATCAAGATGACAAACCCGACATCCACAAGATGCTAATTTCTCAGCGTGAAATTAATACTCATTGTCATTCATAGAGAAAATGCCCTTTTTATTTACACACCTGATTGTTTGCAGGCTTCCTGTTCTCCATTTCATTACAGACGCACACTACAGCTACAGAATGTGTTTGCTTTTGGGGAAATTGATGGTGTGAAGCTACTTTGGTGAAACAACCGTATTATTCCTCCCCAAATGAAAGCACTTTCCCAAGCTCCTGCATGTCACGAGAGAAGCTGAATTAATGCATTCACACAAACAGCGGTAAGTGTACTTAATCCCGTCGGTTGAATGAGTGAAGAAACGCCGCGGAGGCCGAGTTCAGTGATACCAGAGAAGACCGTTCCACAAAGAGGAAGACGGGAGTGAGGGAGAGAAGGGAAGAGGAGACAAAGACACAACGAGGGAGGGACACTGATCGGATGAACGAGATCGGGCCGGCGGAGGGGAAGTACTGAGGAACAAACGAGTAAACACAAAAGAGGAGGAGAGCCGGAGAGGAGGGGGACGTGTTTGGGGAGGCGGTTTGGAGAGAGAGTCGAGTTCACACTTTCAAAGGGATGCAGCATCCGCCTAATATACCAGCGCCGAGACCTCCACCAACAAAGCCAATTTGCGCGGCTCAAGGTGACCCTCGGGAGAGCAAACGCGTGTGTGTGTGTGTGTGTGTGTGTGTGTGTGTGTGTGTGTGTGTGTGTGTGTGTGTGTGTGTGAGGGGCTCAGAGAGACACACTTCCCTCTTCCTTTTTTCTTATGAATTCTCATCAGTGTAAACAAACAAACAGGAAATGCCGGCACCTTTCAAAAAGCCACACGTGAGCATCCTGTGACACGCGCACGCCGATTAATGATCCCGCTGTTGTCTCCTCTGGATCACGGCCTCATCATCGGCCGGGCTGGCTGATCAATTAATCAATCAATTACGTAGATGTAAAGCGATAGACTGGAACGGCTGTAACCACAGTGACGTGCACGCAACACGGCCTGCTAATCAATGTGTCCGTCAGGATCATTCACGTGGGTCCATGTTCTCCGCTCATGTTGCTCTGGTTTCTAATAGATATGTATGGAATAATCTTGTTACATATAATAATGCTTTAGAACAACACATTGTAAGTATGTTTATGATCCAGCGGTTATAGAAATGCAACTCACGACTTCATGTGAAACAGTTTAATTTAAAGTTTAACGCGGGAATCAGAAAATCTGAGCTTTTCTTTTACGCCTTTTGATTAATAGATTTGGAGCCTGGAGTCTGTGATACATTTGAAGTCCTCTCTGCTGCAGAGGCCACGGCGCCGAGAAACTAACGAGGCCACTTCAATCAGAGACGCAGAAGCTCGCGTCCATGTAGCATCGTGCTGCTGCTGTTGTTTCAGACGGCTGATAGGAGTGGGGGGTGTTGTGGTGGTGGGGGGGGGGGGGGGGGGGGGGAGGTGTGGAAGGAGGAACGCTCTCCCGCGTATTGGATTAATGGAGTCAACAATTCCTTGTGGCGTTCCTCTGATTATGCACCCACTCTGCAGGAAGAGAAACCAAAACAGCTCAAAGCAAGTTGTCTACCCATAGGACACACACACACACACACACACACACACACACACACACACACACACACACACACACACACACACACACACACACACACGCTCTAAAACACACACACTTCCAGTGATAGCATGTGTTAGCATAAGCCCTCGTTAATGCTAAAATACAAACATGCATTTATGAATATGCACACCTTTGATGTGTACTGAAACCGTGTGCACGTATACACATGTATGTGTATGTAACGCTTTTTGGAGCCGGGTGAGTCACCAACCATGCCGGTCTTCCACGGGGTCTCCCTGTCCGGATGACTCACCCCCTCATTAGTAGGAAGAAAAAGAAAAATCACCACGCTCACGTTCACGCGTCCACTCGCGCTGCCAGTGACATAAAGAAACGTCTTCACGCTGAGACACAAAGGACTTCCCTTCTCCACCGCGAGCCAGTCAGGAATCTCTCAACGTATGCGATGCAGAGGGAAGCCCCCCCTGCAGATGAACGTGACTGTACTTGCATGCATGTGTGTGTGTGTGTGTGTGTGTGTGTGTGTGTGTGCGATCACGTGCTCCCTGTGATGAGTCACACACACAGCCGGCCAGCAGGGGAGCGGCTGGCTGGCCGGCTGGAAGCGGTTCGGCAGGAAGCTCATCGGCGATGCACCGCTGCCGTTCGTCCGGGACTCTCCGGCTTCCCTGTTAACCGATGTTTGATTTGCAGTCGGCTTTTACATGTTACACGCTGTTCTGTGGTGGCGCCAGACCCCCCCCCACCCCCCTCACCCACCCAATCAGTGACATTAACGGGACAGTTTCACACCTCATTAGTTCATTTAATGCATTGGAAGACAGATACGGGCCCTTCTTTGCTGGGTCAATGTCACGGAGCCCGTTCCACACTATTATTTCCTATTTTGTTGTTTTCGGAACAGTCGCAAAGACACGTTGCCTTGACGATTCATTGGAATAAGAAACAAGTAAATCCCAACGGATAAAATGACTCTTAGTCAAAATGACGAGTGCTAAAGGATGCACACATGCAGGCGGGAAGCTTGTCATTTGAAGGTGTTACGCTGCAGATAACTAAATGATCTTAACGTGTTGCTTTAAAAGAACATCTTTATCTTGATGAAATAAGAGCATTGCTGTCAACGGTCAGGTTTGTGCAATTAACTCATTCATTTCTGTACAAACGCAGCTTGAGCTGGAAAAAGGCCCTGAGACGGCCGACAGTAGAAATAAAAGGCAGCTTGGAGCATCGCAGCTGATACCTCGATCTTTTCAGCAAGCAACCGCGAAGCAAAGCCGTGGAGGGAAACCGGCGGCACATGTGACGCGGAAGCCGGGATTTACCAGCAATGCAGTGTTCATTTTGAGGAATCGGAATGCTGGTGCTGATGCGACCAACGAGGGCTTCATTTACACAAGTGACTGTTTGCTAAAAGGTAATTCTTCAATGCAAATTCAATGGGGTGCTTTGTTTCATAAAACATAAAAGACCAGGACGGCCTATGCTAGTCTTTCATGTTCCATCATCCACATCTTCAGCAGCCGGACACTTTTTTTCTCTGAATATACAATATTACACCGTTAGAATATTGACGGATGCTACCGGAATGTTTGCGTATAGATTCAGCGAGAATAATTCACATTGAAAGCACACGATCTGTAAGCGAGCAGGAGGACGTGACGGAGATGCTGCAGCGGAGGGATCGTCAGGATTAAAGGCTGTCTGTCTGACACCAATGTCTCCCGCCTGTTTTTAGATCCATTCCCGCGGACGCGAGAACGCCGCTGAGCCACATGTGGTTAATGCCCGTCTGAAGGGGGAGGAGAGCAACGGAGAAAAGGAGGAGGGCGAAGTTAGGAAAAGATGGGAGAGATAAACAGCCGGATAAAGCTGGCAGGAGCGATAAATTACCAAGAGGCAAGCGCGTGTGTGCGCGTGTGTGCGTGTGTGTGCGTGTGTGCGTGTGTGCATGCACATGCTTATATGCGTGTCAGGCAGGCACATGAAGAGGTGCCAGAAGAGAGGCTTTGATGGAACAGCTGTAGGCAATGGCAGGAGAGAGATGAGACACTGGGTCACTCATCACTTTGTTCTACCTTGCACCTTAGGGTGTGTGTGTGTGTGTGTTTGTGAGTGTGTGTACACGCGTGTGCGATTGTGTGTCCCACGCCGGCCTGCGTGAGCCGAGCTCCTCTTTGGCGAGGACTCGCACCGTGTCTCCCTCACCACCACCTCCTCTCCTCATTTCAACGTTTGGAAATCAGTCATCTCTGCCCGCGGGCGCCGTCCCGACTTTCCACAAGGTCCCAGATTTTGACATCTGGTGTCCTAGATAAGCGGGAAACTCACTGAGCACATCAGCAGATCTGTGAGACCAAAGGGCGATTAAAGCCCTTAATCTACCTGATGTATATAATGAGGGGAAACACAAACCAGGCCGGCGTGGTGCACTCAGATGTGCTGCACATCTGTCACGTTATGAAAAAAGAATGAGGGCAAAACCGCTGCATCCTAAAAGGTCTACGTGGCTGCGTGGGCTGTTTAACAGATGTAAAAAAACACGCTTCATGAGAACATCTGGAGCATGTGTGTTACCTGCATGCATCCCATCTCGTGTGCATGCACGCGGACCGTTTGGTTCCCCGTCCCTTTTGTTCCAGATGCCGCCCCCCCCCCCAAGAAGCTGCGTATGAGTCATAGCAGCCGTGGCGTATCAGGGATCTGAGTGTCCCTGAAGACGAGCGAATGTGGAGACACCGATCGACGGGGAAGAACCCCGCGGAAACAGCCTGCGACGATGCTGCTGCGTTTCCATGGCGACCCGGGAACTCAGCGCTGTTCCCTAATGAGGCAGACGGGATCAGTCTGTCCGTGTCCCTGTGTCCCCAGTCTCTCTCCCGTCCTCCGTCTCGCACCGCTGCTGCACACAGAGGGAGGCAGCGTGGGGGAGACGGGGGAGGCGGGGGGGGGCTATGAATGCTGCTTGTGTATTTACTTTGTGCAACGCTGAGACGATGTGAGACTCGCTAGACAAATTGTGAAAAAAGAAAATCCCCTCCCTAACTTACTGATTTGCACTGCAGTGGCAAAGTCAAGGTGACCCCCCCCCCCCCCCCCCCCCATTCCTCCCCACCCCCCCCCCCCACCGTAATGAAGCGTAATCAAAAACTCCCATCAAGAGTCTGATGATCCTTTGGTCCTCTCTGATTAGCCAAAAGGATGCTCGTACGTTTTACCACAGCGAGGCGAATCCGACACATACGAAGCAGCGCCGAGGACGTCGGCGTCTGCGTGTCTGACATCGGGGACGGACACAGATGGAGGTCAAGCGCCTCTCCTGATCTCGCGTCTCTCACGGAGAACATTCGCCGCTGCGCTCCGTCACCAACCACATAATGGCAAACTGCGGCGACAATGATTGAACTGACCCCCAGGCAAACAGATTCATCCAAGTTAATTAATGTTTGCTGTTAAAAATGATTTACATCACAGATGTGCGAGGTGGAGTGTAACGGAAAATCATTAAGCCAGAATTAAGCTTAGTATGCGATAGAAAATGAGTATTACGATAATTATGAAAAATACAGCTTCGTCTGAAAAATGTACCACGATGATGTCATTGGCCTGGTTGCACGCTCACAGGTGTGTGAAGGCCTCAGGTAAGCAGGACTGTTGCTACTCGTAGCTAATACGCTAACGTGCACGCGACCTCTGGTTCCCCCGCGGCCCGGCTCCGAGGGCCCAACGGGCGAGCGATGATCTCACCGCCGTCACAAACGAGCAGCGGGATGAGTCGCTCCGCTCCACGCTCCTGTCATCCGACACCGGCCAACCGCGGGAGACGCCCCCCCCCCCCCGCGTCGTCTTCATCACACGGACAGACACCGACGAGATCAAACGAGAGCTCGTTACGGAAAGCGTGACACACCGGCGCCGGCGGCGGAGAGAGAGAGAGAGAGAGAGAGAGAGACGGCCGTCCTGCAGAGCCCCTCTGGAGCCCCTCGCCGGCCCGGATGGGAGGAAATTACTGAGCTGCAGCTTCAGTCCCGTGACTTCACTCAGCCGAGGGAGACAGAATATTGTGTGTGTGTGTGTGTGTCAGAGACACATTATTTCTATCTCGTCCTCTCACTCCTTGTCCGTCCCCCTCACACACACTCACTCACATTAGATGTCTTGTTTCACAGTGAACGTGTCAGTCATGGGTCTCAGCAAGTCACATCCTCCCCTCCTCGTTCGCCTCAGTCGTCTCCACTTTTGAGACATTTCGGAGAGGACGTTGAAGGAGAGCGAGGAAAATGGTGGCTTTCAGCTGTGCTCCCGCGAGGTCGCCGTTGTTTTCTTGGCGAGACGAAGAGGTCGGCAGGAGAACATCTTGCCTGGTGAATTGGATTCCCAGAAGCTGCACAGCAACCACCTCCCACATGTTCTCACCCCGCACCGCAATTATCCTCTATTGTGCTTTTAAAACAACAGTAAACGTCCAGCCGCGTGGTTGGCCGCCGGGAACCATTTGGCGAGTGCATTTTCCGGTCTGTGGTCTCCGGTTCCACGCAAGGAAAATGGAGAACTCAGACCTTTTGGGAGAGTCCATTTGACGCTGTGTGTTTGACAAGCGATCCGGCTTGAGCCGTTGTGTCAACAAGCCGAAGCGGAGCGGCGGCGTGCAGCGTTTCTCGCGAGCGACTGGCGGCTTGATTTTACTGGGCGAGTAAAGTCAATCTGAAACGGCGAATCCTGTGAAAACTCCCGACCGTGAAAGTGATCGACTCGAGCTCGGGGCCAGATGTGCGGGCAGAGGTGACCGGCGTGCCAGCAGGTCCGCGTAGGTGCGAAGTTTAGGGAGTTATTTTCTCAACATCTGCGTGACCGTGACGGAGAGAGAGAGAGAGAGAGAGAGAGAGAGTCCAGGGTCGGACCTTTGATCGGGCGTCCCGACGAAGGGGACGAGCGGGCGAACCGGCGCTCTCTCGGGCTCCCGTCGTTACACAAGCGCCGGGCCGCCGCCGAGGTTACACAACCCGGAGAATAGGTGAACCCGGAGGAACCGGGCTCAAGTCGACCGTGACCTCGAGGGAGTCACCAACCTACCGGCGCTGAAACATCAGATTTAAGATGGACGGCGTCTTGGTGCCGGGACAACTTCGGCTCAGGGAACCGCGACCGTTTGTTTTGCTTGTCTGATTGTTGAGAGACGGGATGAGTTCGGAGAGGCTGTTGACCCCCGATGAGGGTGTGTGTGTGTGTGTGTGTGTGTGTGTGTGTGCAGTTACAAGACATGCAGACCCGCCTATGCTGATCCCAGCATGTGTTTCCTGTATGGGGACGCTTGGTGGATTGCGGTATGCTAACAGCGAGTGTGTGTGTGAGACTGAAAGGAAGCGGGAGACCGAAAGAGGGAGGGAGCCAACGGCATATCCGAGGGGATCGAGCCTAAACCACAGGATATTTCTGACCTCGAGGGCGAACTGGTAGCCAGTGGGAGGGAGGGGAGGGAGGCAGGGAGGGAGGGAGGAGGGGAAGGAAGGAACAAAGACGTGGAGGGAAAGAGGGAGAGGAGCCAGTTCTTCGGAGGGCAGCTGGAAAGCCTCCAGAATCCTCCTCTCAAACCAACCAGAAAATTCCAACTGAAGCCACAAAACCAGACCGAGGACGGACGAGTGCGCCTTCTGCCCACAATGTGTGTGCGTCTGCGGCGTGCACGCACTCACTCGTGTGTGTGTGTGTGTGTGTGTGTGTGTGTGCGCGCCACATGTGATTAAAGGGTCCGAGCCGAGGAGGCCAGCAGGCAGACGAGTGATGCAATCCACGGAAGCCAAGGAGAGGACACGAGGGCGGCAGGAAGGAAGGAAGGAAGGGAGGGAGGGAGGGAGGGAGGGATTGTTGCTCCTGGGGCTCCAGCTCTCCAGGAATGTGCTGACGGTCATGTCGCGCACAGTCTGCCGGCGCATTGCATTGTGGGAAGCTGCGCGGAGGTGAGACCACCTGTTTTGTAGCGCGCTGCAGATCGCAAATGGGCCGGGGAAAAAAAACAAAACACACGTTTCTGAAAAGGGACACGCTTGTGTGAGTCACCGCTGTTTGTTTCCCCGCTGCGGGCCGGAGGGCCCGGTCCACCCTCACGCCGCGCCACGGCCCTGGCGTTCTATTTCGGTGCGAGCTACGCGACGTCCGCTCGCACCCACGCGGGCCCGGCGGGCGAGGGGAGTGGTGAAGGTCTATTTATGAGCGTGGCGAGAGTGGGCGGTCGTCCTTGTGCCGGTTTGCGTGTGTCTGAAGTGCTAAGTGCTGTATACAGTTACAATAGAACATGCACAAGGACGAGTGAAGGTGGGGTGAGAGAGGGAGGTGGGGGGGGGAGACGGGGGGGGGGGGCACTGGGAATGGAGACGACGAGTTAAGAGGCCTCTTGGAAAGTAATTTCATCTCTCAGAATGTCGGGTATCTTTTCATCAATGAAAAGGGAAATATTTTTCCAAAACCAGAAGAGGACGAGGGAGAGAAAAACAGCTCAGTTTGGTGAAATGGAGACGACGGGCGCCATTATCAACTTTATCAAGCCCCACGACCGTCTTCCCCCGGGGCGGTCGTGCCGTTCTGTAAGTTGTGGTGACATTCGCCCATTCGTCTTGCAGGACGGAGGTCGGTGAAATCACCACCGTCGCACAGATTGTCCCCTCGGATCAGATGATTATCTGAACCAAGCACGCTGACGTCATAACGTCACGCGGTCTGCGCTCGCTTTAATTGACCAAACAAGCCAAAGAGAACCAGCACATTTCCACATTAACGGCACTGAGATTCTGCTGCAGTTTTTGTGAATCATTGGTTTCCCCTCTCATGTCCTCATGTAGCAATTGAGGTTTTTTGGGGGGTTCCAGGGACATTTTGGACGCTCTGAATGTGGCGTGGCGCCCGGCCAGCCAGAAAAGGGGGAACGGAGCAACGGGGGAATGAAGTTAAATTGAAGCGTCAGGAGAGCAGACGAATATTTGCCTTCTGCCCCGTTTCCAACCTCACAAAAACACGGACGAGAAGCTTGTTTGTTTACCACAACGACTAAAATCCCCCCTGCAAATATGCATGAAATCAATAAAGTGCATCCCGGGGTCAACGTAGGAACTTAAAAGACAAAAAGTAGGCCTACTGATTCCTTTTGATGAGAGATGTTCTCTGTTGGACCAGAGAAGGACGCCGCGAGGGTCTGGCATCGCCTGCGTGGTTCTATGAGCGAGCACAAAGCGAACGCCACGGTTCTTCTTCTGTATCCCGCCGTGTCGCTGTGTTTACCATTGCTGGTTCGTCTGCTGCGATCACGAGTCAGCCGAGGAGAGGTCCCGCGGGGACGCACGCCGACGGACTGACCCGGCGCCGGCCCTCCTCGCCGCATTCAGATCAAAGTTCCGGGACACACAACCGTCGACCACAAAAAACTCCAGAATCCAGTGTGTGTGTGTGTGTGTGTGTGTGTGTGTGCGTTTGCTCCGCAGCCTCGAATTAAAAACCCGGCCTCGGGTCGAAGCGTTGTTTTCCCCTCACACACGTTGCGTTTGCCTTTTCTTAGCCAGCATTTCGCGGCTCGTCTTCATCGCTGACAACGCGATGGTGCGTCAGCGGGGTCGCCTGGAGCGCGGCACGCTGAGGGGGGGGGGGGGGGGGGGGGCGGTGGGGGGGGTCACACACACGGCCCCGCAGGCATTTGGGAAAAGTCAACCAGCCCGTACCAACGCTGAGAGGAGATCAAATCGGCCACGTTTTCTCAAATGACCGTTTGACCTTTTGTTATTCCAGTGGCCTCGTGTCCGTTCCTCCGCCGTGACGGCACCGACCTCAAACTGGGGCTGGCTGAACTTTTTATATGTTGCAGTAGAGCATGCAGTGTGGGGGGGGGGGGGGTAAAATGTGACCCGGCTGGTCTTAAGTGCAGTGACGAATGAAGCTGATATTTTATCTTTTTTTTTTTTTCGTTTCTGTGAGCCAGACCTTTGTGGAACACAGAGTCCTTTATTCAAACATGGGGGCGAAAAGCTTTTGGGCTTGTCAGCCTGGAGTAAAGAGTGTTTTCATTCCTCTAATTTCATGTCTAATGTTTTGCATTATTGGCAATATAATGAGAATCAATTCGTTTCACTAGTCAAATTCATTTGCATATAATTCAGTACGCCAATAAACTCTAGGCTTATTTTCATGGTAAGGTTGGAATCATATCAATATCTATGCAAATACTTGATGATTCTCATGAGCACACACGTTACAGATCATTACATACGCAGATGTTGTGTCTTTAAATATTAAGTTCAACCAGCAGGGACCATTTTTATGCAAAGTGTAATCGTTAAAACATGGCATCGTGTGTGTACAGTCCCAGGCAAATGTTTGGACACATTTTCTCTTTTAATTTAATGACAAAGTGTGTCCAAATCTTTGACTGGTACTGTGCGTGTGTGTGTGTGTGTGTGTGTGTGTGTGCAGAGGAGCACTGTAATAAAAGCCAGGCGAACACAGTGTTCCAGGTCAGAGCCGAAGTCTGCAGAGCTTTCGGCTCGGAGAGCAGCATGAGTCACCGGAAGAGAGCAGATTGCTAGCTTGCAGAATTCATTAAGACAAATGTAAGGTATATGGATTTCCTCTGGAAGAAGAAAAGCTTGGCTGCTGCAGAACGGCACCCTGGTGAATCCTCAAGTAGCTTTCCATACACCTTTGGGACGACAGCATACTTTTGCAACTATGCGGATGATTTTTACTAGTCTAAATGTAAAATAATAAGCTTAAATCCTTTGGTGCGTTGGCCTTTTTTCTCTTTATAATTTCTGAAAGCACTCGTAATGCAAATTCAACACACCGGTTAGTTACTTAAGCACTACTTTTTAAATGGCTGGTTTCATACATAATGACTACTAATTCTGTCATAAAAATGCAGGATAAAATGCTGATTTTGGATGTTAAAGATGCAGGTTAATCTTTTTAAAATCAACTGGCTGTGTACGGCGCGTGGACCCCACTGTGCGGTGGCGCCCCCATGCGGGCGTGAGGCTGTATTACACACATTGAGTTACGGTAACGCCATTACATTTGTAAATCACTATTTCGATAATAATCACAAAAATGCGGCGATGGCTTTATAACTTACCCTGCTTAACGACTTCCGAATACAACTTTAGGGTCTTCCTCTTAGCTCGGAGGTGAAACTGAAACGATAGACATACAACCCATTATTTGTTTGTATTAGTTTGGATTTTTTCAAATTGGTTGAACTGATAAGTAGCTAGTAAAACTACCGTAAAGACATTTATATTATATTGTGTTTTACTGTATTGAGAGCTTTAAAAAAAAACAACTTCCAATACTGATCTAGGAGCAGCGGTTGTGTTCCGCAATCCAAACATTCATAGGTGACCGCAACATAAGAACGGATCCTGAGTCAGCCACCGCGGCACCGGATGTCATGGAGTTAAAAAAAAGAGAGAAAGACGGGTGAGTGATTTCCACAGGAAACTCCTTCCGCCGTGGAGCGCGTTTGTGAAGGGCTGCCATTTTAGCGAGCTTACGGTAAGAAACCCCGCTTCGTGCGGTCGCCGCGTAGCTAGCTACCCAGCTAGCATAGCCTCACGCGCGCGCGCGCGCGCGCGCACGCCCGCGTCTCGAGTTCGCGAGTTCCGCGCGGGGGATCGAACTCGCGTGTTTCAGCACAGCCAACCCGCTGGCCTCGCGTTCACAGTTGACGTTAGCTAAACTAGCTCGTTGGCTAACGTCAGTGAGGCTAACGTTAGCATTGACACATCCCGGCACCGAGCATGATTAAAGTAAAAGCGCTGGAGACGTCACAAAGCGCAGTGCGCGTGGAAGTCAAAGGGGGGCTTCCGGTACTTTATTTTTAAACTAACGTCAGCGAACCGTGCGGGTTAATATCAGTGTTAGCCTTTGAGCAAGGCATCAGGTGGTATCTCTGAAACAAACTAATATAACGTTACGTTAACGAAGAATTTACATTGACAATTTATTTACCCCCTCACCCCTCTTCCCTCCCTCCCCAGCATCACAAATGAAACATGGGGCTTAAAGTGGTCCAGCTCACCTCCAAGTCCCACCATGAAAACATCCTGTCGTCCCTCCATCAGCTGAGGCTGCAGGGGCAGCTAAATGACGTCACGGTGCAGGTGGACTACCAGGGAGACGTGCAGGAGTTTCAGGCCCATCAGTTGATGCTGGCGGCATCCAGCGGCTACTTCAAGAAGATCCTGCTCTCTCAGGACGCCGGCCGAGACAAAGTGCTGCTGTCCAACATGCACTCTGGGGATTTCTCCAAGTTTTTGGAATTTGTGTACACCGGTAAAGTCGAGGTCGTCCGAGACAAGGTCGGCGACGTCCAAGCAGTCGCTCAACTGTTGGACTGTGAGGACCTGTCCGAGGTTTGTGGTGAGGCCATGACTGCTGGAATCCTACCAAAAACCACGAAGAAGAAATCCGCATCAAAAGTTGCAGATAAGGGGGATTTACACGGTGCCGAGGAGACGAAGAAGCAGCCGAAAAGGGCAGTTCTTAAGCGGCGGCTCTCTCCACAGAGCTCCGAGAAAGAAGTCATCCCAAAAAGATTAAAGGCAAAGGAAGTGAAGGACGAAGGACAAGGAAAAATCCTCAAGCTGAGGTTGGCCGGCCGCAAAGTCCTTCAGAGGCGTTTAACTAAGAAAAGCGAGGCCAACCGAGACCCAGCGACCAACGAGGACACAGACGAGACAGCCGCTCCGGCGGAGAAAGGACACGCGCCTTCATTGGAGACGCCAGAATCGGATATGGATGATTGGGAATGTGAGGAGGGTGTGCAGAGCAGTGATCCCGAAGACTCCTTGTTGTTATCTCCGGAGGACGAGGACTATGAGGACGATGGGGAAGATGACGAGGAGGGACAGTCCAAGAAGACCGTTAAAAATACCTCCAAGGCCCAGTTCCAGTGTAACAAGTGCCAACGGACCTTCCACTATGAGAGAAGCTACTTGAAGCACATTAGGTAGGACCACTTCAACATTGGACAAAAATCTGAGTGTTTTTAGGATTTCTGATTTGAATCAGCAATACGTTTTGCCCTTTTCAGCAATGGCGGTTTGACTTGAGTTCTAATCATCAAGGATTCACCTGTTCATCATCCAGCAAGGACGGCCCAGAGCTCCTGAAGCTCTGCAGCGTTCAACAAGAGTGGCTTATCTAACCTTTGGCTGCTCTCTCCACCAGTACGTACCATGGAGTGAAAGCAGACGTCGTCCATCGCTGTGAGATCTGCCAGCAGACCTTCGCTAACCGCAGCAACCTGAAGATCCACGAGAAGCACGTCCACAGCAGCGAGAGGCTGTTCACCTGCGAAATCTGTGCCAAGTCCTTCAAGCGAAAGAAGGACGTTGTCCGCCATCAAAGACAGGTGAACGCTGGTGAAGTTTCCTGTATCTAAAGGATATCTGCAGTGATGATAACTTGAAGCGAGTCACGTCTAAGCTGCATGCTCCCCCCACCAATGATCGTCTCAGGTACACGAACGCAACACCATGCGCCACATCTGCCCCGACTGCGGGAAGGCGCTGAGCTCCAAGGCCGCCCTGTTGTTGCACGAGAGGACGCACACGGGGGCGAAGCCCTACGAGTGCAACGACTGCGGGTCCAGATTCACCCAGAACTCCGCCCTCAAGATGCACCGCAGGTACGGAGCTCACCGACGGCGGCTCGGTCAGAACTGTGAGGAACCGTAGGGGGGGTGGGGGGGGTCAGAGGCTTGTTTGTTTCCTGTCCCGTTTAAACGTACCCATAAAAAGAGGGATTGAGAATGATCGATCTTTGCTAACTTGTCTTTCTACGTGCAGGATTCACACAGGAGAGAAGCCGTTTGCGTGCGACGAGTGCGAATCCCGCTTCACTCAGAAGCACATGTTGGCCTATCACAAGCGGTCACACACAGGTGAGGGGGCGGGCTTACCATTTCAGAACCAAGTTTTTCTAAGTGGGCCTTGAAGCCGTCTTCTGAGCCTCTCTGCATGCAGACCTAAAAGGCTTTTTTTTTTACCTTTCTCCTTTTAGGGGAGAAACCCTTCATGTGTGAGGCGTGCGGGAAAAGCTTTGCATCTAAAGAATACCTGAGACACCACTCCAACATCCACACCGGGACCAAGCCGTACAAGTGCGAGCTGTGTGGCCGAGGCTTCGCTCAGAGGAACTCCCTCCACCAGCACCTCAAGACACACACAGGTAATCGCCGGCACGGTTGGCGCATTGCTCCTCCTCCTTTTGGAGTCACGGTCTACTTTAGCGGCAGAGGGGCCGGCTTCCCGTGGCGGTTCCCCCCCCCCCCTGATCCCCTCCTGATCCTCCTCCTCCCCCCTTCTGCTGACCGACAGGCGAGCGTCCCTACGGCTGTAAGGACTGCGACAAGCAGTTCACGCAGCTCAACGCCCTCCAGAGGCACCAGCGCATCCACACGGGAGAGAAGCCGTACATGTGCGGCCTTTGTAGGCGCACCTTCACCGACAAGTCCACCCTTCGCCGGCACACCATGGTGAGCGCCGCTCGCCCCCCCCCCCCCAATCAACTAGGGGGCTTCGTTAAGGACTGTTCCAATAACCCGTTTTTCCTTTTACACATTCAGATCCATGACTCGGATGCTCCCTGGAAAACCTACCTCGTGGTGCTGGAGGGAAACGTGGAAGACAAGAAACCCAAACCCCCCACTAAGGGAAAGACGGATAAGGCAGAAGTAAAGGAGAAAAGGGGCGGGGTCAGAAAAAGTGCTGCGGTGGCAGGCGCCGCTGATAAAACCCACACGGACTCCTTCGCGGCGCCGTCCGACCCGGTCGCCCTCCCGGTGGAATGGACCGGTCAGGGGGCCGTCGCTCTGGTGAGCCACGACACCCTCGGCAGGATCACGGTGTTTCACACAGAGATGCTTCCCGGGACCCGGATCCAGCCCATCGGGACCACCGACAGCGCGGGGGCCAGCGTCGTCTCTTTGGACGGCGCGCCCGTCTCCCTCTCCAGCCCGGTGTCCGTGGCGCACATCGTCCCCTCCTCCCTCTGTCCGCCGCCCCCCTCGGATCCCGTTTCCGACGGCGAGTTGCCGCCGCTCCCCGCGATCCGGATCGTGTCGACGTCGTCCGTCCTGGAGGCGGCTGCCTCGCAGACCATTCTGGCTCCGGTCTGGCAGCCTGCGGCCGCCGTCGAGGAAGCCGTCTCGCAGTCTGACATCCAGACCGTGATCGTTGGCGCCAATGATTCTGGAGCGGAAGCGACTGCCGCCGTCCTGAGTGATGAAGAGGAGAAGGCAGCGGAGGAGCCCTCGGGCCAACCTGAAGGGGCCGAAGAAGCTGTGTAGGAAATGCTCCTGGATGAATGTTGTATCATGTACATACTTCTGCAGTTGCGGTGTGTGAATGTGGGATCGACCACGTTACAAACTCCGTTTCATGGACACACTTGATGTGCTTCTCGCACTCCATTGAAACAACAATAATAAAAGGTATTGGTGATTAACGGAGGACTCGCGTTGGTCTGGATGTACAAGTTGAAGTTGTGTAGATCCTTTAAACGTTCTGTTGTCAGGGACCAAGTAGCCACAGCTGTGTCTCAGACTGTCCCCGCCCAGCTGTTGAGAGTGGAAAAGCTCAATCGTAAAGTAGACGTGACACCGTAATTAATCCGATCAATGGGACGTGTCCGGTTGCTGTGTGACAGGGAGGCAGATTTACTGCAGTGAAGGAAATGGATCAATAAAAAAAACTACAGGGAGCCGGTAGGAGGATTATTCTATTATTATATCAATCAATTCAAACTATAGAACAGAAATCCTATGTTAATATGTTCACCTTAAAATATGTGTGATGCATTAATAATGGAGTGGCAGTTAACTTTAAATGCTAGCGTACTTTTACCAGTCAGTTTCCACCCCTAGAATAACAAATGATGCACATGTGACAAGTTAAATTTAGAGGCGCTTCCACCGATCGTTACAAATCGCGTAAATGACCTAATGTTGTGAGACAATAAAAGCATAATAAATGAAACATTGCTTTTTTGCGTTAATCAAAAGCAGGACAGCAGAGCCGGGATATAATATCTTTATTACTGTCCACTAGCACGCAGCTCCCATCCAGTCCACCGCCGTCCCTTCAGGAGGAAGAAGCTGGACACGCAGGGCGACGGCCCCTTTGGTAAAACCTTTGGTCTGTCTCACGCTAGTGAATGGAACGACGCTAATCTCTACACAACGACATGCTTAGCGACCGGCGTAGGAACCCTTCGCTGGGACGTTCACGTCCCGGCACGAGATGAGTGACTAATGATGCAACTTATCCAGAGATTACTGCCCCGGAGACAACGAGTCCTCATTTTCACATCAGTGCTTTTCGTTCAAAAAGAGGGCCCCCTGCTGCCCCCCCCCACAAGCAAACTATAAGTCACAACGTACAGGTTCACACGAAGTATTATTACATCAACAAATCCCAAAGTTAATAGAAATGATACAAGCGTTTAACAGTCTACACTTGGTGCATATCGGTGCCCTTCTTTAAGAAGAGTCTGTCCATTTTGTCCCCACAAAATGGACACTAAATATGTCTGTGTGGCTGTAATGACTTTAGTTTTAAGAACAATCACAACATGGATTTGGGCGACAAACCACAAAACAAAGGTTAAGAAACATTCTCAAATTCCACACATGATGATCCTGTGTAGAACAAACTGTTTAAATACACATAAAACTAGATTTAGAAAAAGAAAAACTACTGAACTGCATCAGACTAGTTAAGCCTTAACTGTACAAAACATGCAGTGCTTGTTGTCCAACGCCGGTTTGAACACAACGTACCGCTCTGAAGAGCCCAGGACGACGTATGCAGCAATCCTCTGGACAGAGGTGAGGGCGGGGGGGGGGGGTCACACAGGTGAGCAGTGGAATATTCAAAGTCATCAGCAGACACTCATCTCCAGATGCTAACACTGAGAGCCGCGTGTGTGTGCGTGTGTGTGTGTGAGCATGCGTGATGGGTTTGTCCCTCCATGTTGTGTTTGTGACCTCCGGCTGTCTTTCATTTCAAATCCCCTTCGTCGCCCTGGATGGTCTTTTTGATGCGCAGCAGGAGGGTCGTGTGCCACTGGTCCAGACGGGAGATCGAGTCAAACTCCTTCACCTGCAGACAGACACGGGGATGAGAGGGCCCCCCCCCACAGGTCAGCGTTAGTCAGACTCTGCTTGCTTATCTTAGTTTTAGGATTCAAGATAACTTTATTTGTCCCGAGGGAAGCTCGAAATGACAGACACAGTAGACGAGGACTCTTCCCTCTTGGCTTTGACAACTACTTTGGGAGCTCATCTTTATATGGACGTGTTCCACATAAACACGCAGTCCTGGGAGACTGAGCTTAAAGCCGCTCTCAACACACAAGGGGTCCAACTAAAGAACCAGAGCGGAAGCAAAGGGACTTTCTCAGGGTCTCCAACACTTACAGCCTCGGTGAAAGCTTCGCTGTTCTGTTCCTCATGAGCATCAAGAAGTTTCTGTTGGGACAACAAAAAGTGGGTTACCCATAGAAACCAAACGGTGGGAGGTCATCGTATTCCAGTGATTAGCGTCGAGTTACCTTCAACAGTTTGCATTCTCGAGAGTCTGAGAAAGCCGGGAACATCTCCTCGTATTTCTCAACAGCAATCTGCGGAGACACAAGGCGTTAAAACTCCAAACCCGACTCGCCGCCACAAATCCATCTACGGAACCACGGCCGGTGTAAACTCGCCCTGGCGTTGAGCTCGTCCACGATGAAATGACACAGCGAGGCTTTGAAGAAATACTCCTTGGCGCTGTATTTCAGCAGCGGGTTGTCCATCGTGTTGGCTCCGACCTACATGATGCATCCGCGTCGCCAAGACAACGAGAGACACGTCAGCATCTCTGTGCGGATGGAGACAGGACAAACGGGACCAACGGGAGCAGTGCTCACCTGCTCGTAGATCTCGATGGCCCTCTGGTACTGCTCCAACTGAGCACAGTAGCCCCCCACCTTCAGAAGACACTTGTTGGCAGAGCTACAACACAAAAAGGTACACGACACAGACAATAAGGGATATATAGTCACATCTTCACCATGAATTCATATTGTGTGTGTTTATAGAGTGATAAATGATACAGGGACTAGTCAGTTTGAGATTTTAGTGCTGAAAACAGACGTTGACATCACCTGTTGGATTCTTCCCCTTTGTAGTAGTCTGCTGCTTGTTCATAATGTGCAATTGCCTTCACAAAGGAAGAAACAACATGAATAAGGCTTTGTGTTCCTCAAGAGGAACAGGCCCCATAGTGATTAATATAGTGATGGCATTAATAATCATCGACTGTATTAAGCGATATTACCTTCTCAATATCCACCAGTTCGGACTCGTAGATCTCCGCGATGTTGATGTGGTGTTTGGCCGCGATGGTGAACCTTCCCTGGAGGAGGAGGAATTGTTACTGACGGATTTAATCCACAGATGCCCCTCCAGTCTACGAAAATGTTGTGTTATATTCTCTGTGCAAAGTGAGGCCAAGCAGTAGAGTGTCTTCTGGAAAGTTTTAGCTTTTTAATCCCCCCTAAAAATAAGAAGTATCCAATTTGATCAAAGTATCAGTGTGAACAAACCACAAACCTTTATGTGCTATGAATGTGTAGATATGGGCCCAAATATCACTTATCACTAAAAATGAGAACCTGAGAAAACGAAGTCTGCTTGTTCATGTGCGTATGAAGACTTGCAGATGTTCATATCTGAACTACTAAAAACTAAGCTATGAAAAATATAACACAATAAACCTACATGTACCGCTGTGACTCAGAACATAGAGGGACGCTCTCTACATGCATCTTACCATGTCTGTGTATATATCGATGGCCGCATTTAAACACTTGATTGCCTCTTTTCGCAGCATAAAAAGGCGAGAGGAGGGGACAGTTAGTTTTGTTAAAATCTTACAGAGCACCTCACTTATGCATCAGTCCGCATGCAGTGTTATTTCAACAGATGAGAGCGACGACCGTCATTCCTTGGAACAGTGCAAAATACGTATCCACAAAATAAAATCTCACCATTGGGGTCAGACTTCTTGTAGGCATTTCCTGCATCAATGAAACTGGTGGCGCAGTCGTGCTTGTTCTGCAGCTGCATATGGAGACGTGCCGCCTTGCAGAACGCACTTCCAGCCGCTGGAGACAGAAGCAAGAAGAGAAGGATGCACACTCAATGCTTACACTATTTCATGCACAGAAGTCCACATTTGCTTTGTACTTGTGACACCTTTGCAAATGCTGCACTTTGCAGTAATAGTGCCAAATGTGTGTGGAAATTGATATGTGGACAATATCTTTGGTAGGAAAGAACTCATCGCACCGCTCCAGTTCTTTGCCATCTTGAACATGTTTGCCGCTCTGCAGTACATCTCACAGGCTTCTTCCACTTTTTGAGGTCCTCTAGACAAAGAAAGAAAACAAAGAGGAAACAGAACTACAGTTAAATAGAAGGGCTCAATAGTACGCTACGGTAAAAATAAAATATGTCACCACCCTTGAGGTTCTAACTGATAAATAGTTGCTGCATTTCTCAAGAGAGAAGCCGTGCTTTGATTGGTGGACTGGTTTATCTAAATCCCTCTAAACAGGCACTGTAAATCTCCCTCCCTTCATGACAACAAGTGGACCCCAGGGAGCTGTAATAAGACTCTGGGATTACATCACCGCCTGGTCAGCCACAGAATTACCACAAAACCTGCCGAGAGTTATCACGAGCTGCCAACTGGTAACATCTGGGGGTCACGGAGGAAAGAACTTTGGCGAAAATCCAGAGTGCTGGTTTTTGTATTTGGGCCCCGGATGAAAATCATCATCCCAAGATAGCATTCATTAATCGAAATTACAAGGATCCATCTGCCAAAGGTCACTGTAAGAGCCACCGCTGTAAAGACAGCTGGTATGGACCCATAATCCTCCTTTACTTAATAAATTACGTAATATTATTAAATGTTACTACCAGAGTTGTTACAAAACATAACAACATAACAAAATCTTATAATTTGAGTTTGAATTTGAGAATATTTTGCCTCGGTTTAATTTGTGTTACACTTTTCCCCTGCATGGTGCCATCCTATTACTTTCCTCCACACCACGTAATATCAATACAAATATATATAATATAAAACATTCAGCGTGACTCCTATGACAAAAGATGCTTTGTTTCCCTAATCCGTAAACCTCGAAGAAGCCCTCGGTCACTGACGTTAGGTGTGTTCGGGTATTAATGAGACCATTCAAATTGAACCTACATAATAGTGCAGTGCGGGAAAATAAATAAATAAATAAAAAGCCACGAGGTTGGATCAGAGAGATGACTTTGCACGTGACGAATTAATTTCATAAATTGAGCTAACAGTCAGTTACGTTAACTTAGCATTGACGTTATATCCTACGGTCACGCTTAGCATTGACGTTGTATCCTACGGTCACGGTTAGCATTAACGTTATATCCTACGGTCACGGTTAGCATTAACGTTATATCCTACGGTCACGGTTAGCATTAACGTTATATCCTACGGTCACGGTTAGCATTAACGTTGTATCCTACGGTCACGGTTAGCATTGACGTTGTATCCTACGGTCACGGTTAGCATTAACGTTATATCCTACGGTCACGGTTAGCATTAACGTTATATCCTACGGTCACGGTTAGCATTAACGTTGTATCCTACGGTCACGGTTAGCATTGACATTGTATCCTACGGTCACGGTTAGCATTGACGTTATATCCTACGGTCACGGTTAGCATTGACGTTATTTCCAGCAGAGCGTCCCGATCCGCGGGTTTGTTTACAATGACACCAACGGCTAACGTTAGCTAGCGAAACTGACATAACAACAATTGACACGCGTTGTGTCGAGTGTCACTAGTTTAATGTGAACCAATTAACTGAACCAATTGGTGCAACATCTTGCTAAGTAGCACGTCGATAATGAGCGTAATGTACGTGTAGGTGAAGGTCGGCCTACTGCCGGTTAACGCTCGCTAGCGGTCTGTTCTTTGGTGCAGTGCTGTCTTACCCTCCAAACATCCCTCCCAAAAAGGAGCCGGACGACTTGACTTTTTTGTCAGCGTCGGCCATGAGCTGAACCGCCTCCTTCTCTTTCCCACTGTTGTCCATGTCTTTGCTTTAAACGAGAAGAATTTGTGGTGAGACAGAAAAAAATAACCGCAGAGGATTCCGCGGTGTACAGCGAGGATTACAGTCGACGGGTTTATTTAGCGTAGGCGTGTACAAGCTAGTGGCTTAGCCGAGATTGCATTGTGGGAGATTGAGTTCTTTACGTGACAGGCGTAGTTGGCTTAATGGCAAAATAAACTACAACTCCCAGAAAACGCGACATTTGCACACACCGCATGATTCGCATAGATAGATAACATGTTATACACTATTAAACCACCATTTATTTACATTTCCCATAAAGATGGAACATTTACTATTGTATTCTATAAAAAAATATTAAAGAAGCAATGGTGTACGTCGTGTTTCTCTACACCAGAGGGCGCTAATGGCTAACATACAATTGTTACCACCTGACCCGAAATACTACCGTCATGTAGTGCGGGATTCCATTTAAAACATAGAGTTGAGCCATGTTTAGATTCACTGCACATTACATTGTTGAAATGTTCAAGATCTTTCAGCTGCATGGATTTTATACCATGTCCTAAAAGTTGTAGTAGGCCTTTTCATAATAGCACAGGTGTCACTAACAAGATGAATTATCACGCACATGCGTACGATGTAGGTGAATAAAGTGAATGGATTCTGAACAAAGCACTAGTGCTTTTGTTATGCTCTGATGAACAATCCGCTGATGATAAAGTAATGATGGCTGTGCTTGACTGAACATGCACACAAAGGCCTGCTTCTGCTTATTAGAGAGCAAGGATTTTTCTCTAAATGCGGGTGTAAACTTCTCGCTTTAAAACCCGGTCTACTTGTACATTTCTGTTTGGTCTTGTATGGAGCTCATTATCTGTCATTTTGTAGGACCAGTTGCTGCTTGCATATTCCACTCTGCCATCTGCACTTACAAGTATTTAGGCACACCTAACTAAGTGTAATGCACTGCGTGTCCGGTTATCTTTCATTGTTAATTGCTCTTCAACCTTGCACCTTCCAAAAAAGCTTTTATCCATCTAAGTCAGCCTTTGGACGGCCCAGGCAGATTCAAGGGAAGCTGCTGGATCAGGGATAAATCAGATTTATGCTGATAACCACTACCTGCGTGACATTGTTGGTGCACATTTCTGCCGAGTGTGCACGTGTTATCTTGTGTAAACAGCAGTTCCAGAAACAAAACTTGTTCTAATGTTTTGTACAAACAGCAACACGACTTCTATCCTTTACAGCTCAGTTTTCAACACAGGGTGTCCTGATAAGGGTGCTTTGTACGTATTTCTAGGAATCTTCTCAGTAGAATGCAGTCCATGCCAGATGGAGGAATCAACGACAAACCTCATAGTTTTCTGATTTGATTCTGATTTACTTAAACAAGCAAAAGGAGCTTGCAACGAAACAAAATCTGCCTACGGGATGCAAAAGAAAAAAGTTCAAAAGGACAAAATAAACAAATATAGGTTTTGATTTTATTTACAATACCTTTAAAACAATTCTGTCCTGACAGGGAGTTTACATTATTTATCAGATTCACACAAATATTGTGGCCATGCACGACTCAATCATTACAATTTGGAGTTAAGAGATTGTGTGATGAAACAGATAGATACACACGGACGGTATACAATACATGGATCTGTTTTGCTCGGATCAACGTACAGCATTCCCATTGCATCGTATAAATACATCATATCAAGATGCAAATGAAGTGTTTTCAAGCGTATCGTGCTGATGATCCTTCATGCGATAAGAAGCACGGGTGAGAGTAGGAGAGAAGGTAAGTACGTGTTCATTCTGTACACGCATCTCAACTCAAGTCTATTCTAATCGAAGATGAGTGAGGTATTGGTGGTTTTTAAAACTAAAACAGACCTGATTATCCCCCCCCCCCATAAGGCTGTGGCATGTACTGTGTGCACGCTGGCGAATAAAACATTCTTCTGCTTCTCCTCAAATCAAGTAGATATAAGAACAAAGAATGTAGCACATTCAGTATGCAGCATGTAAAGGACAAGGAGGTGCTTCCACCAGTCCACTCTAAACTAAATAAATCCCTCACGCAAGCATTTCTTAATGACAACCTGCACCTCCCCAAATTATCTCTGTGCTGAACCAGAAATAGCAATCGGTTGCTGTTAATCATTGCTATTTGAGACAATGAGAATAACATTCAAGGTAATGGCTCCATGCACGGAAAATAGGAAAACAGCAGAAAGTGAAACAAAAAGAAGCCTAATGCAACATCATCATGTATTTCCAGTTAGACTTTTACACCCGTAAAATATAAAACAAACTGAAAAATTTGAGTCCTGTGAAATGATGCGACGGAAGCCCAATATTATGCAATGTGACAAATAGTTCGCCCCTATTGTGCATGAACATGGCTGTCTTTATGTTTTGGCAAAACATGCACATGTTTCCCGATAGAAAAGTACAAATAAAAACTTGTGTGAAGATGCAGGACTTATAGACGGATGTTGTAATCGAGCAGAGTGCAGACGGTTTAAGTGGTTTCTCTTGTGATTAAGTTCTGAAGAGTTTAAGAAATCAGAGATCTTGTAACGATCTGCAAACGACATGATTCTGTTTGATCATCCGTTCCCACTTCGGTCCCCCAAGACCTCATCCGCGCAGGTCTGGGGTCAGTCATGAGGAGCTGAGGCCGGAGTCGGACTCCACGCTGCCACCGCGTTCCTCGGAGGCAACGCAGGACGCCGTGGCGCAGGGGATGGAGTAGCAGGAGCAGCTGGAGCTGTTACGGGTCTCCTCTGTGATGACCTCCTGCAGCGTGTGCTGCTCCTCTACCTGGAAGAAGTTCTGCTGCTCTCCGAACTCCTCGCAGATACTAAAGGGCGGAGGGAGGACACATCTTTTGTTAGATATGCGAATGTGGTCGAAAGGTCATTCAAAATAAAACAGATCCAGTAACATTTGGCTACTAAAAGGTAATAAACCCCCACTGATGAGTAATAGGGCACCGCGATGGTCATACGGAGTACAGATCATATGGCACGTGTAGTATTATAAAACTTAACTCCTTCTATTACATTTACTTGCAATTGTCTTGGAATTATGGATTTAAAGAACAACATTTTGTAGAACAATATGAAGCGATGATTTTACTAAACAGTAATGATAATACAGCACTACTTAGTAGTCCAGTCAAACTAATACATACTGTCTAATTGTCTTATTTTTCATTTTTCACAAGAAGCTAAAAGAAAAATGGTTGAATATCCGCTGGACAAGATGCAAAAAAGGTTTACCAATAAAAAAACATTCAGATCACACTCCTTTCATTCATGCAGCCATTCGAATGGAAACAGCACAATCCGACTGCACTGGTCAGCAGCAGGTTCATGCGCCCAGTCCGACCTCCTCCCCAGCGAGGTGCGGTAGATCGTTCCGTCCCCGCACGGACAATGCCAGACTTTGTTGTGGTAAGCTAAACACTCTGTTCCACGGGGGGCACAATGCTTTTAGCAGAGCTCTGCAGGCGCCCTGTGAACAGGAGCGCCGGTCCGTCCAATGCTTCACGGCGAGCTTCAAGCCGCGGACAAATATTTAACTATATTAGAAGTGCAACTTTTGCTTGACGTTGACATCAGGGTTAAAAAAAAAACCAAAGGCTGTATACTACGAGCGATCAACAGCTTCTGTTATTAAGTATTCAAACAGTCATTCAAATATCGCATCAAAGCAGAGCAGTGAAACTACTCTTCAGTCCAACAAAGAAATCACAGAGCAACGTCCCCTTTTGTAGAGAAAGCAAACTGCAGATCGTCCACAAACACAAAGAGGTGCAAATAATCGTATCTCTTTGGCCTATAGAGACGCCCAATGTGTCAAAATAACACCACCTCATGCATGAAACAAGCACTTCACTTAAGGTGCTTTTTGACTTCAAAAATGCTCTTGAATGTCTTGAATATCATGCCAAGCATAAAACCAGGAGGTTTTTCATAATTCAGACGGTGAGCGGCCGTTAAAGAAGCGGAGGGACACTATTCTAAAAAAATACAAACATTGCGATTGACCAATCAAACCGCCATGTTTGGTCCACTCCTCAAAAGCATCATTGCCGATGAGGAGTCACGTACTCTACAAATATCAGCCCAGAGTGCGTGAACAAACAAAACCAGCCAGGAACCAGAGAGACATTACGGGAGTCTGAAGAACTTGAGTCAAAATATGGCACCAAGCATTCACAAATTCTGCAAGAAAGAGGCACAGTTACAACAACAACAACAACAGCAGCAGCCACCCGGAGCCTTTCAGGTCGCACATGAAGTTACATGTGGAATCTGCAGGGGGGGGGAGTTTGGGGGGGGAGGGGAGTCCGTAAGGCATCGCTGACCACGCAGCTCTTGTAAGCCCAGAGGAAAACGCTTCCAGCCCGCCGGCTTTATGTAACAGCGCCGGTGTCACTTTGTCACAGACAAAGCGGTCGATGAATGATTGAAAGAAAAAAAAAAAAAAAAAAAAAACATTTTCATCAAGGGCCGAGCGGCCTGCCGAGGGCTCGGTGACATAACCTCGTTGATAACAACGGCGCTTTGCATAACAAGGAGCGGCGTTGGGAATCCTAATAGGCTGCGGCCCGAAACGGAGACACAACAAGCACAGCGTGTACCGTGCAGACTCTGTGGCGTCTGACACAATAACAGGAACGCCTGGAGAACATGAAAGGCCAGGTGAGTGAAACCAACGTTTGAACAGAGGAAACTGTTTTTTTTTTTTTTTTTACAAACAAAGCGTGTACTTCATGTTTGAGAGGGTGAGCGCCGCCCACTGGGTGCTCTACGCTGGGGGGAGTTGAGGCCTTGACACCCACCTGTCATAGATGAGCCCGTCGATGCCCTGCTCCCTCAGCCTCCTCCTGTTCTCGTGCTCGTTGTTGTCGTCTCCCCAGCTGAACACCACCAGGCCTTTGGACTGGGCGTCGGCGATGTAGGAGCGGTTCTTCAGCAGCTCCTCGGTGTGGCCACTGATGCCCTGAGGGACACCGGGGGAGGGAAAGCAAAGGCTCCGTCGCGTTTGGATTTTTTTTGTTGGGTTTGTCACAAATGTAGTGGTACCGGTCCAAACGGTATGTGACACGCAGCCGGCAAGCTAACCCGTCGCCATATGGGCTATAAACCCCAAAAAGGGATGTGATCAGATTCGCTGCATTCACTGAGTGGAGTTCATCCCTTAAAGACGGCTGACGCGGCGCGATGCTCGCACACTGCTTTGCTGTGTGGACTCTTTTTTCTCTGAAGCACATTGTGTAATTTCTCTGCTCAAGAAGTCCGCTGCAACACATTCCAATGCAAGCTGAATATGTGTGTACGGTTCAGGTTTAGCTGGTTACACATTTCAATACATTAAAATGCTGTTTTTTGTACCATGCTGACCCAGTCTTCTCACACTATTGTACTGCTATGTGTGGAATAAATAAAAAAACAACCTTTATCAAATGTTCCATTGTAGTTCTAGACAATCTGGAGAAGTATTTGACTTTCTGCTCACCAGAATATTCTCGCTCTGGGCAAAACTAATGGCGATCTGAGTGGACTGGCAGCGGATGTCCATCAGGTCCGTGTATTTGTCTGTAATGCCCTGACTCAGGAAGAGGATGGGGTACTTGTTCTGCTTCTGACGCACCCTGAGGGAAACACATGAAAAGAAGTCAGCAGCCGCTCCTGGTTTTATAACTAAAATCTCAGTGAAACTTCTAAAATAAGAATCTAAAATATCTAAACTGACTCAAGTAGCATGAACATGCATTCTCTGAAGAAAATGTCTTTGTCTGAAGCCAAAAGGTTATTGTGTCTCTAGATAGTACGAAGTGTCTCCAGCCTAATCAAACATGGACATCCTTTATCTTCTGCTCACATGGTGCAGATGTCCGGGTCGAAGCAGGAGAAGACGATGCGTCTCTTTCCTCCTTTTTGCAGAACGCAGGACAGGATGATGTCGAGATAGGTGTTCATGTTGAAGTAGGATGATAGGTTGCCATCCCAAGAGCCGTCCTATTGATGAAAAAAAGCATTTAAAACACACACAAGTTTACCATGAGAACATTCACACTGAACATCAACAAGCGTGACGACCTGCGGATCGCTTGAGCAATAAATCCTGTCTGGTATTTTTGTGACATTGCAAGAGGAGGATCTCACAGTGTGAACAGCAGTGTACCCACCTTCAACTGGCAGATCCATTTGAGCTCGATGTTGAAGCCCACATGCTCAGGAATAGCCTGGAAGATCTGGAAGAGAGGTGAGGAGGACGCTGTTCATTTTCTGATGACCGTGTGCAGGTAGAAATCGATATATAATGTAATCAGTTGTATAGTCCTTTTTGCAGGCCTATGCATCGACTGATTAGATACACTTTTCTATAAAATCATGAGCTTTATGCAGCCATTCACCTGTGAGAGGGAAGGGAAAGGCTGATGCTCATCGATTTCCTCCTCGTCATCCAGCAGATCTGAAGCGGCAAACAGAGGAGCGTTAACGCGCGACGGGCGACCGACCTGCTGTCTGATTGACAGATTCAGCGTCACACACATCGCTCTGCCGTGACGGAACACACACATTAACGGCAATGATTTTAACTTTTCATTAAGATGTCATGTGCAATTACAGTTCAGTCAAAGCAGTTTATAACAGTGTCACGACTGTTTTCTTTGTATTCAAGTAAAGTGGAACAATTAGATTCTTCAATTAAGATGTCAATATTTGTAATTACATCGTCAAACCAGTTTATAATAGTGTCATACCTCTTTTATTTGAATTCAAGTAAAGTGGAATGATTAGATTCTACAATTAAGATGTCATTGTGTGTGATTACATAGTCAAACCAGTTTATAACAGTGTCATGACTGTTTTCTTTGAATGTTTTGTTAAAATGTCATTAAGGGCAGTCTCTACAAGACAGACATGTCTGCACGCAGCTTTGCAACACGACGTGCGACAACACACAAACAGTGGGGGGGGTCATACCTTTGTCATCTGTTTCTTTTATTGCAGTGGCATGGACCAGCTGTGAAAAACACAAAGCACACAATTCCATCAATCAGTGTTTGGTATCTTATCACGATAAATCAGCCCTCCGTCCAGCTGTAAAGACTCAAAAAGGTTGTATTTGTTGTTTGTTTGGTTATTTATTACCTTCAGAAGCTGCAGCTGATCAAAAGTCAGGTCTTTGACCGGCACCTCGATAAGCTCCAGAGACGTCTTGTCGTTCTTCTGTCATGAAGAGACAAAGAGAAGGAAATTAATTGATTTAAGTCCAATCTTTCCAAACGTGTGTTCGTCGGGTCACGATCAGTTCAGATCCAAAAGGAGAAGTAAACCACGTTATAAGACGTCTCTTATCATTTTACCTTCTTGGTGGATATGCAGCACGTCAGATCGTGGTACACGATGGGAACGGCATCCTTGGAGAGGTGGACATCAAACTCTACATAGGCTGCACCCTGCGAGCACACGATTGAGACCAATTTAAGGCGGAGGTCACGATACGAGGGGAAATACTCACTCGGGCTTTAATCATCTGCGCAACTCACATGCTTGGCAGCGCTTTTGAATGAAGCTATTGTGTTCTCCCGGACTCTCTGGTGCCTGTAAAACACAAATGAAAAAACGATTTGTTGACAGGGAACCGATACGCTGATGTGCTGCGCCTCGGTGACGGACACTCTGTTGCGCGAGTCAATGATTTCTTTGTGGCTGGCGTCCAACAAAAGAGTCAGGGACTCACCTGGCTGCATGTGTGCTGCCGGCGCCTCTGTGGCCCACGTTCAGAGTGCTTCTTTTCTTCCAGTACTTGGTGAAGGAGGAGCTCATTTCACACTGGTAACCCTGGATGGGCCGGATCACCAGGTAGTCCACTTAAAACGGAACCACAAGGCGAGTCAGCGGGTTCACGCGCCACGCGCTCGGTTCGCCGCCAGGCGACAGATGAACTCACCTCGCACTTTCCCAATGGTCTGTCTGGAATTTCGGCCCATTATGGGAAGCGTGGCTACTCCGTAGTCCTTCCCGCTCTCCGAGAAAGAGGAGGAGAGCAGGCAAGCGGTGCCCACGTAACCCGGGAGACCGTCGCCCTGGACTACGTGCTCACTCATGTCCTCCTGTGAACAGACACGTCCAATGAAAACAGGTACCCGGCGCGTGCTTGCTCCTACTAAGGAGGGGGTGGTGGGGGTTTACTGGTTTATCAGAGGTAGCCTTACCTCAAAGAATTCGAAGGTGAGCTCCAGGTTGTACGCGTCCATGCTGTGGATGCTGTACTCGGTCCACTGGGAGGGCTCCAGCGCGTAGCCGCATTCGGGCTGAGAGTGGCGCGACTTGTAGCCGTTGGCGCTGATCATGCTGATCTCCAGAGTGGTGGTCTCCTTGTCCAGAGACGAGTGACTATGCTCTTCTTGTTCCTCCTCCTCGTCGTCGTCTTCCTCCTCAAATCCCTCTAATGTCAGCTTGATTCTGCGTAGGCGGGTCAGATAAAAGAGTTCAAACAATACGTCAGTTCCTGTGGGGCACTGGTGACACCGCCGTGATCCACCGATCCGCCTCATGTCACTTTCGCCGGGCGCTGTTGGATTCGACCTCGGTGTCATCCCTTACCTAAAGCGAGACTTCTTGTATTTCTTCTTGGTGATAGACACCGGAGACGTCTTAGAATAGTGCAGACGCAGGCGAATCTCCGTCTGGCACGTGAGCCACCCAGAGTCAACACAATTCACCCCATCTATAAATAGGGAGGACACAGGCCGGAAGCATGTGAGGACAACGGATCTCCATCAGAGACCTGGTGACAGAAAAGGGCGAACTGCTTGTTCCGTTATAAAGAAGGAGATCAAAACCTCTGCGGAACAGAACACGGGAAGTGACACAATGTGGCCTCTGGGGATTTATATTTCCCAGAACGATTGCGTACATCAGTAAGCAATTTAGTTTTTACGGTACTCTCATCTCATTGGGATTTTACATTCCGCGAAGCTGATTCGTTCTGTAAACGGAAAGATCGCTTGAGTTAACAGTTAAGTTTGTCTAAACTGGGGGCTTAGTTAGGTTAAAATTAAAAAAGAAAAACTTACTGTGAATTCCAAAATGTCCGTCGTCAATATTTTGGTGTGACGCTGCAATAAAGAGAAAAGGGGCATTAGAAACTTTTAGAAGAATTTCAACATCAGAGGTTGAGGTCAAATCCAACAAGAGCATTCTCTGTTTATAGAGAGGAGATTTAGATTTGCCTCAACTTCACAATCTCAGCAATCAAATAATAATAAATAATCATTCTTAACTACAATTCTGAGCATGGGAATGTCATCAATGCTAATCAGGCAGGCTTGTGATTACTAAACTACTCAGACCTGAAACAAAAACACAGAAATAAAGACTGGGGGCCCTGACATCCGGGTGCATATGTGGCTGCAACAGGTTTACCATTCAAGCTCTTTTACAATGAGCTTTGCACGGTGATGGGGGAATCATTCAAATATGCAGCGTTTTAAATGTAGAAGCTGTGCACAGTGAGAAAAAAAATAAATCAAGTAGACACATTATTGTGCATCGAGCTGAATCAATAGTCATTTTTATAATCGCAGCGATGGCCGTCTGAATAGGAATCAAAGCCGTGGCTTTTATCCACGAACGGTTGACAACATCGGCTTACGACATCTGCTGCATTGCAGTGTTTCTTTTACAGCTATTTATTATATATATATATATATATATATATATATATGTATGTAGATTATTACAGCAAGTGGAGTCCCTGCTCTTTGGCAAATTTGCAAGAATCTACAGATAAATTACAGACGGAAAAAAAACACTTTGCCCAAAATAAGTTAAATAGGAACATTCTTATTCAGAACAAAAGAAACTGCCCCCAGTGATCATTCTATAATCAATAATAATAATTAACTACTGAATGGTGCACTGTCTGCACCCCCCCATTCCGTTCCTCATGTCCCTGAATAACACACACACACACACACACACACACACACACACACACACACACACACACACACACACACACACACACACACACACACACACACACACACACACACACACACACACACACACACACACACACACACACAAATCTACTTCTCGCTGACCACGTCTGACATCGACTAGTCTTGACCCTGAGTTCTAGAAGTTTTATCTCACAAATAAAAAACGTCCGTAACGCTAAATGGTCCGACAATAAAAACAGAAGGTTGGGTCACGGTGGGAATTCGCCGTCACGAAGGCAACTGTAACATATTGTGCCAGCGGTGGGAATGGGAGGTGTTCTGGAAACGCTTTCCCGAACCAAACTACGGCGTGCAGCTCTTTTTCTTCTCTTCTCATTCTATACCTGTGGGGCTCATCGTGCGGGGCTGCTGATGGGTCTCCCACATATTGACTAGCACTTGACGGGGACCCCCTGCGTTCTGCAATTCCAATGTTGGGTACAATGTTAGGATTCTCAAATCACATACATTGCTATACGTTTCAGTCTCAATAAAGCCGCTGTTGGGAGTGTCAGAAAGGATTTAGAGCTGGCATAGTCACCAATCCCCATCCGGGGCAGTCAGTCGCCCTGGTTGAAATCTGAAAAGTGGGGTTGTTAGTGAAGAGAGAAAAAGAAAAGGTCTTGAGTTACTCATTGAGGCGCTGTCTTCATCTGTAATAAAGCCGTCATCAACTTTATCACCGATATGGCAGCAGCATCACACATCTGTCATTTACTTAGAACAGTACATGGCTCTAAAGGAAACCAACACTGCTCAAGTCTATAATTATGAAAAACATGATCCGTGAGTTAACAGCTGAATTGCTGCCTCAAAATAAAATGCCACACTAAGTAACCTTAGATCCTTAAACTTCCAAGCTTGGCCCCCGATTCGATGAAGAGATCAAAACCGTGGCAAATGGTAACCGCCTGAAGGCCGATAACAGGTTTCAATCCACAGCCAAGGGCTTTAAAGAAGTCAGACCTCTCCCAAAGAGCACAACAGGAAAACCAGTCAGAACAGGCTTCAGATCGCATGCGGTATAAACCAACCCTTGACCTAGAAACACAAAAACACACCCGTACTTGAGCAAAAAGGTACGAGAGGCAGCACTGTGCCGTCAACAATGTAACAGTCGGCCAAACCATGGAACACATTTTAATAGCCCAGAGAAAAAAGTCCCCCGTACGTGTGGTGTTTTGCTATAACAGACAAACAGCAACTTGACTTTTGTTAGCCTAGCACCAAAAGTTGGTTGATGATTAGCTAGGAGAGTGACATTAGTTGGTGTGTAGTCCGAAAATGTCCCAGCTCATCGCATTC
Source organism: Gasterosteus aculeatus (assembly GCF_964276395.1). NCBI lineage: Eukaryota > Metazoa > Chordata > Actinopteri > Perciformes > Gasterosteidae > Gasterosteus > Gasterosteus aculeatus. The sequence continues at coordinate 14,651,576 of NC_135706.1, forward strand.
ATTCACATTGCTCACGACGTCCACCTCAATTGTCCTCTCTGGCAAAAAGGTGACCTAAATCGGTTGCGTAAGCCAGCATTGCCCTAAATTGGTTATTAGCGCCTGTTCTTCTTTTTTCCAGCAGTCGCCACCAAGCTGAAACGAAAACTAACGGTCGTGCAAAAGCTAAATGTTATTCTGAGAGTGCGCTGATGCGCAGCGCTCAACGTAAACAGACGTGCAGAACTTTAGTGGCTCAATGCAGTGCATCCATTGACTCACTCTCAACCAAATCAGGACGCTTGATCGCATCTACCCGCGTTAGAAGATAATACTCAGGGACAGCCACACTAGATTTATCACGCCATTTTCGGGACACAATTTTCTGTCCCTTTCCTTTCAAGGGGTACGCAATCTGGGGTTGGCTATTCCACAACAACGCCCTGAAGGCATGGGCATAGGTTATGGAAAGAGATGACAGAAATCTTTGCGGTCCTTGCGTTTAACTGTATCAAGTCTTGAGAGTTGTACAACGAACTCAAAGTCAGTGGAAGACATAAACTAGTGGAACTAGTTGAGGCTAACATGCTTAGGAACACAGGAGTGTCTGCTCACCTTTGACTGCAGAAAGAAACCCTTGAGATAGCGATACTTGGACACAACCCCTTTAGGCATGGAGATCGTTGTAGTCCATATTTTTCTGTCCGGGGGTAAAACACATACGTTAGCGTTTTACACCGACACAATAGCCGGGAAGAAGAAAGAGCATGAGTTAAAAATGTGTTTGAATGACTGGGACAACGGACAGGAAATGTAACGTACTCATCGCTCCCATCAGGGAGCAAGACCACCGCATTTTGATAACTCCAGCTTCCCAGGGCTTCGCAGCTACCAACGACTGCAATCACCTCCCCTAGGAAAGTCATCAAAAAGGCCTTTTACATGACGTCACTTCAGCAGAAATTTAGAAAAAAATAGAATAGAAAAAAAGAGAAAATAAATTGTATTTATAAAAACTACAACATCATTAAAAATGTTACAATTCGAAAGACTCCTAACTGCATTATAGTCTAAACCGTGAGGGGACAAGAGTCATATTTTGGCAACACTACAGTTGACAAATAGAAAAGACCTCCGTACCTGAGGACGTCTCGCCTCTGACAGCTAAGGTCACCTGGGTGGTCTCCATGGTGGACGCAGGCACACACACAGCAACCAGCTGAGACAACAAACACATGATGACACTCGTGTTTTGTACAAAAGACAAAAAACAACAACAACATCCTGCTGCGCCAAGTACTAATAACTAAAAAAGTGCTTTAACCTAAAAGGTAATTATGCTAACTACTTGTTGTTGACACGGGTAAACAGGTTAAAAACATACGAGGTTAACGCTGAATAAAACGTATCGAGACTACTGGCTAATTAACATCACGTAGACGAACAGTTAGCTGGCTAATAGCGGAGATGGCGGCTACCTTGTTGACTTTGGCAGCGGACGTCGCGTTGGCCCTTAGCGGTGCTGGAGGAGGAGGGTACACCGTGTACCAGGTTCAGCTATCCCGCAGAGAGGCATCGGTCTAACGTTACGCTTTGCGACAGCATAAAGTCCATCTGGGTCACCGCCAACGACACGAAGCCGGACGCTAGCTGACTAACGTCAAATATTCCGGTGGCAAAAATAACGCCTTTCGGAATGGAGTTTTTAACAACATAGATGGTATATTTTGAACTGCCCAAACTGACTAAAAGAAAATAAACTGTCCCCGACAAAGGAGGCTACGCAATGGGGAAGCTACAAGTAAACAGCAAGTTCGGGTAGCGCGGACAGGGAAACTTCCGGTGTAGACTTTCAAAGTAAAGTCATGTAACGTTGTTTGACGTGTACAGCGGCAAGTAAAGAGAACGCGGTTTAGCTGGTAGTAAACAGTTTTGTGTTATTTGCAAATGCCATAATTTAGCGAGGGAAAATGAAACGTTAAACGGAGCACTCCAACACCAAATACGTCATGCGTACCGCCGCTGGGTTATAAACGACTAATTTGGATCAAGGTGATACAACGTGGGATTTATTTACGAAGGCAAAGAACTATTCATTTAATAATTTAAATTGCACTGACCGCGTGCATTCACCCTCGTGCATCTGAAATCCGTATCCCTCTCACCAGCATTGAGGCCTTTTATTTTGAAAGTACAATCGCCGTTTGCCGTGACGTGTCGTAACTTCCGCCCGGTAGCTTGGCGAGGCCGGCTCATACCGCCCTGCTCTGGATCCCGGGCGCAGCGTCAGGTCACCGCATCAACGGAACACGAGCCGACGGCGCATGCTCGACCGCCCGAAAGCGGTAAACAAAACAACGGCAATCCGAGGAAGTCGTACTTTTACATGTAGTGCAGGGAGCAAACGGAATTAGGCAAACTAAATTAAATTAAATTAAATTAGACGCGTTTGAAGAATTATTTAGCAACATAAATCCCACACGGCGTCTATTACTGCGGTAGTGGTAAATCAAAATATTGTTGTTCCTGGATCCATTCCCGCCCGTAAAAAAAAACCGCCCGTAAAACATGCAACAGAAATGACTTTGCATCGAGGTCACGTACCGTCAGTAGAAATCGATACGCACGTTCATGTTGGGTGGAATCACACGTTGTGATGGAGGGAATGAAGGAGTTGTTAGTTTGAGACGGAGGGAGAGTCACTGAAAGCAATGCCAGGAGCCCCTTCCACGGCTGTTTGCCGTAAACACCACAATGGGACTATTCTCCATAATATGTCTCACAATAACAAGTTCTTCAACCGGTTGCACAGCCCAAAGGCAACCTGAACACCTGCAGCTCTTAGCCAATTGTTATTGTGATAATTTTAATAAAAGCAGCCGGTAGTTGATTTCCCACATTTTACGTCCAGTGCTGCTGTGTGACGAGGATTTCAGGTTAATACTTGTTTCAAGAAAACCTGGTGACCCTCCAACGCACTCACAGAGGCTTCCCATCCAAAGCTTGGCCCGCAGCCCCCTCCAGTGTTTGAATGGACCCAACGCAGGCAAGGAGGAGAGAGCGCCGCGGCCTAAACGAGAGTAAATCTAACACCACGGGGGCCTTTAGTTCCCTCGCAGGGCACTCCGTCATCTCATCGCTTGCAACGTGCCCTGTGTGACGTCGTGAAGGAATCAGGGATTAAGGGGTTTTGTCTCGTTTTGGGCTCATGCAGACAGGTGGATTACTAATAAGGGAACGAGGACAACGAGAGCTTTCATTTAGGGATGAGCTGTTTCCAAAAGTCGGCTTTCTTCACTCGGGGGCCCCGGCTTTGTTAATGAAAAACCCGCATGTGAGGACCAGATGAAAGAGCAGAAGGAAACAAGAGGGAGATCTTGACTGCAACATTATGAATATTTCAGGATATTTCTCAGCTGCAGTGCTCCCACTTCAGACTCACGCCGCCAAAACATCATTCATGTGCACGCGCGCTGTTTCTCACGCGCATCTCTGCCATTGTTGTAGGTAGATTATGGAATAAGAGTCCCTGCAGGCTGAAGCAAAATCGCCAGAATTACAGTGCATGTTGTGTCGGATGGTAAAAAGAAAAGAGAACAAATGTGCGCCACTTGAATAATTCATGGTAGAACTAAATCATCATCGTCATAAAATAGTATTGTTTTGTGCAGCCACAACATTGATCACATGGTTGGAGTCATTGATTTAGAGTCTTTTCTAGTGGGCTCATCCACAGGTAATTAGTTCATTTTAATGGATCACAAACTTTATGTGACACAAAAAAAGAACAAGAAACGAGTGAGGAAGAAGGCACGGCAAATAGATTAAATGCAACATTTTAATTCCACACAAAGATGTACTGTATTAGAAAATGATCAAATATTCACAGAAAACAAATAATAACATAATAATTAAGAAGGTAAAACAGCCAGGCTTAAAGATGGTTTAGCAGCATCAGTCGGATCTGCCCGTGGAGTAAAGTTGTGAATTCTTTTTGTTTCTAAACAGCATGTGGAGCCTGACACATGTTTTATCAGAAATGAACCTTTCTGATAATTAAACTGAGAATAGAAAAATAACGGCTGTTGATAACAAAGCTCCTGCCCAAATCTCAGGGACGTAATAAGAAGTCCTACGCGTACAGTCTTCACACAACAATCCGTCATACGGATGAATGTGGGAACCGTTTATGTGCCAAGATGTATTTACTCCCAGCAGTTTGATCCCCATCTGCTGGTAACGAAGACACAACACCTCCATCATGTCCTGTTCGTCTCCCTATGCGCGCTCTAAAGTGCTTACAATAAATCTCATAAAGTGTCTGAAAGCTGAGGGCGACCGATGAGATCACGTAGATTTCACAAAAGACAAAATAGAAGCAATTCCTCAAAGCTGAGATAAAAATAAAATCCGTGGTGGTAAATTTGAAGCCTTCTGAGAGGAGAAATAACCGAGTTGTCGTCATCGTTTTCTCATTGAAATGCAGATTAGTGGCACAGTGCTACCCGAGACTCCATCGTGAATGACACGTGTCCACGGACCTGCCTGTCACAGCAGCGGAGGAAATGAATTCTGAGGGAACGGGGCAAAGGCGCCGGGGTCAAAAGAGACAGATTGAGGTGGTTTGTTATCTGTGTTTGAAGGAAACACAATAACAGCCTGAGGGTTGCTGCTGCAGCTCTTTAAGAAGATGGGGGCTGTGTGATAATACACTTATCCACCGGCCAAATTTAATTTCCTTCGAAAGAGGAGAATGAAGAACCCATTTCTCTAGTTGTGTGTGTGTGACCGGCCGAGAGTTAGCAGAAGAATTCTGCGTAGAGGTGGAACACAACAACACTTTGATTGTGGTTCTCTTTTAACTGACAAAGTGTGAGCGCTCCAGTTCATGGGCAGATGTGTTTATTCCTCAAATAGTGAATAGCATGGTTTACACATAAAAATAAACCCGCTGACGGCAGAATTTACGGCAAGTAAGTCAGTAAATGTACATAAACGTGCTGTAATCACCCTTCGGCAGTGACAGGCTCAGAGAAGAGATACTCAATATTTCTAAAGAATGACCTTTGTTTGATTAGAAACAGCCGTGTGTCCTAAAAAGAGAGGCTGATATGGCTTTAATTTTACTATCTGATGCCCCGTAACAGCAACAGCTACACAGGCACAAGTTGCCTAAAAGCAGTTTGGCAAAATTAGAAGTCACATAGTAGTGGAGGGGCTGCAGACTTATGTAAGGAAACGGCCTTTTATCCCAAATTTGAAGTCTTAATTTGTGTAACAGATAACTAAGACGCTACCTCCTCCGAGACCTCAGAGTGGTTCATCCGTGACCAGCGGGCCTCTGAGGGGCTGCTCACTTTGTGGCGCGTCGTTGCCCGATCCGTTGCCCTCCCACGGGCAGAACGGCACGTGGCGAACCCAAGATTGGGACGAGAGGCGAGAGGTGATGCCGAACGGGAGGTCGTACACCTGATCAGTTCCTGCAGCGTGGGCAGAGTCCTCAGGGTCCCCTTTGTCCCAGGCCAAGAGGCCGCGCTCACGTTTGGTCCCTTAGACCGGGGGGTTAGAAAGACTATTAGACCCCAGTAACATATAGTTTACCATAATGCATCCTATCTGGTTCAATATCAAACTTCCAGTTCAGCTTACCTGGAATTGTGTTATCCAGGAAGAAGCCCAGAACTCCTCCCACAAACATATTTGTGGTCAATAATATGCGTAACACTTGGTCTACCTCTTTAACACCTGAATTAAACACGAGGGGCCGGAGAGAGAAACATGTAGGTTCAATTCAGTCGCAATACTTTCAAATTCAAATTCATAAATTAAACTCCAATTAAACGAGTGAAGGCAAGCCGTTGAGAGTAATGACATTTCCCGTTAGGTACCTGTTTGTAACAAATCCGGATTCTTTGTTATGAAGTTCGGAATGACGAGTGCAGTAAACATGGAAAAGCCAAAAACAAATATATTCCTGGAGGAGTTCATGTCTGTGGACTGTAAAATGACACGTGTCAGCAAAACGCACAACAGTGACAAAGCATGTGGAAACAATCCAGGGGAGTAAGGAGTCATGTTACCTGCAGGTTGGAAACACCTGCTGCTGTTATGACTCCAAACATGATGAGGAACATCCCGCCCATCACAGGGGTGGGGATGGTGGTGAAGATGGCTCCAATTTTACCCAGCATCCCCATCAAAATCATGAAGACCCCACTCACCAGGATCACAACCCGGCTGCCCACCTGCAGGCACACAAACAAGTAATCTGAAATATAAGAGTTAATTCATCTCAGTTCCTCTAAATCCAAGTTTAAATGAGGGTTTGACGGTAGGGTTGGAGGTGAACATCTCCTCTTACCTTAGTGATCCCCAGGGCCGCCACATTTTCACTGAACGACGTGGTGCCGTTGCCCGTGCCAAAGCCCCCTGCCAACAAACTGCCGAGCCCTTCGACGGCGATGCCCCGGCTGATGGCGTGCTTCGGGGGAGGAGGGGCCCCCGACAGCCTGGCACACGCGTGGTAGTCGCCCACAGACTCAGCCATGGAGCACACGATGCCAGCCATCATCCCCAACACGCCCGCCAGGCTGACAGCTGGCATGCCCCACTGGCCTGTTCAGCAACCACAAAGTATTGGCTCTTGAATTGGCCTACGAGTGCATCTGAAGACCTCCACCTTCCCATAACTCCTTGACGCTTGAGGTATGTTGGTGGTGTTCCTGTGGACCTACCGGGATAAGGTAACGTGAACCAGGAAGCCTGGTTCACCACATCTCCCTTCACATCGGTGCGCGCCAGGTAGCCGTACTGCGCCGGATCAGACGGCAGGACGTCCGAGATTGTGAGGAGGTAGCAGACAAACCATGACGCCGCAATGCCCAGCAGAATCTAACAAGACATCTTACATTAGTGATAGCCAATTTCCAACGAACCCAAAAAAACAAACATACAACAACAATTTCCACACAACCCACAGGCATTGTCTGGAAGATGTACAACTTTGAGGAGTGCAGTTTCTTGGCTCGGCTGTATGCAGGAACGGGGATTGGTGTGCGACGGAGGTACTGGGAGAACAGGACAATCAGCACCGTGGTCCTGTGTGTAAGAAATGATGGACTAATATCAGGCTAGAAGCAGGCAGGTGACAACACCACGTCCACTGAAGGAATATGCTGATGGTTCACACGGTGAAGACATCTCGCCTCCAACTGGGCAAAGAGGCGTTTACCGATGCTTCACGTACATAGCAGAGATGCCCCAGTGGCTGCCGACCTTGGCTCCGACCGAATCGTACAGTGACAGGCCTATGAGAGAGACTGTGGGGGCAATGGTTAAGGGGCCAACGAAGCGCATGAGGAAGCCGACAAGGCCAGAGAAACCGATCAGGATCTGGAGCAGAGAGGCCACCATGATGGAGCCCTGCAGCTGTGCACAGCACCAAAATAATCAAGATAATTTGCATCAATGTCACCACTCTCTCTCTCCTTCTTAGAGCAACAGACCACAACCCCAACATGATGGATTACTTTCCAGTGAGGAAAGCAAAGCTGAATTAATCATGAGGTCTACGGAGGTGCTGTTTCACGTCAGCGGTCCGTTGAAGGCGCGTCGCTTGTGGCGGCTCACAGTTCTTAAGCGGGTCAGCCACACTTCTACGAAGAGAGGGGAGGAGGTGTTGACCAGACTGGCGTTCTGTGTCCATGTTGGGCACTTCCACTCTGGCATGGACAACATGGCCATAGACGGGGTCAACAAAGCAAAGGTGGCCCCCTGCAGGATGGGAAGCCTACAAGTGTGACGGAAACAGAAACAGGTCCATCAGATAAAAGCATTTCACCCGTTCTAATGCAAGAGATGAATGAAACAGCTCATTAGGCAACTGGTGAGCTGGCATTCACTGGACATTTACCAAAATCTTATGTCAAATGACACTAATACGTTATTCTACAATGTATTCATGCGAACATCCCAAACTGAAGAAAATAATTACATACAAAACACCATAACAATCGCACATGGTGCTCACACATCTCCATCCTGGTGAAAAAAGCACCACAATTATCATATATATAGTATTTCTTGAGAAAAGATTCCTGTGCCAGAGGAGCCATAGATAGCCTCCTGCTTGGAGATATTGCAAACTGGCGTGTGATGTATCGTACAGGAGGGCTCCTGTGATTAAAACCACCCAGACATCGTCAAACATCGTTTGATACCCATCTGCCGAACATCAACCCAAAGGATATTAAAAGACTACATTTCCTCCACAGGCACAACCTGTTCAACCTGCAGTTCTCTTACAATAAGTAGAGAAGTATCAGCTGCTGGACCATCACAGTCCGGAGCAGCTCGGTCTTCAGACTGTTAAATCCGTCCTCCACGCTCTATACTTTAGACCTTTTTTGAAAATGAATGCATTTGATAGTGAATCGGATTGAACCATCAAGTACATGTGGCGAAAAATAAAAACTGCCATTTTTTTCTCACATGTTTGTTAACATAAATATACCAATATTATGTAATAGACCTGACGCCGAAGGTGACCTGCAGCAGGGTGATCAGGCCGCTGGCGAAGAAACCCGTGTTGATGAGCTGACTCTGGGTCAGGATGTCGTGCTGCAGGCACAGCCCCTCGGAGAGGATGAGGGGGACGGAGGTCATCGCACCAAAGGATGTCAGGTAATGCTGCACGGGAGAGGAACCAGGGATGAGGAATCGACCGCATTGATGACACAGCTGAAAACAAATACATAAATAAAGCGTGCCGTTTCCTTCCCCTGGGGTGCGATGTGCAGTTAAAGGGACAGGCGAAAACAGACATGTAACGTCCCTTGTGATACCTGAATGGCTAGAAGAATGCACAGGTACCAGGGGGGGACGTCGGTCACACAATAAGTGGGTTTATTTCCATCTTCCTCTGTTTCACAGCTGCTCCCGCGTGTCTCTTTTGCTCCTCGTTGATCATTGTCGTCCATCTGCAGCGCCATTCAAAACACGTAGGGTCATTTTAAGAGTTGCATAACTTCAAATATAAAATCCCGCTGTGAATTAGGATCAACAAAACTAACTGCACGTTCAATCCTCACCGTTATACGAGATACAACATTAACAGCAGCGTCTCTCTGTTTAAGAAGAAAATACTTCAAATGACAACACGAGACCACACATAATCTACCCGAATAACTCAATGTACTTACATCAAATACAACATCGCGGGGTCCATTGCTTCCATTCCCCGAAGCCATTGCAACTTCACTGCAAGATTTTGGATTGTCAAGGTGGAGTTGTTCCAAAAGGGTGGATTTAAAGTGGAATTATAAAATATAAACTGCAGAGAAACAGCCTGGGACAAAATACAGTAACACATTTGTTCACCTCAGGACAAAGTTCAGCTCTCTTATCAGTTGCACATTATACGTTAATATGTTAGTTATTACTTTGTCTTGGTTTGAACCACAACCAGTCAGCATAAGCTGCACTGAAAGATACAATTAGGAATAAACGGATCGATAGATATATTTAAAATATTTGATGATAGTTTTTGAGGGTCTCTAGGCTGCCTACTTTTGAGCTATTTACATCAATTTAATTAATTCATACTGAGGAGTAAAAAAAGGAAGAAAACTCTCAACCGAGAGATCAGAGGGAACTCTGACGGGTCGTATTTAACGCTTGGACCTCCAACTGTCACATTTGACGAGACATAATCAGGAAGATGGTTAGATGAAGAGATCAAGGCCTTCAAAGGGAGGCTCTGTCCCTCACTCGGATAACTGATCCCATCTCTTTGTGTAAAGCTGATGAGTGTGTCACGGTAGGTGCAGACGGCCGTCACAGGAAATTGTTGTATGCAAAATACCCTCCAGCTTCGTAAAAGAAAGGATGCTAACAATTAAGGTTCACACGCAGCGCTTCCCCTCCTCGTGTTTGGGGAGCAGAGTGTCCAGGTCAAAGTCACCCGTTGTTCCCCCCCGAGGCTCGCCCGTTCTCCCTGAGATGAATCGATGACACCACAAGCAGTTCCACAGGAAAGAACTGGGTCAAACTGACATTATCCAGATCAAAGTACTGGGGAACCGTTGAAACAAGGACGGGAAGGCAGCAACGCAGGAGACGCTCTCTCTTTTGTAATAATGCTAATGTGTGCAGTCGGGCTTTGCACTTAGGGAGTCATTTACTTTCTAAAGGACGCTTTGCAGAGCTCCAAATTTTAACGTCTGGCTGCGATGTAAACATCATTAATCCCCCTGCAACATGCTTTATCATTTTATGACCTACAGGCAGGCTGTATTTGTCAATTTGTCGTTTGGAGTTTAGAGAAGCATATAAGCTGATTTGTTGGGAGACGTTGGGTTTGCTGCTCATTAGAGCCCAGACGTTTACTCCAGAACGATCATTTTTCTGCTTATGCAAAGTGTACATGTGACCCAGAGCAATAAACGCATCCTGAGTCACGCTGCGAATGCGCTCGCCCTCCTGAACAACGGCACAAAGTAATGTTGACACATTCTGACCAGTGGGATGCAGAGATGTAGGCGCACGGGTTTTTGAAAGCAGCAAAGAACATTCGGACAGCAGACGTCACGGCGCATGAAGTATTTCTTCATGCAGCAAGAAGCCATCATGCTTCAGTTGAGGGAACGAGTAGTAAAAGACAACAGCTCTTATACGATGTATTTTCAGATAGCTGGTATAATATATATATTTATTTTACTGCATTTGGACAGCGGAGGAGTGATATATACGAGCATACACAAGCAGACTTCTCTTTGCAGCCCCGCCGCCCCCCGATGGTCCGTAGCAATTCAACTTTAAAGACACATCGTGCACACAGCGTTCCTTTAAAAGAGAGTCTCCGTGTTTGTGTTGTTGTGCAACAAGGTTGTTATATCGAAGGCTTCATTGTGTTCTAGCCCCATGCGCCATGCTTCCATCGCTTCCGATGAATCTCCGCGGGAACAATAGTGTGCAGTGAGACGCCCGTGTCTCCTCTCAGACAAACCAGTAGAGACTGAATCGGCCTGAGGATGATCGGCCACTTTCACATCAAGCGTGAACATGTTTCTTGCCCAAACTCCTTCTGCACATGTTTTATTCTCAAAGCAAACAAGTGTCAGCACCAATCTATTCAAACGTGAGAAAGAAACAAAAGAAACTCTACTTTAGTTCCCAAACTGCCACTAATCTTTATCCGTGTGAGTGTCCTTCTGGGAGGGAAGAATCAGTGCCATTGATTAAAAAAAGACACTTCCTGCAGAGCAAGGGAAAACACTTTTTTTTTCCCCCTCTGTTTTTGTATCTCGCCATCTGCAACCGAATGAGAAGCATTTTGCACAGAAAAAAAGAGCACACACGATCTCTCAGTTGATTTGTATATTCTTCCCATCAGGGTGTTTTTTCTAATCGAGGACAAAAGGAAATTCAGCAGCTAAACCGGCTCACAGATATTGAATATTTAACAAATAATTTGCACAACAAACAAAACAAGCATGTTCTCCCAGAACAAGGGACAGATGTCCACTTGATGTTGATCCAGTTTCCGTGACCCAACTGGGCAAACTAAGTCCTCAGAAAACAAGGATTTTAACTAAACCTGCGGATACACGATGATATGTGGGTTTATTCTATGAGTTAAAGAGTAAAGGAAGCAAAAGTCAACATTTCATTTAAAATTGTTGCGTAATGTTTTTACGTTTTATTTGACTTCCAAATGCACGATTCCTGACAAAAGAAAAGTAAATCTGTTCCAATATGATCAAAACAAACCAGTTTGACTGACGCAAAGACGGCTTTTCTCGTATAATGTTTTGTTCAGCGACGTATTCAGGAATATTTCTCTGGCTAAAGTTGTTGGTGTAAATGCTTGACAAAGGTCAGAAGGCCTCATTGAATGTCACTTCGAAGTTGCCCTTGAGGCCCAGTCTAAGGTCACTCCAAACAACTGCGTGAATATATCTAATTCTGAACCCGAGGAAGAAGTTAGAAGAAGTAATCCACTTTCCCTCGGTGCTCTGTCACCAGCCTGACTCCTCACACTCGATGTCATCTCCCCTGTGAACAGCGTTTAGCATCAGTGTCAATTTAACCGAAGAGCTGAAGGTCACAGCGGGGGAGATGCCTCCAGACCGCATCACTCACTGTTAACAAATCAAATCAAACAGAGTATAAGATAATAACTGTTACAGGTTTGACGACTACAAAAAGAGAGAAAAGAGAATTTCACAATCAAACTTGAATATACGATAATGAGTGTACGAGTGTTATTTAACACAGTATTTCCTTGTTTATTGTGTAGCGGGTATTTTTACCCTTTTCCTTAAGGTATTAAAGGTTTCACAGTAGGGGACCGTATCACAATCTCTACATTGATATAGGCGTGTACTATATAATGGATCTTTAGATGGAGATACCGTCCACTGTGCTGAGCAGTGTTGACTTATCGTCCTTAACTTTCACTTGCACAGTTCAGTCAACAGCTAACCCCATTAAAAAAGAGCTGTTCCCGCACTGCAGTAAGGGCTGTAAGAGGAAACACAGCTAAATACAACCGTGTGAACAAAGACAAAAAAAAACATGTTGCATTACTCAAGTTGCACCAAACATAAAAAGTGGCCTTCTATATATTTTATTGTTACCATTTATGCATGAATTGCCCTGTGGCTAAATCCCTGGGAGAGCTTTTCAGTAGCTGCGACAGGGAAACTGGCTCAATAGACATTTTTCTTCCATAGACAATTAACTTTTAGAGGTGTCATAATAATTTTTATAGAGACCGAACCACTCTGCCGCATTCATAATTTATTCACATTTAGCTTTCATCATTTTTACTCATCTTTCTTTTCTCTACAAAGACGTCATCATATTCTTCACTTTTACTCACATTACTGAAAGGAAACAACTAAAACACAACGTGCTAAATAATAAAAGATTGAAAAACTCTTGAATGATGGCAGAAGGACTCTGTGGTCTGCAGTTCCTCACACACACACACACACACACACACACACACACACACCACAAATCCTCGATTCAAATATAAAAAGTTTCATTTTCCACGTTTCAATTCATGTCGTACTCTGATTTACAACAGAAAGAGGAGATAGGAGCTAAAGGATGTGAGAAGGAGATCTGATCATTAAGGTTTGCACATTGTAATTAGCCTTCACCTGTCTGTCTGGTAATGAGGATCATTTAAATCCTGCAATAAATCAGACCTTTTTATGGGCCATATTAATATTGTGCTGCTGGCCTTTCGGTTCCTATTGATAGAGCACCCTGCTGCTACAATAGTGATGCTAATAGCATTGTGTCCTGAGTGGAAGCCCTCCGTCATCCATGATGAATGAACAACCAAGGAGCTTTATAACGGCACCTGCATGGATCCACGAACCATTCTGCTCTTTTTCTGCTGCCTATTTTCCAACACGGGAGTGCTCCGATTCTGCAACAGAATAAAAGGGGCTAAAATTACTAAAATGCTTTGTGCTAAATGCTAACGTTGACATGCTAATATGCCGAGGTTTTTGGAGCCTAGCTGGCTATCTTTACCATGTTCACCATCTTAGGTAACCGTATTATTGTTTACTAAATAGCATAAAGTAGCAATTTGTATTTAGTAATAGCAATTTATATTTAGTTTTACAGGTAGTTACATTTTGACCTGATGATGGCGCTAGATGTAAATCCCCAAACGCTTCAAAATGTACTGTACTCTTACCATTTCTTATGAATTTTACCATGATCGCATTTCAGGAATCAAACGCTTTCTTTGCTCTGATGTTAAAAACGACATACAAATCAATAATACAATCAGTAATTTAATGAATACATCATAGTATAAAAATTAGTACATTTGAATAATATGTAAGACACATTGTCATATTTTCTTTCTGCTGTCAAACTGTTATGTTGCATTATTTTTTCAGCAATTATGAAGATGTCCCGGATGGACGGGTGTTTGCCAATTAGAACTTTGCTTGGGATATCACCTCAATATAAAAAGACCAACTGACCAGACAGACGTCGACCAAAGGTGTGTGCGTGTGGCGACAGATGACCAAACACAGACTCCCCTCGTGTTCTCAAACTATCATCAGAGTCCCTCAGTAGTTTCCTAACACAGGGGATTCTTCAGGCACAGGTCGTGATGTAGGGGGTTTTGAGGGGGGGGGGGGGGGGGGCGTCGCTGCAGACACCCGCCCCTCGCCTGTAGCTCCTATATCTTCACAGCGTACTGAAATATTAATCAGGCCTGCCGCAGTAGCAGTCAGGCCACAAAACACACACACACACACACACACACACACGTGTGAGTGCACACGCGTTCTCCAACACATGCTGACGTGCTGTTGATCCTCAACAACACACAAATCTGTCCCTCGGGAGGCTCACTGGCTGCTTTGCATTAGCACATAGTGCTTGGGGTTTGTGATGTCGCTTTATGCCCTGACCGGTAATTATTTCAGTTAACATAACGGAGCCTGCCTGCCAGGGAGCAGATTTATGGAGCATGATATTCTCGTTTTACTCGCAGCTGTTGCTCTTTCTGGGTTTATGGCTTCCAAGACATGATTGAATATGAATTTACTTTGCCATATATAAAGGTCAGTGCTTGCTGTGTAAACCCGCCATGTAAACATTTACATCAACGTGCATTTCTAAGCATCCACAGAGGCCCACACACATGTATGTACAAAATATATGAGTCTTGGAAGATATGCGATCTCTTGTTTGAAAGAGTGGTGTTTTCAAGGGTTCTTTGTTTCTTTCACCAAAAGGACCCTTTTTGAAGGAAGAGTCATTCAAGGACAGTTGGGAGCAGAAGTGTTTAAAGCCCCCAAAAACTGCCAGCCATGATTACTGATGTAGCGCAACGCAGCGTAAAACAATCAAAGTTCTATGAGACCCTCGGATTATAAAAAACGACACGGGTTGTTCTTGAGGTCGTAATGAAAGAATAGGAACAAATTACTGAGAATAAAGTGGCAAAAATAAAAAATGCCATGTCAGTTTGAATGTTCTGAGCCGAGCTGAGCCGAGAATTCTGAGCTCCGCCGCTGCACACATCAGCTCATCCCAGCTCGGGCATTCTCATGTGGCGATCACAATACTGTTCATGCATTACTCCTTATGCAACGTTGGGAATTTGAAACAAGTTTGAGATGTTCCGATTACCGTCCTTACAAAGAAGTGTTCACTACAACAACCAGCCGATCGATGTCTTCATTCACTAGTTTTTCTCACTGGTGCTGGAGCTCACATGGTCCCATGGGAAACCAGACCGAATGAGCCGAAAGCTAAATGAATTATTGAGGGGTTTAATTCCAACTATTGGAGCTCCATACACTTATTCAACCTTTTCTGTAAATACATCCTACGTTAGTCCATATCATTTAAGCAAACATGAAATGTAGGTCAACACTGCAGTTAATAATCCGGATGTGTTACATAAGACCAGAGATTATGAATATGTATGATTTAACGTTCATATAAAGTATTTCTCTCCGCAGGGGAATAACAACACCATCAACACACTGAACTGAATCAACCTTTCTCCAAAGTGTGGTCGTTTTTTATGTTAAGGGAGAGTTTCAGGGCATTGCAGAAGAGTGCACAAACCATCGTGATGTCCCCCCCCCCCCCCCCCCGTACCTGCCTGTCCTCCGGCATGTCACGGCATTAAACCCAAACACGCAGCAACTCCGCCGTCTCCAAAAATCGCTTCGGATTGTCACCTGAATGAACCGTGACACTAATCGCTAATTCGCCCCCCCCCCCCCCCCCCCCCTCAAATGTCAACACTGTGGAGGCATCAGATTTCACTCAGACTCCGGGTCCAACGAGTCGTGACATCAACGCAGCGGACCCCCCCCCCCCCCCCCCTCTCCCCCTCTCCCCCCCGCTCCTCTCTTTATTAGAGGCGCTCCTCCGCTCCGGTCCTCAGAGCAGCAGGCGCCCGGTCAGCGCAGCTCACCCCGCCGCTCCGCAGGGTCCCGAGCAGTGGCTTTTCTCTTCTCCTCCCTCACGCTGTCCTGGACGCACCTTCAGCTCGCCAAGATGAGACTGATTGTCGTTGTGGTGGCGTGTTTGTTGACGAGTAGGTGACGGTTTTCACGGCTGCGAAGTTTGTCGCTCACAGTTCAGGACCACGGAGAGCTCCTCCACTTTGTTTCACGCGTCCCTCGTGCGGTTAAATAAACGTGTTTTTGTTTCTTTTTCTCATGCAGAAAATCTAGCGCTTCCAGTGGGAAAAGCGGGGCAGAGAGAAGATGTGGTATGCAATTTCGATCATTGAAATGAAAAAAAGCAGCTTTGCATGAATGAAGGCAGCTGCATTTCTGCTGTATTTGTTTGTTTGTCGCAGGTAACACGCTGCCTGGTTGAAGTCCTGTCCAAAGCTCTCTCCAAACCGGACTCTCAGCTGGACCAGGAATGCAAAGACATCCTCCGAGCAGGTTGGTAGCTCAAAACAGCCGGATTTGTCACTGTGACTGGGGACGGTAAAGAGGCTTATTTAAAGCATCAATGCACTCTTTTAACTGTCAGTTTGCATGAGAGATTGAGGAGATTCAAACACAAACGAAGAAACTTCAAAGATTTTTTTGGTCTTCATCAGCGGTGACAAAATAAAGCTATAATTATTATTACTTCTTACATATTTCATGCTGCCTCCCCGTTTCAAAAGAGGGTTTTAAAAACATTCACGTGCCTCCCACACAATTAATTTAACATACATGTTAAACAAGTGATGAATCATCACATACAACACCGGAATTGCCCAAAAGGATTGAGTCTCAGAGCCACACTAAGATTTTTTTTTTTTTGTTCTGTCATAGGGGTTCAACACTCTCCGCTGGACAAGAAGAGCATCGAGGTGGCAGCAACTCACGGAGAGACGGCCAACAGTGATCCTGACGCGCCAAAGGGAGCAGATGTAAAAGACATCGAGGCTCTCCTGAAATCCATCGAGGATAAAAGAGAAATCCCAGAAGACGAGCGCAGCCAAGAATCCTGGAGTCTCGGAGACGAAAAGGAGAAGAGACACGACAATCAGGAGGAAGAGGAGCGGGAGAAGAGGAGCAGCTGGAGGGCTGGAAGATACCACCAGAAGAAGCACAAACGTGGAGAAGAGGAGGAAGACAACGAACGCAGTCAGGAGAGCTGGGGGCTCGATGAAAGGAGATCAGAAGGAGACGGAGGTGAAGAGAGAGAGAAGCGGAGCTGGAGGCCTAGATACCTACAGAGGAAACCCAAACGAGATGAGGAACCTTTAGGGGATGAGCCAGAGGAAGAGCGTAGCCAAGAGTACTGGGACGTGGAAAAAAGGCATGGGGCCGAGGATGAGGAGGAACGACATAAGCGCATATGGAATCCCACACACCGCTACCACCACAAGAAGAAGCTCCACAAGCGCAGCGACGAACCGCCAGAGGAGCAGGACGACGGTGAACGCAGCCAGGAATCCTGGAGTCTCGACAAGAGGGACTGGAGGGCAGGAAGGTACCACCAGAGGAGACACAAACGGGACGAAGACCTCTCCGAAGAAGCCCGGGAAGAGCCCGATGAGGAACGCAGCCAGGAATCCTGGGGTCTCGACAAGAGGGACTGGAGGGCCGGAAGGTACCACCAGAGGAGACACAAACGGGACGAAGACCTCTCCGAAGAGGCCAGGGAAGAGCCTGACGAAGAACGTAGCCAGGAATCCTGGGGTCTCGACAAGAGGGACTGGAGGGCCGGAAGGTACCACCAGAGGAGACACAAACGGGACGAAGACCTCTCCGAAGAGGCCAGGGAAGAGCCTGACGAAGAACGTAGCCAGGAATCCTGGGGTCTCGACAAGAGGGACTGGAGGGCAGGAAGGTACCACCAGAGGAGACACAAACGGGACGAAGACCTCTCCGAAGAAGCCAGGGAAGAGCCTGACGAAGAACGTAGCCAGGAATCCTGGGGTCTCGACAAGAGGGACTGGAGGGCCGGAAGGTACCACCAGAGGAGACACAAACGGGACGAAGACCTCTCCGAAGAAGCCAGGGAAGAGCCTGACGAAGAACGCAGCCAGGAATCCTGGGGTCTCGACAAGAGGGACTGGAGGGCAGGAAGGTACCACCAGAGGAGACACAAACGGGACGAAGACCTCTCCAAAGAAGCCAGGGAAGAGCCTGACGAAGAACGCAGCCAGGAATCCTGGGGTCTCGACAAGAGGGACTGGAGGGCCGGAAGGTACCACCAGAGGAGACACAAACGGGACGAAGACCTCTCCGAAGAAGCCAGGGAAGAGCCTGACGAAGAACGCAGCCAGGAATCCTGGGGTCTCGACAAGAGGGACTGGAGGGCAGGAAGGTACCACCAGAGGAGACACAAACGGGACGAAGACCTCTCCGAAGAAGCCAGGGAAGAGCCCGATGAGGAACGTAGCCAGGAGTACTGGGACTTTGATACTGGAAGGGAAAAGAGAGACTGGAGGGCCGGCAGGTACCACCAGAAGAGACCCAAACGGGACGAAGATCTCTCTGAAGAAGTGGGCGAGGAGCCCGACGAGGAACGCAGCCAGGAATCTTGGGGGCTTGACAAACGGGACTGGAGGGCCGGCAGGTTCCACCAGAGGAGACCCAAACGGTACGAAGAGCTCGCAGAGGAGGCGAGAGATGAGCTGGAAGGGGAACGCAGCCAGGAGGACTGGGGCGTCGACAAGCGACACGGGGCAGAAGAGGCAGGGATCGAAAAGCGCATATGGAAACCGACACATCGGTACCACCATAAAAAGAAATTCCACAAGCGCGGCGGAGGCTCGTCTGAAGATGACGCTGAACAGGGGGGAGATTCCGAGGAAACTGAGGACAAGGACGAAGCAATGAGGTACTTCTATCGTTCTTCATTTCGGACCAACTCTGCTCTCTTTAATTCCACAAGCACAAAGACTTGCATGGCTCAGTAACAGCGGTCTGCAGTCAGCTGGGACCAAACCAACCTTTGGCAGTGTTCATGTGCTGACATGAAATGTTGGTAGAGCAGCGTTTAATTGGGGTTGTTTTTCAGGTATCTGGCTGAGAAGCGTAATCCCTGGATTTATAGAGGATTCTACCATCCTGCCTGGTACAAAAGGGATTCAGATGAGCACTCTGCAACCTCGAACAAGGTACGCATTACAGGCTGGATTTAATTCAGCCTGCATATATTTACATACACATGTGAATCAAATATTACTTTTCTTTTTTGAAATATTGATTAGCAGATCATTATTTTGCCACGCATTGTAGTTTGTTAGAGGAAAAGTCTCGATTCTGCCCTGAATGTGTTCAGATGGACGAACTGGCCAAGTTAGTGAGCTATAAGATGAACCAGCTGGCCCACCTCTCGAACCAAGAGGAGCCCAAGAGGAGCATGCACCAGAGACCACTGACCCTGCAGGAGGTAAGAAAAACTGCAGGAAAAGGACCTTCATGACTGATGTGAGGATGCATTTGCTGTCATGCTCACTTTGTCAAAGCTCTAACTAGACCACTGGCCCGAGCTGAACATACACAGTTATCACCACTGATGTTTATAGTTGCTGTTGAAGACCATATAGGAGCCAGAAAAACAAACTGGCAATACAGAAAAGATTCAGAATAGAGACGTGTGTGTTTTAAATATATAGAAAAAAACTCTTACCCTATATATTTAGCTTATCAAGCATCAGGTGCACTCGGGCATCCTCATTATGGGAATGTCTGTGGAGATGTCAGGCCTGCAGAGCATTTGTTCAAATGCACATCAAAAGCTGTGCAGCTGAGCAGCGAAGCGTTCGTCCTCTCTGGAAGAGCTTTTATTGCCCCGTTCAAGTCGTTTCTTTTCGGCACCTCTCTATGACACCGGCCCCCTTCTGTTTGCACTTTTCACGTCAGCTTTTTATGTCTGCGGCAGTAATCACACGAAAGGACCTCCTGATTATGGCCTCCCAGAGCAATCAAAGCCATAATAAGGCCATTACAGAGACCTCCTCTCTGATCACGTTGGAGGAGAAAAACAGCGACGTTAACTAAACGGCACCACGGCTCAAAGGAAGATAAAACAATGTTTATTTAACTAAATGACCAATTCATGCAGATTTTTTTAGAGTCATCAGTAAACAAGTCCATTTTCTGATAATGTAATCATAATTTCTATTGCAAGGGGGACAGGGGGAAATAATAAAACATGATTTGATATTACAAAGCGGAGGTGTTTACTTGATGTTTCGCTAACCGTGTTTTTCAGGGGAAAGAGCTGGAAAACCTCGCAACAATGGACACGGAGCTGCAGAAGATCGCTGCCAAGTTGCATGACATCACAAGTGCTTGAAACAGAACGCAGAGCTTCTTCAAAACGGACCAGCGGAGAAGAGCTGCGTCTTACTGTATGTCAGCTAATTTAGTACGCTTACAGTGATAAAAGAAAAAAAAATCTGGAGCCAAAAAAGCAGCTTGTTTATCAGTGTATTTGTGATATTTTGGTGTTCTCAAATTACTCAGCATGGAAATGGTTTTGATGTTAACATATAAATATATAATATGGACAAATGTGAGATTGCAAAAATATGCATCTGAGATGAATGATTCAAATCATCGTGTTCTGAAGAGTTTGATCAGTCTGCACTCAATAAAAATAAATTATTCTGGGACCAAACAAATATCTCAAATGATTTCATGATTTAAAAAGAAGAAAACGAGTGTTCACACAGAAGTCTCTTTTTGTACTGCGTTTTTTATTCTGTGCAGATACAGATGTCACCCACAGTCAAGCTGCACCAGCAGCTGGACCATCAAACAAATAGACCTTTCTGCAGGGATAAAAAAAATAATAAAAATAAAAAACTAGAAGGTGGAGACCATTAACTTTAAGAAAAGCTTTCACAGATCGCCTCGAGGCACGAGAAACAAATGCGTTGTTTACCCTCATCGCACACAAAGACTCCTCCTGCAGCTCGTTACAGAATACAAAAGCTAAACTGGCTTACGGGCGACTCCTCGCCATTACGCCTTCCTCCACGCAAGATGGAGGATGATGAACGCGAACCAGACACGGCGTCTCGCTCACACCGGAGGCGTCAAATCAGCCGAAAGAAGTCGATGGCGGAAAAAAAAAAGATCTGATTCCTCCGTATCCGTTTACGCCACTTTGAGCCTCTTCGGCGCCGGGCCCTCGGCTCGCTGGGCGCCGGCGGGTTTGGGGGCGTCCGCGG
Organism: Gasterosteus aculeatus; assembly: GCF_964276395.1. NCBI lineage: Eukaryota > Metazoa > Chordata > Actinopteri > Perciformes > Gasterosteidae > Gasterosteus > Gasterosteus aculeatus. Next base: position 14,672,757 of record NC_135706.1, read on the forward strand.
CCACCGTCGTTCCCGAGAGGAGGAAGCCCCCGCCGCCGCTCATCAGTAGCACGGGATGCGTCCTGTTAGGCAACACCTAGGGACACGAGACGATCAAACAGTCAGGAGACGCGTCTCTGGGAAAGAAAGTTTCACAATTTGACGAGGATCAGATCTTCTTCCTCCAGCAGTAAACAAAGAGCAGGGCGCAGAAAACAATTAGTGACCCAACGGAGAATGTTTGTAACGGTGCTGATGACTCATCTAATTGTCCAGGAGAAGAAACCTTTTAATGTGCAATAAATGAAGGCCGTTAGTTCTCGTCTTAACTTTGTAATAAACTTAGATTGCCACTGATACACCATCACCATGTAAAGTCTGTCTGCAAAACAAATAGATAAGAAGATAAGGAGTAGTGGTGAAGGGAGGTTTTTATTGGCGCTGAAAAAAAAGACTCATCTGAGAAACATCAGCGACGAGACATCGTGGTCCAAGCGGTGACGGTGAGCACCGTGAAAGCAGCTTCAACAACGTAACTCAAACTGAAGACACGGTTCAGAGGAATTGAAATGAAAAAGGTTTTACCTGATAATGTCTGAGCCACGTGTCTGCGAGCCTGAGGTTCACCGCGCCGCCTTGTTCTTTGAGTTTTGTGTAGCACTCGATCAGCGGCTGCAGAGGTGGGAGGCGGGGAAGAAGGAGTATTTAGAAGAGGACTGCGGATGGACACACACACACACACACACACACACACACACACACACACACACCGTTTAGCAACATCAGCACAACAGCGCGAACAAGGGCACGGATGTGATTGTAAACAGATGCACCGATTGCAATTTCCTCTGCCAACTTTTAATATTTTTGAAAGCCTCACATGTCAAACTTAATTGTATTTCCAGGAACTATAATTGACATCAAGGCTCCAGACTGTAAACACTTAGACATTTAAATTGTCATTTGCATAAAAAGACAATTATTTTAATTATTTGGGTTAAATATCACAATGCAAGTCAATGCAACCTCCGTTAACATCAGCCAGAGCCTTTTACAGCAGGACTTTACCCCGCGGAGAGTCTTAATAGTAACTGTGGCAGGACTGGAATTTCCCCTGCGGACATCCAACGGGACGTTTCTCACTGGAACTCTAAGCAATTAAAATTAACTCTGCGCGGCAGCAGCTAATGAGAGATCCACGCGGGCGAATCTAAGGCCAGTAAATCCCCCCCCCCCGCGCATCACGATCTTACCTCTTTGTACTGGGAGTAGACCACAAAAGGCCTGGAGGGGGCGAGGAACTTGAGCATGCCCATCAGGACGGGACACGGGTGAAAGCGACTGGCTATAACCAACCTGCACGCGGGGAGCAAACGGAATTACATGGAACCGGTCCAGCATGAAACACGCCGTCAACACTTTGCTATCGGAAATGTGTCGGCCGGTGTGATTCAGCTCACTGATGCTGTACGACAGTTACTGCCGATAGACTTGCTGATTTAGGGAATACTGCGCACATTCATTCCGTCCTTTATGTGGCTGGATAGCAGTCAGTGAGAGAGGCTGATTCAGGACATCTGGCCTCCGTTGATATAAGTGCTGTGATGTAGAGGAAGCCGATCGATACTCGTACTTCTGGCTCGCTTGTCACCTTCGCGACGCCTCCCGCCCATCAATCATTAAAAAAAGTCCTTCATCTTACACTCACTTTTAGACTTTCGCGGACACGCTTAACAGATCGTTCAGTTGTTCATCGCTTATTAATTAAACACAACCGGAACTAACCCGTCGGCATTCCTGCCTTCCAGCAGGGCAGCAGCGGACGCCAGCTTCTTCCTCTTCTCCTCCTGCTTCACCTTTCTTTCCTCGGCCTAAAGACGCGGCACAAAGGAAAGACGTTGACCCCGCTCTTCAAGATCCAATGCGGTTATTAATAAATGTCCCGAGTAAAGCGAGTAAAAAGGCCGTACTTTGGCTTCTATGCGTTTCTCCCGCGCTTCTTTCTCCGGGTCGCAGACGTCATCAGCGGCACTGTTCGTCTCCATTTTCACTTCCTGCGGACCGCTCGTCGGTTCGGTCGTCGGCGGGTCCGGCTCCTCCTCTCCCGCCGCGTCGGACTGCGTTGAATCTGCAACGACGAGGGCGATCATCTACAGCTGACATCTTCCAAGCGTGGATTGTAGTTTGTAAAATAACTTCATTTCAAAACAAAGCTACAACCAGTTAGGAACCAGTAACGGCGTCTCTACCAGCACTGGCGTCTTTGGGGGGGGCGGTGTCCAGGGTGCCCGCCAGGAGAGCGTTGACATGGCAGACGGGAAACTCGTGCAGCGTATCGTGAAAATGTGCAGGGAAGCCAAAGCTCTCCACACCCGCCCGCACGGGGCCACCTCCCGGGTACATTTGGATCACTGAGCCGTAGCCTGGCGGAGGAAGGAGGAGGCAAATGACGCCACGGGCCACAAAAGTCCAAATGCATCCTTTTTTATATACAAAAAGGCGCTCGCATCACCACGTACCCCCCATTCTTTCCATGACGGATCCCAGCAACAGGCCGGCGCAGGTCTCGAACACCAAAACTTTGCTGCCCGCGTGGATGTTCGCCAGGGTCAACATCTGGGCAAGCGTGTCGTACCTGAGGTGGCTGCGTCACAGGAAAACACACGCATGGCGTCACACGTCCGCCCCGCCCCGCTCCGCCCCGTCGGGAGACAAACCTCTCAGGTGACTCACCAGATCTTCCCTGGTTCCCGGCCGTGGTACATCAAGGCCAGGATGCGACAGGACGGTTTTAGAATCGTTACGATGTTTTCATACCTGGAGAAGCACAAGAATGGGAACTACCGATGAGTGATTTTGTATTAATACTTGTGTCTGAAACAAATTGTGGGTGCATCATCGGAAGTGACTCACTTCTTTTTTTTCTTCTTGATGTACTTGTCCTGGGCATATTTGGTCTTCCCTATGAATGTTGAGCTGTTGTCTACAAGCTGCTGAATGATTTGCTGTAGAGCGCAAACACAAAGTCTCCAGTACCTTTTCTGTTACACTTCAACATTTTAGCCAAAAGACAACAATGCGTCTGTGTCACTCAGCAGCGAGCCCACTGGTTCCTTATCATTAGCAATAGACCTCAAATGTGTGATTGTAAGCACACTTCTATACCTGATCTGTTAGACCTTGCTCCTTGAAGTTCTCGATGTCATCCCTGGTCAGCTTCTGGGATTTGCCATCGTCCTGAATGTTCCTGTTGTCCGTGCCCGCCTCCTTTGCATCTGGAAACGACACAAGAAAGGGGGTCTTTTTAAATGATCCTCATCTGGAAGTGTCACACGTGTGTTTGTGTGTGAGAGATGAGTGTGTTCGTTTAACCGCAGGTTACACACCGGCGGGGCTCTCCGCGTCTTTGGGCTTCCGCGGCTGCAGGGTCCCCCCGGGCACGATGTCGAAGGTGCTGCCGTACAGCTGCCCCACGGCGTTGTCCAGGAAGAACCACTGCTTCTCAAAGATCACCTTCCTGCCAGGAGGTCACGTGGAGGTGATCAATGACAACAACGCCGCCGCTGAACGGCGCGAGCGTCGCCGGCGAGACGCCGGGCGTGGCTCCGATGGAGGCTTTCGTCCCGCGGAGTTAGTTTTAGTTTAGTTTTACTTACTTCTTCGGTACAATTTGCACGGCTTTGAAGATGTCGCCCCGTTTCAACACGACGTAGTCCTCCTCTTTAATTCTGTACGGAGCGTCCTCGTCGACGTTGTCCGCCATGATTAAGCACCGCTGGAGCAGTGAGCCGAGGGGGTGACCTTCTCTTCCGGGTGGTTGTTGGGATAAACCGTTTAGCAGAAGGCACCAAGTTACCCTTGTTACCCCCCCAAAAAAAATTCCGATTTCCACGTGCTAACCTTCGTTTCCCTAGCGTCCCAGGACGACTAAACGATCGCAGGTCGATGCGAGCGCTGCAGCGTCGTCCTCTGTGATTGGCCGGATGCGCGTCGCTGAGTGCGCCAGCCAATAGGAGCGAAGAGCGATGAGTGGGTGGCAGGTTGAGGATTTCAGAGTTACCGATGAACGTGAATGTCTCTTTCTGCCTTCCAGAGGGAGAGTTTGACTTTCTCCATTTAGAGAAAAACTTGGAACAGCACGAAATAACGACATTATGATGAAAGTTGTGCATATATTTTAGATCAAGTAAGTGAACCAAGCCCCGAAAGGTCTTCAGCGAGGAGATGTACGATGACGTATTTCCAGTAGAGTTGTTTTTAGAAACTCTGTGAAAACATTTCAGCATGTTTTTGACCTTGTTTTTTTATCACTAAATGACATGATACACGATATTTAAAGTTGAGGAATATATAAATTATTGCAACGTATGAGAAATATACCAGTTTATAAACTAGATTTTTATTTTTATTTTAAACTTATAGACTATAAATACCGAACTAATTTGAAAATGGACAATGAACAATTCTGTCGTCATGTTAAGAATATTTATTTTTTAGAAAATTAGCTAGCTTATAAACTAGATCGTTGTTGTATTTGTATTTTAAACTTATAGACTATACATACCGAACTAATTTGAAAATGGACAATGAATAATTCTGTCGTCATGTTAAGAATATTTATTTTTTAGATTGTATGACACTTTTATTATGTAGTTATATTTAAGCATCCACTCGATAAACTACCTATCACCACAGGAGTTCTGCTGAATCGCTTTTTTGACAGTATGTAGGCCAACAACACGGCAGATGTGTGACCTCGTGCACAGGCTCGGGGCGCTTCATCTCCCACCAAGAGGCCACAATCTGGTGTTTTATAACGGCCTTTAAACGGTGTATTTGCATGACAACAGATGAACACACGTGAAACAAGTTGTAAAATACATTAAAAAAAACACTCTTTAATGATTGTTTTACAAAAAGCTTTTTTGTCACTTAAAAAAAAACTGAATTCCTACAAATATCAACGTATCCAAGTTTTGAGAGAATCTTGACTAAATATTTACATGAATGCCATTATTGTTTAGTGCAGGGTAAACTGATTTAACTGTTCACAGTATGATATACCATGACACATGGTCTACGTGTGAACACATTACATTAACAGTTTACATTATTACATTTTCTTTGGCAGTGATTCGCTCAGTCGTCAGGTTTCCAGTCGATGAATGCTGCACTTTCACAACACAGCTACATGCACATATGTACTAAAAGACCTGCGGGCCTCGATCGTTCCTCATTCTTGGCCTCCGGTTAGTTTGTGGAACAGTTCTTCGTCTAGCGTCTCGTTCTGGTCTTTAGATCTTGTGGAGAGGAAGATGTAACCACCAATGAACTCGTGGACCACCTTGCAGTCGCAGCTCACACAGCAGAAGGCCATTGACACATTCTGGTCAAACTCTATGGTCACCTGGAATCACATAGAACGTATTAATACCTCTGAAGTAACGTCTGTACGGACAAAAAAACTGCATCCCTGGATGAAGAGAAATCATGAGTGGTCGCTCACCTGTCTTATTTCCCAGTTAACGTTCCACTGCTTCATGTTGGCGAACCTCCACGTGGTGATGGGCATACCGGAGGACATGTCAATACGGATGAGACGGTTGTAAGAGATCCCCAGAATCTCATCCTTCTTACTGCCTTTGAACCTGACCAGCAGATGAAATAATTACCAAATCATAATTCATAAACAGCCTTTAGATGTGCAAATATGTCCCTAGTTGTGTGTTAAATATACCTGGATATTAATAAGCACTGTACCTGACAATGTAGTAGTTGATACCGAACTCCGGAAGCGACTGCCAGGCCTGGATGAAGCGCATCTTCGCCTCCATGAGGGACAGCCGTGCTATGTTCTGATGGGCCTCCAGGATTCGTGCTGTTAGCTTTAAAACAATCACCACAGGCAGATTTAGCAAATGTATTTAGTTCAAACGCTCATGGCTGTGCAGCCCAGTGTGCTGCGTGTAGCCCAGACACCGACCTGCTTGGTTTTGTGCTTCTTGGCGTATCGCGGGGAGAAAAAACACTCAGCGTTCATCTCCATTGCGTTGAGGTCAGGAGCGGCCTGACCAGGAGGGGGTGCCAGGCTCTTCATCTGCAGGAAGGACTGGATGTTCCTCACTTCCGACTTGTAGGAGCTGTAGGCCATCGTCTTGCCCTTGGAGGCGAGAATACATGCAGCTTTCCATTTTGCATACTGCGTTTGCTGAAATAAAAAGAGAAAAAAATTTGCTGAAACAATAATTTGTAAAACTATTTCAGAATATTTTAAGTCTAAATTTTTCATGGAAAAAAGTAAAAAATATTAGGTCAAAAATTGTAATGGAAAAACGAAGAAAAATGCCAATATGTAAAAATGTTTTGTTTTTTTTAAGGCGAAATGTTCAATAAAAAAGGTCAATAAAACAGAAAAAAGTTATAATATTAGGCCAAACTTTTTTTCTAATGTATGTCCATGTTAGTTTGGAAAACGTCATCGAAAAAAATTCTAAATATAAGGACAATTATTTTTTTGAAAAAAAAGTCACAATATTAGGTATGTCAAAAAAAGTCATGGAGAAAAGTAAAAAAAATATTCGGTCAAAAATGTCATGGGGATAAAAAGTTAAATATTTGGTTGAATGTTTTGAAAAAGCAAATATTAGTTCGGAATATTTGAAAAGAAATCGAAAAATTATTTTAGTTTGGAAAACGTCATGGAAAAAAATTCAAAATATGAGACCGAAATTCTTTTGAAAAAAAAGTCAAACAATATAAGGTCGGAAAATGTTTTGAAAAAATGTATGGTCGAAAAATGAAAAAGTTATTAGGTGGAAAAATGTTTTGAAAAAAAGTCATAATATGTCAGTTTGGAAAATGTCATGGAAAAAAAGGAGGGTCTTACGTTGTCACATCGGATGTACACCTCATTCATCCCGTCGGCAACAGGGAGCAGCAGCTTGATGCCAAACTTCTTCTCTGTCACGTTGACATCAGGGACAACCTCACAACCTGTCGCATTGACACAGAAATCAATTCCAAGAGTAACTTTGGTTTTCAATGTGGACTCAAACTGCAGAAGATAAGCAAGATGAAACAGATCTGTGAATATTATCACAGAATAAAACTGCGGCTACTGTCCCAGTTTTAAAGAGAGGAATGCATCATTTTCTATTTTTACTATGATGTATGATATTTACATAATGTCCTATAACCAATACAGGATAGTACAACCTGTACAACATTCAACTTCTAGTTAATTAATGAGGGAACACTTACATTGAGGGTTATTAATCCTCAACAATGTAGAACATTATAGACATTAAGAAGTGTTCTTATTAGTTTTCCTTTTCTGTATCGAGATATTTCTTATTCCGCCTCGCTATTAGTTATTTAGATATCTACTTCATTTAATTTGCTAATCAAGGCTAATGCTACATGTGTAAGTGTAAATAATAAAATGAGTCTATAAAATCTATAAAATGAGTCTGAAACGCCCTACGCAATTGTAGGTGGAATATAACTGAAAGCTTTTTATTCCTTCTTCTCCACTGACCTCGGAGGTGAAACTGCTCCAACGGTTCTCCGCTGGAGGTCTCCTTGTTCTTGTAGTAAGAGATGGTGGTGTCCTTGAATACAAACCAGTATTCTTTGTATGAACGCAGCGTCAGTCTTTTGGGCCTGATTTAAGGCAGCAAGAAACACAAATAAATCGTTGCTTTTCGGCTGCAATAAATGCTGTAACCTAAGACTAAGTGAAAAAGCATGAATGTTTTAGAAACGTTATGAGTGACATTTGTTCGTTCACATCAGCGTGCAGCTCAACGGAACGTTGTTTCTTTGAATCAATTGTCCGACACGCTATAAGCTGTAATGAGCCATAATGTCAGAGGCACAGCTACACATAATCAATTTGTAGAGAGAATATTGTCAAACCCATTTCTATAAATCATGCGAGAGGGGAAGGTTGAAATGAAAGCAAAACATCTATTTGAGATTCCAGATCTTTCACTTGAGTTATTCATAACAGCAATCCTCATTAAAAGAACAAAGGTGGGTTTACCTAAACAGCCGCAGGGTATCTGCCAGCTCTGGAATGTCTGTAATGTCTTCCTGGGGAGGGGACAAAGAACTATGATTCATCCCGTGATTTCTCAGTGTCCCCGTGTTAAGACATGCAATCTTCTGCTTAAAAAGCAGGTGGTCTACCTTTAACAGACCCCTGAAACCTTCAAATTACCGGCAACATTCATCCCAGTGCGTCACAGTCTATAAAAATATGTTTACCAGAATTCGGTCTGCGAGTCCGCCTTCAAGTGTCACCTCCAAGTTAAACAGGGCGGCCTCGACTTCATCTATCTCTGGCTCGTTGGAGTGGTCCAGTGGTTCGCTCGACAGCGTCAGTTTACAGATGTGATACTGAGAACGAAATCAAATGAAAGTTTTTACTTTATTCATCTTTGAAGGTCTCCTCTTGGAACTGACTGCATTATACTCGGCCCCCGTCTCCGCCTCCTATTCACCTCCGACACCATATAGCCACTGCTATTCGATATAGCCACTGCTATTCGACCTCTCTACCTCTCCACTGGGATTATCCTCATGTCTCGACACGTCCCAACATGGATTGGTCCTAACACGGACTGCTCGTCCCTCCCTCACTGAGAGCACAACACTCGACTAGATCTCCACTCTTTGCTGTCCTTGCTCCGAAATGGTGGAACGAGCTCTCTGAAGACACCAGGACCGCAGAGAGCCTTCACATCTTCAGACTAAAGACACACTTCTTCAGACTCCACCTCCACTAAAACACTAACAAATTGTAGCACTTAAATTGTACTTATACGGCATCTTATCTATAGCAAGTTGCAAATTGGCTTGTTTGAGGAAATTGCACTTGTTTCTTGCTCTTCTGAGTTTGCTCCCTTATGGTTGAATGCACTTATTGTAAGTCGCTTTGCATAAAAGCGGCAGCTAAATGACGTGTAATGTAATGTAATGGATCCAGACACCAAGCTGGCTCTCCTGGAAGGATACAACTCAAAGCCTAAGCGGCACATAGAGCACAGATAGTTTAATCCAATTTAACATTGTGCCAATCGCACCGTGATAAGTAGCCAGTTTACATGTGACGTGCCGGAGCTTGGGTCTAAGTGTTTAAAATAAATAATCATGAGGTTTAATTTAGCTGGAGAATTTACTCTCCCTCCTGATCTATGCAGACTTTGATACCTGTGACGGCGCGTTATTCACCTGTAGTGAAGCAAACATCAGCATTTCCTCCTCAGTGCAGTCTATCTGCTCCAGGAGGATGGACCAGCGAGCTTGTTCGTACAGCTGCGTTATTCTGACGCCGTCGTACTAGCACACAAACATCATACGCTCCAATTTTAGTTCAGAGTCTTGAAATTGAGTGAAAATGGAGCACATTTGGCACCTCTTACTTTGGGATTGAGGTCAAAGAAGACGTTGTACTTGAAGCGCAGCAGCAGCTTTTCTTCATCTTGGATATCTTGCTCCATGAGGGAACGAGAGGAGTCCAACCAGCTGCCGATCACAGACAAACAGATAATCAGAAGAGCTTGTGGAGCAGAGAGAAAGAAAAACGACCTCTCTGCATCTACCCTGCACTGTAGGGCGCTTTGTCCACCGGCGAGAGCGGCCGGTACATCTTAGCCAGCTCGGCGGGCGGCAAGTTGGGCTGCGATTCGGCGAGGGGGTTTTCTCCGAACCAAAGGCTGGTGGCCGACACCGGCATCCCGTTCTCCGGGTCGTAGGTGGCCGTCATCGTCTTACTGTGCATGGGGCCTTGTTCAAGGAGAATATTAGAGCAGATGGAGGATTAAAATCCAGTTTGCCAAAAGGGATTCAGCTTTCCTTCGTATCGTGTTTTAAGAGGGAAGCGAGGCGCGGTGAAACCCGGGACGGCACCAACATTAAACGGGCAGAGATCAAAAGGTCTCATTAAGGGGGATCTTCATGTTGCTGTGGAATCCGGACCGGATGCGAGTTTGTGTCGGGAGAAGGTGGCGGCGCACTGAGCGATTCTCTCACATCTCACGGAGGGAAAGTGTGGCCTGTCAGATCTCCGCAGCGCTTTGCAAAGTGTTCCTCATCTCTTCGCCGCCTCCAGCAGAAGTAACTCGTCGAGATGAAGATTCGAGCCCTTCTAGGGCCGGAAGTTACTCGGAAAGTTTCACTGTACAGAGATTATTAATATCCTTCTGACTTAAATTTGCAGGCAAAAAGCAAAAAGCCCGGGTCAAACCAGGAACATCCCCGAAGTTATTTGTTAAACATGTCTTTGTCTGCAATGAAAAATATCTATTCAGCTTTAGTTATGCAAGTTTGTGAGTATTTTGAGATCTCAATATAAAGACTTTTAACTCTGGGACCCTTAAATGAACACTTTCATCACCACTGCTTTTTTCTCTCTTTATAGGATGAGCATCAGCCTGAGTGGAGCGAGGTCAGCAGCTTCTGTGCGGAGAGGCTTTCGTTCTTCTGACGTCGTTGAGAAACGGTACCTGTGCCCCCCGGCCCCCCGCCGAACAAATCCACGTCCCAGATGTCTTCCTCTGCCGAGTTCTTGTCTTTCTTCTTCTTCTTCTTGGACGGGTCGTCGGGAGGCTTCAGCAGGGACAGTTCCTCTGATCTTCTGATGTCTGAGATGGGGAGGGCAGGGGGGGGGGGGACAATATGGAGGCAAGGTGAGCCTCAATTTTAGAGCGGCAAAAGGGACGCCGCGATCGGGGGAAGAAAAGGGACGGAGGGAACTCACTGAGCATTTGACAGATCTCCGCCACCGCCTTGAAGACCACGCTGGAGAAGCTGACGGTCATCTTGATGGTTTTCATGTTGGGGAGCTGCAGCAGCAGCGGTTTGTGCTGGGGGGTGTACCGCAGGTCAGCGTCCGCCTGCCAGGGAAAATGGTGGATTTTGAATCTTTCCTTTCTCATTGACCTGTAGATCTTTGCTACACAAAAAGTGTACAGCGTATGTGTATGATAAAAGGTTTGCGCCTGCAGGATTGACACAATAGACACTGAGGATCATCACTGCTTCGTTTGACAGGAAAATATGCCCTCTCAAAATATCAAATAGTTATTTCTGTTCTAATTCTAATCACATTACATTATTCATTTGGAATCTACCTGAATTCCAAACTTGTCCAGGGTCCAGTGGGTCTTGAGCAGCCAGCATTTCCTCTGCTCCCACCACAGCGCATGGTCCGACCAGTCCTGAGGAGCCTCTGCAGAAGAACGGATCAAACGCATTTAAAGGGTCTTGATGCGGATCTCTGGCTTTGTAACTACAACATCCGCTGCCAACACAAGCCCTTGCTGGATGTGCGGGTGTGTGAGGGCATGATTCAAGTTTGGTTCGTGCGAGTCTACCTGGCATCACGCGGATGATGAGCTTCATCTGTTTCCGTCTCACGCCGCTCAAACATCCTTACCAAAGTATCCGTCACGCTGCATTAGCTCCTCTAAATGTATGTAAAGGAGATGAACTTTGGCCCCCGGGGCTACGAAAGCCGACGCATTGTGGCTGAACAATAGCGCCGTGGCGCAGAAGAATACAGGGCAAACACGGGTGTGGCTGGACTAACAGACCAGGGGGAGGTTCAAGGCCCCGCGTAGTCCAGTGGAGGCCCACTGCTACACGGGAAACCAAACCAAACCGGAGCGTGACGGATTGAACTTACTGATCTTCTCCACCAGCTTAAGCATGAGGCCTCCGACGTGCAAGTCCCCCTTCACCCTCAGCTTAAATTTCATAGACTCATCTCCATCTTTTTGATCCACCTGCACGGACAGCTCCCAGGATTTCTCTCCATACTCAGCGGCTGTCATCACGCCCCCGTTTCTAAAGAGAAAGAGGTGCACAGAGATTACAGCACAACACCAGGAGTGAGAAATAAACCCCGGGCTGTCTCTTTTTAATCACACGGTCGGGGAAATCCACTACGCTGTGACGCCTCTGCTGTCGTTCTCTTTTGTTTTGCAGGATTAGGAAACATCTGGGTTGAAAACATGAGTCAGTCGGATAAGTGTTTCTCAACATCCGGTGGGAACATCCACATTTTCTTGGCCCGGCGGTTAACAAACAGAGATCTCTCAGTGTTTCAAAGCAGCAGTGGGGCACATTTCAACCGTCCTTCCCTCTGCAGTGTTCTCGATACCGCAGTGATCCTCACAGCAAACGGCCGCTGTGAACAGCGAGGCGTAACTACGGCTCTGGGCATTGCTGGATTGTAATTTGTGGAGCGAAGGGATGGGAGGGGAGGAGGGGAGGAGGGGAGGAGGGGAGGAGGGGGGGAGGAGCAGGGAGGGTACGGCTGTGGAATGTGTGACGAGCAGGGACACGTATCTGCTGCAGGAGAGACCACAACAACGTTTCCACATCTCCCCCTCAATGCACATCACGATCCTCAGCTCGGCCAACCACAAGAGATGTCAACGAGCGCACACACACACACACACACAGTGGTCTAGACTGGGGCTATCAATAGAAATACCTCTTTTGTTTGTAGCCCAGTGGAAATGTTACAGTGGGAAACCGTGTAGCCGGGAGGCTCGGTTAAATGAGCGCACGCCGCTCTCTTAGCGCTGCTCCCTCCCTGTGCGGCCGGGGGGGTACATTTAAAAGTTTTGAGCTCGCATGTCTGCTGAGCGAAGGCTTGTTGAGATGTGTTGGAGCGTGATGAATCTCTAGTCCAATAAAGGCCAAAGTTGGATGGATTAAACAATGTTTGTAACATGAAGAAAGAAAATGCATTACTACTGTTTTATATCAAATATGCGATAGTTATAGTAATAATAATTGTAATAGCTTAGAAAGGTAGCCAGTGGGCTACAGGTGTTTCATTTACAGACCAAAACCACACCGTAAGAGCGGACTTAATATTGGAACAATTGTTTTTCAATACGTGAATGTCAATGTCCAAAAGCAACGTGCATCTTTTTTTTACTCAAAATTCCATCACCCTAAAGCTAATGGAAGGCCTAAACATTTTTGTGATTCCTACGTTTTGGTAATAACAGAATGCTGTGCAGTGTGAAGCAGGACGTAGCATAGCCATAATAGTCCAATAAATTCCTACAAATCAACCATTAACTTCTTTGCGTGTAACAACCGCCCCAACCTGACCCAATCCGAATGGATTTTGTCCTCATCTGGGACGTGATAAGTCTTTCATTCAGTCCCAAACAGACAATGTCCCTGTAAAAACCCCAACACCACGACTCCAAGAACCCCCCTTACCTTAAATCACAGCTTTCTGCTGCTATTCCTAGAAATGTTCTTGTGAGGTGGAAGGAACCGGGAATGAGGCACCTCGGCGGAGGACACGCCCCTTACGGAGGCAGGTGACGCCATCGGAGGGGAGGGGGCACAGGTAGAGGAAGTGAGCTAACTGTTAGCTCTTTAAGGCACAGGTGGGTCAACGCTGACTGAAGCTAAACGTTCGGTATCACGGTGCTCTGAGTGTAGCAGACATTATAAATTGATTGACACGTTTTGGTGAGTGCTGTTCCTTACTCATTACTGTTTGTCTTATACTGAATACTAAATGATATATACACGCAACTAATGACAGTCCCACAACATGTTGAGTACTAGTTAGCCTCGGATGAATCAGCCCACACCCTTCGCAGGGAGTGAACCCAGATGAATCACTCGCGTCGGTCTTTTCCCACATGATGAAATTGCCAACTTATGAAACAAATACGACAGTCAAAAAGACGAGGTGTGAGTTTTGCTTCAGTTCCAGCCTCGGCGAGGGGGCCCATGGGTGAGGCCTGCCACCTCCTGGTCACACAGATCACGCAGGATGGTTTTACTTGGCAGGTACTTGAAGGAAATAGATACTCTGATTGCATGTGGACATCTGACTCATGTATTCAAGACCGAAATGAGATTACTGGGAAGGCAGCATAGGCAAAAAAACAAGGCTAAAGATAAAGTTATATCTCATGATCTTTACTGTTTACTTTAATAAATCCCGACCCTGTCGCCTGTTAGCTTATATACTACCATCTTTCTTATTATAGACTTAGCCGCAAATCTGACGGCATGTATCACTTTTTAATTTCTACTCTTTTAAACTTTAATTTCATCTGAATAAATCAACTTATCAACTAGTTTAAGCTTTAGCCTTTTTGCATTCTGCAAGCCTGCATTCCCCTGCGGAGAGACATAGAAAAACATCTGACAGGGTTCCTACGTGTCCTGGAAGACGACACGAACAATTTACAATTAAAAAAACGAGAGAAAAAGCAAACTCTTAGTGGACGTCGGTGCTGTAATGAAGTTGCTGCCACTGTGTGGCGCCATCAGACCACACAGGAGGAAAAGCTCCAGAGTTAGTTGTCACGTATGTTTTATGACACAGAACCACATGAGTACCGCGGTGGAAATATTCATGCCTGTTTTGAAATTAAAAAACATCTTAATCATCGTACGTGTCTTACTGGAAGAAACCAGAAGCTTATAACTGCCACTCAAGTTATCCCAATATGAAAATGACCTTTTAAAGGAACACGCTACTAGAAATGAAAGGCATCTCTGGAGTCACTCTTAGTAAAGGTCATGCCGAACATCGCAGGGGACGACTGCGTCCTTTCACCGACCAAGTGGTGAACTTGCGTCTCTTAAACTGTCCCACCCGGGGAGGAGAGATGGAGAGAGGAAAGGAGACGGGGCGGACAGCTGCAGAAGAACTTGCCCTGGAATCGGTGCGGAAACTTCAGCGCGGCGGCCGCGGGGCCGACTTCTGCGCACCAGTCAAAGGACAGTCTCTTCGACCACTTGACGGTTTTGACCACACCCTGAAGATTAACTGGAGCAAAGCCGCCCCGTGAGTCGCTCTAAGCTCTCTGTTCCAGCGCTGGCACACGAGGTCGCCTTGAGTCGTTGTGTAAGACAGGAAATGTAAATTCCATGACGAAAACAAACAAATAAACCCTGAGCCTCATAAACTGTGTCATTGGTGGACGGACACATGGAAAATAACATCATTTGGACCTGTCAGGCCTGGATGGAGTACAGACAAAGTAACACCATGTCCACGCCACCGTGACACCTGCGGTCCTGCTGGCATCATCGCGCACGCGGGCCAAGCTGAAGGAAAGGACAAATATCCACCGGGCTTCACCCAGAGAACCATCCAACGTGGTCTTTAGAGTCCCGGGGAGGACAGGAGAGGGCCAGGTTTTTGGACCGTGGTTCTAAACACGATAAATTGAAGCCGGTCAGAACCTACGTGGAAGCGGGTGGGAAACAACATCTGTATTTCGCCGGCTTTCTGTATTAATGGAGGGAGAAACCTCCCGGTGACCTGGGAACACGCTTACCCAATTAGCAGCCTCGCCGACGGATCAAATGGAAGTGAAAACATTCAGTGCCGTGACGGAGACGCATCACAATGCCCCATTCATGCCGCCGAGCCCCGGGAGCTCCGGGGGGGAGAAGCGGGGCGGCGGGGTTGTTCTTCGAGGGGATGCAGCGGGGAGGCGGGAGGGAGCAGTGAACGCCATCCTTCTTTGACGTGTTGACGGAGGCCTCGTCCGTGACTTATTACGGGATCGCAGGTCAACACTGTTCAAAGGTGTTGTTTTCATAAGGTGGCCACTGCTCACCGTGGCGTTCCAAGGACCCCCCCACCCCCCCCCCACCCTACACATAAAACCCTGCGTCTTACGCTGTGGGAGAAGGACTTGACAGCTCGGGGGTCGTTCTTCTGTTTCATACTTTACTTTTTTCAAATGGCAATGCGTTCGTCCTTAATCCCACTGACCTGCGGGGATATCGAGAGGTTCCCTTTGAAAAAACTCCCGAAAGGACAAACCTTCACCTGGCAGCTTATTTGCTTTGCAAATGTCAGCGAGATGTGACATTCTGCCTGTGATGAGAGTCGAGCAACAGGTGTGATGGTCAGCAGAGCGTCTGTGACCCGGAGCCGAGCGGCCGACTGAACACAGGCCGTATGTGTGGACCTGCCCAAATATTGGACTCTCTCCTCAGATAGACTGTGTGTAATCCTCGCACTGCAGTGGAGACTCGGTATAAAGGCGCTTTTATTTCTAAAATTAATTGTTTATTTATGAGGGTGGAGCGAAGGGTGCTCCGGTAAGTGGCGTCTTACGTCCGCGCTTGTGGATGTTTCCATTGGAGCTTATATATATATATATATATATATATATATATATATATAAAAAAAAAGTTCATGCATTATGAATTTTATTTGATCTTTCCATGCCACACAGCCAAGGCTGATTTTCTCTTCAGCTCCCTCTGCACGGAAACATCTGATGGAAATAAAACTTCTCATGGTGTCAGGTCAGATAAATACGAGGTCGTCAGCTCAGTGTGACCCTGAATCCTGGCCTGGAACACGATATCAAATGTTTAAAGACTGCACTTTTTTCTGAAAAGTGGCTACTGTGAAGCGGCTCGCGTTACAGAGCATCGCCTCACCTGTCACCGGCAGTATTTCATCCCTTTGCTGGCCAGAAACATAAAAGATCTCGATGAGCGCGGCCATGTGAAAAGATGGCGAGCGGCGGATACTCCGTTAGTCCAACATTGAGACAAAGACAGATAGATAGACAGGCCCTTTTTCAGACATTAAGCCTGATGGATTCATTGCCCTCATTGTCAGCAGAATTTACGATCAAATGCTCGATTCTAACCGTCTCCATCGTTTATTTCATTCCTGTGTGAATATCCGATGCGTTGAACAAAGCCATCTGCGATGCTGTTGAGTTTTATTACCCCTGTCAGAGCACACAGAGGCGTCCTGTTAACGATGAAATAAACGCCTTTCCTTGCGGGCCCGGCGCGTGGATCGGAAAGCGCTCCGGTCCGGTCCCGCGCTACGTGCCGCGGAGCGACGCGGGACCAAATCACCTTCGACAGCGGCCTTGAAGTCGCCGCGCCTGATCTCGCGAGCGCCGGTACGCGCGAGGAAGCAGGGCGTCGCGTTCCTTCCCTCCCCCGGCGTCAACTCGCCATCCGTTTGTGAATGGGGGCCATTTTGAAACATGCAAATGTGGTTCGCCGGTGCCTGTAGCCTATCAGCTGATGCAGGTCGGTGTTGTTTTTGGCCGGGCCTTAAAGGCCCTGTGGGGAGAAAGACGTACTGAGAGTTGGAAAAGGTCGCATAAACTCCGACGGGATTACTTTACCAACACTTTCCATGAGATCCTGTGAATGGATCCATTGTGGGCCGTGTCTGTGCTCGCGGAAAGCAAAACCCTGTCAGGATCCAGTTCATTAGCACCTAGTTCACTGTTTGAAGTCAGTTATTTATCCGGTGTCTAAAGGGGAACCCCTATCAGACGTGTGTGTGTGTACTTGTATAAACGCACGGTACTCATAGGATCTACAGGGGGTTTCCAGAGCAAATTGCTCAAGAGCAAATAAGAATTTCCGTGGCGCAATAAAATGTATGGAGAAGGAACAGGAGGGACACTGGTGCGATTCTCAAGGTGGGAAACAACCTGGAGAACTTTGTTAAAAAAATATATACATAAGGGTTTGATGTAAATACGTTCTGACAGCCACTGACCTCCGGTCTGTAAATAAAAACTAGTATTTCAAGCATAGGAAGTTGCAAAAGTTAAACAAAGAATATTTATATTACATTGTTATAGCTTACAGGAGGCAATGAGATTATGTTATTATAACGTGAGCCATTCGATATGAAATTGGCGAGGTCCTTTACTCGTGGAGCAACCGTGATACTGCACAGATCAGCAGAGCGGGCCTGCGTCTTCTCCTTTGTGACCTGTTTGTTCTCTGGAAGGCGGCCATGTGCTCTCGGTCAGACAAAAGTGCCGCGTTGAGCAAAACCTCCACTCCACTTTTATGGTCTGTGTGGGCCGTCCTATTTGTACATGCTTAGGGCAAATTAGACCAGCAGCTGCGCACGGCCGTCCCGTCCCGCGTCGGCTTTTTTCACAGTGAACAAAAATATGCTCGGGTAAACCTCGCAGCTCGGACCCAGAAATACGCCGACACCTCTCCATGTTTACTATCGGCACTTGCCTCTTCCGGCACGAAATGAGAAAGACGTGGGGAGACAGGATGGAAGGGTGGGAGTAAATGAGGGGAGGGGGCGCAGAGGGACCACCTATGCAGATGTTTTCCACATGTACGGCAGACGGAAAACAAGCCGAGGAGAGGGGAGAGAGAGAGAGAGAGAGGGCTGCACCTGTTGAGGGCCGATGCTCCGGCCTCGGGTGACTTTTGTGATGTATGCGGTTATAAAAAAAAAAAGAAGAAGTATCTGAATTTATTCAGGGGCTTTTTTTCACCGTGATTTGAGCTACATTGAAGCTTGTCATGAGATCACCTGCGAGCCTTTTTGTTAATACTCATATCACTATCTCACACCTGCCCGATTTCCATTCATCAGTCAAGTCTCCCCCCCGATGCCTCGGGACCGTCGGGAAAAGTGGTTGGTAAATATCATTTCTGACAGCGTGACAGGAATAAGGAATAATTCCCGCCTGGAATGAGGTTGTTGGGCTAATCCTCCGTGATTACAACCTTGGACGCCAAGACACGCTCCATGTGAAAGAGGCTGTTTTCCTCTGCAGCAGCAGAGTTACCGATCCTCCCGAGGGCGCTCTCCCCCTCTCCCTCTCCCCCCCTCCGGCCTCTATTGGACCGACCCGCGGCAGGTCTCGTGGCCCCTCGGGGGGGGAATGACCCGGGGAGACCTGGACAACATTGGCAGCGGGGCGGCTTGGCGGTGTCATTTCGCCGCCGTCGACAAAAGCGCCTCTTGTTTGTCGCCGGGGGCCCGAACGCGGCGGCGCGGCGTTGCCAGCCCTGTGGAAAGGAAAGGACGGCCAGCGAGCAGAGCCAAAGGAACCTGCTCCAGCTCACCTGTGCAGTGAATGTGGAACGGAGTGACCCAGATCTGGATGGAAACCATCTGTAAATATTTCCCAGCAAGCTCTGTGGAAGAAGCACTGAGCCGGGGGCCTCTCAGCGGGGAATTCAGCTAACTGTAAATGACTCTGACTCCCTCCAGTTTGTGTCATCTGTTCCGAAAGAAGTAAACTGTGGGTTTCGCCTTCGAACCATCCAGCACGCAGCCGAGTGCGACGCGTGGATTGACGTGTGATTAAACCTCGGCGGTTGCAGGGCGCTGATCGACGGGGGGGATTAGAAGCAGAGCTGTTGTGGATGAACAGTGAATCTGTTTATTGCCGTGCCTGTGCAGGGCTACTGGCAGGGCAAACCTCTTTTGCCCCAAACTACAGCTCAGTTTAGAAGCGTAAGCCACGCTGCAAATATTTGGCTTGGCCACAGAAATTGAATTATATTGGCACGGAAAAGTCAAATAAAAAAACAGCAACCTTGGGAACAATTATGCAAAGTGAAGCGCGGTTAAACCGAGTGCTACTGGTTTCCCTTTCTGTCCAAAAGGGGGAAAAAAAGGGGAAACAAGGGGAAACAATCTGCCTTAGCAAAGTTTATCTCCCTTAAATAATATGTTAACATTTATCCTTGCCGTGGCAGATGTAGCTGTAGCTCTTTTTTGTGGTGTTGTATAGCTTCCTGTTGTGACACAACAGCCTGAAAAGCCAACACATCTTCCAGGGAGCTCATGCATGTGAATCCACAGCTGTGAGGACTCAACCACGGATAAAAAAAAAACCCCATAACAAATAGCATTTAAAAAAGGTTTCATCTGTTTCCTCCGAACATGTTGTGCTCCGACAAACCCGATGAATGGTGTGTGAGATAAACAGTGATTTCAGATGACCAGCGGGTCCTTTATGCAACCGTTCATGTGTTCTTTTCTCTGCTCAGAGCAGGGAAAGGAAGGGCAGGTACGATGGGGCATTGCACCGGTCACAGTGATATATATTCAGTTTGCAGGTTACCAAAGCACTTGTTGTTGCTGTACAATACCGCAATGTTGGGCTTGGCAACTCTGACGTAGCCCTGTGAGGTTTACACTGACGGTGTTTTGCTGACGGAGTTTGAATTAAGCTTCACCACCTGTGACAGCTGGCTGCAAACAAATGTCCTCCTCTTTATTTGGAGAAGCTCTGGACAGAATGCAACGAATGAGTTGCCTAAATAAACTAAAACAAGAGACATGACGATACACGACCATACGTAACAAAGCAGTGACTATAATGTTCTCCTGACACTATTAAAGAATTCTATAAACTGCTCAATAGTTACTATAAGATACACAGAATGTTTGCGTGACGGGGGATATCATAGAGGAATAGTTTGAAATATGGATCGATCCGAAAAGATGAATTCTGAAAACGAGTCCTGGTAGGATATGTTAGGAATATTACTGCTGCCTTTGCCAAAAACACTTTTAATGCGGTCTAACTAGAGAACACAATTGTATTTGTGGATGAAAACCAAAACTTAGAGCACTCAATGTCTAGACTTAGATATTTATGCAAGACTCGTAGCACTCATACTTGCTCGCAATGAACATTTCAACGAGGATAGAAGTGTTTAATTTGGATCACATCGTGAATCCTTGAGCCTCACTCCCAGTCAACCATAAAAAAACAGGCTTATTGGTCTTTTCTAATGGCCTGGCCAGTAGAGCGTTGACTGGCTCTTCTCTCATTAGCCATTGAAGCCCCACCTGCAGAACACAGGAGTCACAAACACTTACACGGCTAGCCGGCTAGCTAGCTAGCCAGCTAGCCAACCGTCATGCAAACCTTTTAAGCCAGCTTTGTTTGCTCACAGCTGAGGCTCAAAAGAAAGGCAGGGCCGGCGCAGAGAAGGGCCAGCTTTGACAATTTTCACACAAAGGCGGCACTGTTGGCTAACAGTGAGCGGCCTGTTTCTGGGAGGTTTGCACTGTTCCTGGGGCCCATTTCATGGAACAGTTAGCAAGGCCAAAGGCAACCCGTGGACTGGAGTGATAGTTAAGGCCTTCGGGGCCAAACCTGGGTCCGGCCCTCTGGCTTTCGCCTCAA
This sequence comes from Gasterosteus aculeatus, assembly GCF_964276395.1. NCBI lineage: Eukaryota > Metazoa > Chordata > Actinopteri > Perciformes > Gasterosteidae > Gasterosteus > Gasterosteus aculeatus. The sequence continues at coordinate 14,693,696 of NC_135706.1, forward strand.
TCCCCCCCCACCCAGTTCAGAGGCTTTCACAGAGCCGACCCGGGGACGCCGGGTGCTGCAGGTGTCCCCTCATAAAGACCCGCATCACATGGGCTGCCGGACTGACTGACTGAGTTGTTTGGGTTACCCCCCCCCCACCCTCCGCCGCCACCCCCCTCTCCTCTGAGGCAAAAAATCAACACAATTCGAACACAATATTATGCAAGTGCCATATGCTAGGTGTAAGACTAGTGGAATTATCAATTTTCATATTTTAACTCAGTGTAAATAATCATTCAGTACTTTGTCAGTCCGTAAGTTTAATGCTGTTGTGTTGATGGTTTATGGTACGATTAAATGAAGGTGATCTGCATGTGGATTTAATAGGAATGTGGTCAGCTTCAGAGTGTCGGCGAAGGTGCGGTTGACTTTTTCCGGTTCAAGGAAAAACACTCCAGGCGATTATTAATGGAGGGATGAACATAGAAAAAATAACCCAGAACTCAGCTTAGGCGGCCGGTACTATCCATCACTCCGACCTGGGTTAAGGCCAGATCGTTAATTTCCTTCTACCTTCCATCCACCGTGTTTGAGAGGAAACTTCCTCCAGCTGCAACAGCTATCGAAACAGTCTTAAGTCTAATTTATTTTTGTCACTGTGAGTCTAAGTTTGATTAAGAGCGAGCAAGAGAGAGAGAGAGATCCAGGCTTCTCTCCTCCCGACCACAGAGTGGGCATGAAGAGCCCGGCGCCTCATTGATGTCAACCCTGGCTGTGCCCGTCCTGTAGTTTTCGGTTCGGTTTGGACAGAACAGGCGGCCGGGCCTGCAGGGGTTGGGAGGACCGGGCCCCGGGTTTCCCCACATCACTCAAGGGCCTCTGATAGGCGGTCACACAGCCTGGTAATGACAGGGGGGAGAGATTTGGTATTAAAGTCTCCTCCGCTGCCTCCGCTGCTCCTGCCTGACGTCAGGCTGTTAAATTCGGGGAATGAGAGCATGGCAGGGCCTATGCGGAAGGGAGTTAGACCTGTCTTAAATATACAGCTTTGTGTGAGGGAAGCCTGGCCCGGTTCCCTTGGAGCGTTGCTAAGGACACAAGCACGGCACACAGGAGGAACTCGGGATCACAGTCAATCGTTGGATTGACTGTGATTTTTGGGGATTTGCATCGGCCATAAATATGAAAACAGTCAAGGTAAATGGTGATACGATTTAAGGGGGGGAGGGGGGGGGGGAGACTTCCATTTACTAACATAGTGCTCAGACTACACGGTTTATAATTCGCTGGGTCGACTCAGGGTTAGCGATTCAATACACCCGGCCAAGACTACCAGGAAAAGTATACTTTCAAAGTCTTTAGTTGTTTGTAAGTCAGGGCTGGCCATCTTTTTTTAACCACCATCCGGCTACGATACTGAGGGGATTTCCATGTTTTTCGTGGAGTGCTTTGAGTTCAAGGCTAATCAACTTGGAAAGCCAACTGGATGGCTGGAGAATGGCTTACAAATGTCATACACTCAAGTAAAAGACCTCATTGTCTTTGCCGGTTCGCTGCTCAACCGTACGACCAAAACCTAAAGCCGCTCCGCAACATTAAAGCAGCCGATTGCTGCACCTGCATCCACAGATCATCGCGCCATTGTGGCGTTTTAAAGAAAAGGCCTCAGTCAAACACGCCCCCTGACCTTACTCGGCTAACATAAACTAATTAGGCTGGCTCTGAAAGGAAGGGCCCTGCCATTGGCTTAGTCGGACCTCCGCTGATCTACACCGCGCAATTCTGCCGCGGCCGGCTCTGCCCACCTAGAACCTCATTATCTCACGTTTTCAAAGGAGCGCCACGGTACACAGTTCGAAGGGATGGAGAAACGGAGGAGGTGGCGGTGCAGGAAGGGGCTTCCCCAGTTCCTCTCTTCTCACATCGGACTCAGAAAGGAAATGTCAAGCGTGAAGCTCAGAGAGTGGTCAGTAACGCTCAGTCCGGCAGGCAGCACAGAGGGGGCCTTTGTCCACCGTCACTTAGCGCCAATTACAGCCCGTCAAAATAGTTTTTCTGCTATGGGGCGACGTGTTAATGGGCCCGGAGTTGGGTGTGAGGAGCGACCTTGTCCACACACACCAACCCGGGGTTAGGGGTTAATAGGGGCCCCTCTGATGTGGCGGATGAGATTTCGGCAACCTTTAGCTGGCAAGGGAAGGCCGGGACAAAGCCCGTAGAATGTGATACAATTAGGCGGACAGCTTGCCATCCTGAATACTCCATAGAAGCGGGATGGCTGCATTAGCCCGGAGCAGATGGGCAACCGGACGCGAGCCAAACAGGTGCCACAGTAGGTCAAGACCCCCTCGGAAATGGGAAAGTGGGACACAGGTGAGGACCCAAACACGAGCCAACTTACTGGTTTACTGGGAGCGAGCAGCAATTAAAAAATCCTGTTGAACAAATGACTCTTGTGCACACAAAGGACGTCCTTTTGCAACTCGTGAAAAAAGCGTCAGAGACCGTTCAGTCCCCTGTAGAATTTCCCATCTCAGTCAGCAACCCGAGGAGCTGGAGCTCGGCTCCATCAGAGGACCCGCCCTCGGCCAAACGTGGAAGCCGTCTACTCTCCCATACGGGAAAGAGAACTTGGCACGATTGCCGTCTGACCTACACAGGGTTTCCTGAGTTTAAGTAATCAGTGATTATCTGATGTAAGATGTAAAAAGTCCTGGCAAAATGACATGTCCCTAACATTGAATGGTGCTACGTGTGCCCGGTCTGGGCATGTCTGCACAAAGCCGGGCCCTGCGTTTTACGCCGTAAGTGTGGGAACGGAACCAATGCCAAACTACCCGTGGGCCCTTCGAAAGGCCCGCGGCTCTTTGCCAGGCAGAGCTGGAGATTTCTGAAAAAATATCCCACACCACACTGAGCAAATCCAACCACATGCAAGCCTGTGGGAACCAGCGGATGACTTCTCTCCACATATAAATACTCTCAAAATACTTGCTGGACTTACTGGTGTACACATCATCCCCCCCCCTACACAATCCTCTTGGACATGGTAGCTGTGATCTGGCCCCCGGCTTCATCTACTTAATGTTGAAATAAAGGAGGTGATGGAACTCAGCCTCCAAATTGGATTTGTTTAATCTGCATCAAGTTTGAACATCCTGTGTAAACACAAGCGTGTGCTGATGCCGGAAACGCCACGTCCGGAGGCGTAAATGCCCGTGGTTGGCTTCTTTGGCACAGAATCAGAAGAGTGGAAAGGCCGGGGAGGTTCCATTGTTAGTTGGGGGTCAAAGGCTACTTCTTCAACCGACGTATGAGTGGAATGGAGCGCTACAGATCGGTGGTCGGTGAGGCGGGAATAAGGGCTGAATTCGTTTCTCAAGGTTTGATAGTTTACAGATTAAACATCCCTACAAATATTAATAAAAAAAAAAGAAGTAAAAGTACATTAAATATATCCGAGGTTAGCGTAAGTCTTGTTGGACTCACAATCTCTGGGAACAGAATCTGCGGCCTGTGCTCATGACCTTTACACCAAGTCTTTGGCAAATGATGCGGAAGCAACATTGAACAAACACAAACACCATTAAGAGTTCATGTGTTCCAGTTAAAGAGCCCTTTGGGTGGACCCTCATTTCCTTGATGGCTTTGCAGACGTATCCCCCCGTGTTAAGTCACTAAATCATTGGCAGCCGACGCGCTTTCTCTTGCTTCGTTGTCCTCGGAGATGAGTGAGAATATGACTTTGCCTTGATGGGATTTATTTGCCTCGGAGGAAAGGCCGCGCCGCTTCAAGCGCAACTCATTAGGGAGTGTGTTTTGGGGAAGGAGGGGAACGGGGGGGCGGGGGGGTGAAGGTCACTGGAGGTTAATTCCAATCGCGGTGCCTCCTTGAAGCAGCGTGACAGCATGTCTCCTCTGCTCACAGATTGGATGAGTTACTGATTACAACGTGTGGAAGATGGAGCCTATCGCTCACACACATTCTGCCTCCACCTGCACGCATGAATTAATTGTGTTCCTTATTTAGGGTATTTTGGCTGCTTGTGGACATTTCTTTAAGTTAAGTTCATTCAGAATGATTGTAACCGCTGAAGGATTTGAGGTATTTTATGCTGCAACAAAGGCGAATAAACAGAATTCCAAACGTGATTTGGATGTTTTGACAGTTTCACCGTCTGGTGAGATTCATTACGTCCGATGTCTGGCCCGGTTGACGTGTGATGGTGCTGCCCTTGTTCAAGCTATTGTCTCTTATTGTTTTCATCAGCGCAGGCTGCCTTTTTATGACTTATCAAAGCACCACACCTTGATCTTGAAGGCGGCAAAGAGAGCAAAGGGGAGGAATGAAAGAAAATCCAAAGGGATGAGGGAGACAAAGGGATCAACCGCGGCGGGGAAGACATAACAGCGAAGGAAAAAAGAAAGAAAGAATGTGGAAAAGGAGAGAGAGAAAGAGAATGCGCGACAGAATGAGAAATAAGAATGAAAGGAAGAAAAAAATAAAACAAAGACAGGCGAGAAAGAGCGAGATGTGGGCCATTCATAAGCAGGCTTCTCCAAGGGATCTCAGGCCAGCACACCTGGTACTGTTCACTTCAGAGGAAATAGACACTCTGTGGAAGAGAGGCTCTTGGCCCGCGGACAAAACCGCTGCAGCGCCAAATTAGAAACAGGAAGGACTGTGGGTAAGGCTCAGATTAAAAACGCGCTCCCCACATGGACTCAATATACTGCAGCCCTGATCCCGCTCTGGAAACCCAAAACCCAACAGCACGATTTTACGTCCCAGTCAACAGAACGCTCGCTGTTTGCCCAGTGACAGCACAGAGATCCAGTCCAATGTCAACCCCCCCGCATGTTGGTAAACCGGGGCCCATTCTAATGGCAGACAGACGTTTCTCAGTGTGCTTTATCAATAACCGTCTTCACACCCGCGGGCGCTTAATGACCACGTTTTCATGCCGCTCCAGTCACGATGGGACCATGTGGACTTTACTGCGAGCCTCCCTTCTCTCTCTATCTCACTGTCTCACTGGCCTCTTTCTGGTGCAGGACCATCTATCAGCTCCAGGACCAGATGAACGTCACACACACACACACACACACACACACACACACACACACACAGGGAGGACGCGGCGCAGAGTTTCCCACGGACGACCATTACAGCGGCTAATGTTGTCAACAGGCAACTAGCGAGAAGTAATGGTCCATAACGCACCCCATAAAGGAGTGAAACCAGCACGAGGTCTGTGAACGTACCAGAAAGGGAAATGAATATTAGATACACGTCTGCTGCCTTCCTCTTGCGACCCCTGACCTCCGACGGGTTTCTCCTCTGCTTGACGGGAGCTGGAAGGCATTTCCTGCCCGTTCACGTACGTACACGTTCAATCCCAGGGAGAAAAGAGCGAGTTAAAAAAAAAAAAGCCCTCACCTCTAACGGCCTACGAGGACGAGGGGGAAAAAAAGCGTGCACTCGTTCTCAAACAATATTTCCATTTACTCATGGGCCCGTCCAAGTAGTGTGTTCCCCTCAATCTATCATTTTCACTGCGGTCACCAACGGTGGAGCGGCCTACTGTAATTATTCCTGCAGATATTGAGGACATCTAGAGGTGGTTTCTCCTCACTGGAAAACAGAACTACTCCTTTCTCATAGAGGTCGAGTTTTCATTACGTGAAGCTCAGTGAGGATTCTCAGACGGATTGACGGAGGGGTAATTTAATACGCAGACACAAGGAGGCAACAAATGGACTCATTTGTATCCGAGAGAAGACGGTAGCCAAGGAGGAGGAGGAGGAGGAGGAGGAAGGGGGGGGGGGGTCCCAATAATCCAGCTTTGGGACTCCCTGTTCCAACCACCACTGTCCTCTTACTCGCCTCTGTTTGATCTGCCTTTCAGCGCTGCAAAGCCTTTCCCTCACGGAAGAGGTCACCGCCGAAGCCATGAAGGGCGGCATTCACCACAGGTCCGCTGACTGATGTTTGAGCCAGGCACGCTGATGGATGTACACCCGTAAACACACACACACACAGTACACTGCACGCACGCAGGCGGGGGAGTGTGCTCGGTAGTGCGACTCCGAGAGGAAAACCTGCCATGACATCACCCAGGGGGGAGTGCAGGTGCAGGGCCGGGACAGGAAGTGAGTCACAGGAAGCCTGGTGAGGCAGACTTTGCCACGCCACTGACAGGCGGTGGGAGAGTGTGTGTGATGTGGGGGGGGGGGGTGGAGGGTTCCACCTTGTAGCGGAGCTGATGGGGCCCTCTGGTTGTGGACCTGTTCTTTACATAAACAGGCTTCTCTCATCTCCCTCTGCAATCAGGTCTTCCAGGCCTTTTTCTAAAGTAACAGATGGGTACGGAAAAGTCTTTCTCCCGCGAACCACCGCGCGAGCAGTGTGCCGTACGCGCTGCATCACTTTGGTGTAATATAATTAGTGCACAGCTCGACTTGAAACAGTAACATGATACGAGAATAGCTGCAGCACAGAGATGTGTGATGGATGGACGGATGGAGGAGATGGTGCATGTGTCTTTGACAATGTCGGTGCACTGGTTTATACAAAGCTTATTACGCTAATGAGAAAAGTGTGGGGAATGGGTTTGTCCCGTACCACCCAGGGAACGAGGGCCCGTTTCCCCCCCCCGGTGCACCGCATCTGGAAGCAGCCTCTCGGTAATCTGCAATAAGTACAAAAGGTTCCGCGCCAGCTTGTTCTCATAGACCACCAAGTGAGGCCCCGAGCTCCATAACAGGTTTCGTTTCATGGCTGGAGCTCCTCAAGGTGCCGCGTCGACACTTCAGCCCGACAGGGATGTCGGCGTCAGCGCGGTGGCGTCCGCCGCGGCAGAGAGGCGGTCTGGACCGGACCGTCCTGGTCTTTGCTATCAGCGTCGTGGTCTCACCCGGGCAGAGCTGCAGATGGTTACATGCATACATGTGCCGGTAGAGAACCCATATTGTCAAAATGACAACAAAAATATTTTAATATCACAATGACTATACCTACTATGTTATATACTTTTCTAAATATTCTATTTCTATATGGCTTTTGTAGAAAGACCTAAGTAAATTTAATTTTAAGTTAAATTTCAGTTTCCAGTTTAATTTCATTTTAAGTACAAAATAATTTGATTTCGGGAGAAGAAATTTGCGTTAAAATGTGCGTTTTATTGCCTATTTAGCGACGTAATTGTGTATCTGTGTGCTGTTTTTTGTACCATACCTATTACTCACTTGTGTTGACTATTTGTCATCAGACAAAACCGAGTCTCGAGCTTCCTTTTCCCCGCTCCGAATCAGCAGCGGCGCTGATTTGAAGCCGCGTGCGCGGGAATGCGTGGGATTTACGGGGCTCGGGACTGACGTTTATTGAGCAGGCGTGCTGGAGGATGTCATGTAGCTCCCTTTGATGGATCTCTGCACTTCCTGCTACAAAGATGGAGGCCTCTCCCGTAACCACACAACCCCTTTCAAGGGGTGTAAGAGACGCCCTTCGGGCAAGGTTCCGGGATCAGTCGGGTTCAACCCCCCCCTGCGACCCCCTCCTGCCCAACCATAACTGTAACCATCAGAGGAGTAAACACAACACTGACCTTAGATCAGCATGTAGAGGCAAATCCAACCCGTGAGCCAGTTCTGGAGGCCCATATGTGGTCCATATGGAACTCCTTCCTGCCTGTATGCGTGGAAAGTGCAACGAACACAATCTGACGCCCGTCTGTTCGAGTCGCAAAATAACAGTTTCAAATAAAATGAAAATGAATGATCTTCATGGCAACTACATATATTTATATCGATTTAAAAAAAATGGCTTCGGTTGGCAGGAAATGGTGTCACGAAGGCCGTTTCTCCCGCTGCTGCTCCCCGCAGACAAAAAGCGTCTGGCTTAAGGTCACGTCCATCCTCTGAGCCTTCAACGCCTCCAGAGTATCATTACGGGCGACCAACGTTTAACTCTTCTGCTGTGAGTATAAGGCTGTATTATAGTCTCCTCCATGGCGTCCCAGCCAGGGGTAATGATTTCAGCATGTCACTCCAGGCCGACGGCACCGTGATTGCACGGATGATTAGCTCTTACAGTAATGGTCGTAGTCGAGCATACTTCAGGAGAAGGTCGGCGGGGAAGGGGGGGGGGGGGGGGGGGGGGGTTCTTCTTGGTGTCCCGGTGCCTTTCGTGGCACACGCTCACAGCTTTAATTCATACGTGCGGGCGAAGGACGCTTGTATATACGTGAAAAAGTACAATCGTGCGTGCAGTCGTGCTGGGAAAGTCATTTCCATATTCGCGCTGCTCCTGAATCCTGCGGACGCGCGTCTGTTTGATGTGTCCGGAGCTGCAGCGCAGATGCCACAGTTTCATGCTGGACGTCATCTGACTGGCTGTTCTCAGAATGCCGAAGGGAGGGGAAAGAAAACACCACGTGCACCACCTCTGAAATCTGTGTGTGTGCAGCACACGAAGGAGAGAGAAGAGAAGAAAAAAAAATCCAAAGTTTGAAAAAGACTCCAAAGCTCTTCGCTGGTCTCATTTTTGCGTCCCACCCCGGCACGGAGCCAGCGGAGATCTCCCACGGCGACTGAGCCCCTCCGCCTCACCGAAGATACACGGCGTGCCACATACTTTCCCCTTCCGGCCCCGGCCCAGAAATCTGGGAATCGTTTTTTTTTTTCGCAGCCCTTATGATTTGGCTTGTTTGGCGCTGCAGATATTTTTCGGTGCGGTTTGCTGCCCACCAAACGAAACGAAACGAGCCCTGCCACGCTAGCGGGCCGCCGCTCCCACTGTTTTTTTCTCATCAGTCATGCGGCTGCTCTGTTGTGTGTTTTTGTGCGTAAACAAAGACAGCGAAGGACACCTCTAACAGACTTACCAGATGTGCCCGGAGGAGGGAAAAGGGGGGGAAATCTGTTTTCGCAGAGTGACTCTGCTGAGGTCTGTGTAGCAGGTGAAGACGATCTTGCCAAGAACACATATCTCACAGTTGGGCTTTTGTAACACAATCATGGAATAAACAGTTGCACTCAGACTAAATGTCTGAGCTCATCATCAATTCTCCCGCGGGGCGAAATAGGTGCTGGTTGTGCCGGGTGGAAAGAACGGACTCTGCAACACAAACACGTTCCTCGGGCCTCAGCCCGCGGCGGCTGACCGCTAGCCCGCGGCGTGACGCGTCCAGCCGGGAAGCCACTCGGTAATGGCGGAGATAATGGGTCCTTATTACTCTGACCCTTGACCCCTGTTCCTAGCGAGGAGTTTAGGACCTGGCCGCCACTAACGCCGCTCCGGAGAGAGAAGTCGAGGAAACAGCGGCAACCGGAACCCTGTTTTCAGCTGGGACGGGGGTGCCGGGTGAGAGGGGGGAGGGAGGGGAGGGGGGGGGGTTCAGAAGTGCTACCCACCCTGGGAGCAGTATTTCCACCCAACCCAATGAAAGGTTTATGGACTTGAACCATAATGGCAAAAGCCACTCAGTCTCAAAACCTTTTTTTTTTGCTCAACACAGAAATTTCCAGCCGTGTTTTTGGGACTTTAACGCTTTAACTGTTGGTTTGTATCAAATGTTCATTAAGTGTGCCAGCCAAGTGACTTCCTCCTGAAGTCCATTAAAATGGGGCTGCTGCTACTGGCAGAGGTATGTGCAGCAGCCCATCTGTGGGGTTGTGGGTTGGTGGGGGTCCACGGAGGAGAGAAATGGACACCAGATGGGACCAGAGGGGCGTGGGGGGGTGGGGGAGGGCGTGCATGGTAGAATAAAATAACACATGCAGAAGATTGAAACTGAAATGTGGTGTGGTGGTGGGGGTGGGGGGGGGGGGGGGGAGGGTTTGAAATAATTGCACGGTTGCATCATCTGGAGTCGCCGGGTGCAAACACTCGGAGGATAAGAATAGGTAAACAGATGTGATCTGAGGAAAAAAAAGAAGAAGTGACATTTCAGCATGTTTTTGCTGCCCCCCCCCCCTCCCCCCCCCCCCCCCCCCCCCACCGAATAAAGTCTCACGGCCCCTTCTGTTTTGATTTACATCTCCTACATGAGCAACAAGCGTATCTTTGTCCGACGCACATTTGTGGGGTTTTTCAGGAGAAAGAGCCCACCAGGAAACCCTTGAATAGATGATTGAAAAAACAACCACGTTGGTTTTCCGTGCATGCGTATGCATGTGTCTGAGATTGAAAACCAACATTCCACGGTCCCAATGTGCGCTCACATAAAAAACATTCTATTTAGAGCATTTTGAGCTGCCTTGTGATCCCTCCAAACCCTTTCTAATGCAAACACAGCAGAAAAACGCAGTCAGTCAAACTCTGCAGAGACTCTCCCCTCGGCCTCTCTTCTCCCTCTCATCATCTGATCGGCTATTGTGGCGACACCTTAAACACTCGCAGTGGGACGATATTGACTCAGGTGTCCACAGTTCAAACTGTGTCCCTGCGGCAACATGTGCTACGTTTTTGTTTTCGTCCCCCTGAATGAAGCGCGTCAGCGTCGGCGTTGGGTATTGTGTTTGTGTTGTGTTGTGTTGTGTTGCCCTTTGTTATCTGCTGCAGCTGAGAAGGTTTCTGAAACGTGCCCCTGGATTTATTTCTTTCCTTTACTCTTTTTTTGCTTTTTTTTTCCTTCAGCGCCGAAACACACCAGAGCCCCGTGAGTCAGAGACGACAAAGAAAGGCGGCCAACTCTGAAGCGGGGAAGAATCTGTCTGAGCACGTGCAGTATGTGGACAGGTGCAGGTGTGTGTGTGTGTGTGTGTGTGTGTGTGTCTCTATTAATTAAAGTGCCAGTCTTTGCTGATAGCCCGTTGATGTGGTCAGCCTGCCACAGTTTTGAGATCTCTCAAGTCTCAAATCGCAGCATAAATAAACCCCGCCGCCCTCGTCAGAACTCCTTCAGAAGCCCTGCAGATCCCACACGCCTCCCCCCACCTTCTCCCACCCCCCCCCCCCCCCCCCCTCCGTTAATACTGGTCGAGACCAGAAAAAAACCAGGAGCCAAGTGGAACGTTCCCAGGGATCTTCGCAGTGACATGTAATTCTTCGCAGTGACATGTAATGCATGAAAACATGCTCTGGTGTTGTTCTAATCCTCCCCTGGGAGTCTATCACATTCGTGGGCTTGTAACGTGTCACTCCCGTCATGTGACCCCTGCACCCCACCGCAGTTCATTACACCGGCCCGGCGCCCCCGACCCGCCTCTATTGTTGTCGGTTTCCAATTACGTTTACCAAAAGGAGTCCAATGCTTGGTTTGCAATCAGCGCGGCGCGAGCTCCTCGTCACGCGGCGTGTTTGTGCAGCTAATTTCTGTCAGGGTTTGAAACACTCGTCATTCATGTCCGCCCCCCCACACGTCGGCCCCCTCGCACGGACACGTCAACGACGGGAGGGACTGGTTCCCGGCGGCGGCTCTCGGAAAATTTGAGTGAACACGGTTGTTGTTTTTTCACGATAAATACACATAATTTATTTACAAATAAAGTGGTTATAATAGAAATAAATACAAAATAAAAATCTGAGCATTATACTTCATGTGGTATTGCACCCATTTTGAAATACATTTTCAAAACCAGTAAAGGAATATTCCTCTGATTAAAATATTTATTTTTCCCAACTTTACGTAGACATAAATATATTCATATATAGCTTTTTTTTTCTTCTTCCACAATAACTCTGTTTTGTCTTTCATATAAATAAACGTCTTCATTGGGAAACCGGGTGTCCACATAACCTCTGATGTCTCTGTCAGTCTCTTTCGCTCCACTCCACTGTCGGTATCTCACCGGCAGCCGCACCCCTCCACCACCATGTCCTGGTAGTTTTTCAGGATGACCTTCTCGTACTCGTCCAGGTAGAGCAGGGAGATGGGGCTGAGGTCAGTGGGCACGCAGCAGGCTCTGGGGATGTTCGAGTTGACCGAGTTGACCAGCGTCTGCACGATGGCGTGATTGGTGGAATTGAGATGCTCCGCCAGGGGGAACGGACACTCCCCCTGGCAGTAAAAGGCGTGGTAGCCGGGCGGCGCCACTATCCACTCGTTCCACCCCACGTCGCTGAAGTCCACGTACAGGGCGTGCCTCTTGCAGCTGGCCTTGTGCTGGTGCTTCCTGCGCTGTTTGCGGAGCGCCGCCTGGCGCTTTTCCCGCGTGTGGAGCACCGAGTCCCCGCGGCCGTCGTGACCGTACGTCACCAGCAGAGGCCGAGCCTGAGGCCACGAGTCCCGGTCCTGGTGCAGGGACCGGCTCACCCTGACGTGCCTGCTGCGTCTCTGGGCGTGCTCCCCGTCCGTCGCCCCCTCCTCTGGGTGATGCACCTCCACCATGAAGCCATGGTTGCGACCTTTCCCGGCGGTCCACTGAGACACGGCGGGGCTGACGTCGAAGCTCTCCCAGCGGCTCAAAGAGTCCCGCACTAGCCGAGTGTCCAGCAGACGCGCCAGGGGCTCCCCACCTTGGGCGGAGGGAACTCCAAATATCTCATAAATGTTGATGCGATGGAAGCCACCCGCCGGCGCGCTGCCACTAGTGCTGCTGTTCCCGGCGCTGTTGTCGGGGGCCGCGGCTCCCATGACCTGGTCCCTGTAGACGCGGAGCTCTGCGGAGGTGATGAGCTCCTCCTCGGGGATCGAAGTGAGGTTGAAGTAGAACTGCTGGGTTGTTTTACCCTTCAGCCGGGCCAGGGCCTCCATGGACTCTGCAAGAGACGGCACACGGACAGACATGGCGTGAGAGGACGTATGTGTGAAGTCCATTCCAACGAGGAAACAAAGAGTCAGGGCACGGTTCAAGAACGTGAAACAACATCCAGGATTCAAGCCCAGCGAGTTATTGGCAAAAGACGGTTCCTCTCATGGTTTCCCTCTCCGTCTCTGTCTCTCTCAAAGACGCACACACACACACACACACACACACACTCACACAACTTGCAGGCTGCCTTCTGCGCGGCCAAGCTGCCACGTGGTTACGCAGAGCGGCTGTGGGCCATTGTCACACACACACACACACACACGCGCGCGCGCACACGTTGTCTCTTTGCGTGTGTCACTCTGTGTGACGATGTTCTCGCGGAGATTTAATCGGTGTCACGCTGGTGAATTCACGGTGAAAGCGGCGCGCTTCCAGACACGCTCGCCAGTCGGCCTTCTAATGTCAAATTAGCCTTTTTGCTTCGGCTGCTGGCGTACGCGCAGAAGAGGAGCATGAACAGAAGGTGAATGTGGAAATCAGTATAAACCTGATTGAATAAGTTCCTAAATAAATGTCAACTGTTGCGTTAACCTTTAAGCAACTGCCCCCCCCCCCTCTGAAATGTCACTGCTTTAATGTGAAAGGTTATACTTCCATGGTAATAAGGCCTATGCGATGTCTCAATTTGCATGTACAGCCCATAAAACGTAAAGCTGATACAACGTTGCTTTTATTTGACCAATCAAAGCGTAGAAACCCTCTGCGCGAGGTATTCCCCTTCCATGCGTGCACATTAAAAGACACAAGTCGAAGCTGCAATTTTCTTTAAGGCTGCTCTGCTTTGAACTTGTACTTTATGAAGTTCATAGAAGACGTATAGACGCACTTTTTAATCTGTTCGGTGTGGTGAAACAAACACAAACTTTGAACCGGGTGCGCTTTCAAAGGAGCCATTTAGGAAATTCCACCATCTCATCCTAAACCTCCCTCCAGAGGCACAAAGACCTCAATTAGGCCTATCACTGCTCATTTGATGTGGGAAAGCCCCCTGTCTCTCTTTCCCTCTCCCCTGTCCCCAATCCCTCTCTTTCTTTCCTTCCTCAGCCCCCCCCCCCCTCCCAAATCCCCTTCTCCCTCTGTTCTCCTTGCCCCAAATCCTCTTTTCTCTACGCCTCCTCGTCTGTCACTCATTCTCTGTGTATTCTGCGGCTCACTCTCTCCCTCCTGTCTCTGTTCTGTGTGAACGAGTTGCGGCTTGTCGGGAAAAAAAAGTGTATCAACATTCCTAATTTCATTTTGCGTCACGTGCCAAAACAGAAGATAAAGGCTAATGTCGGGTCATTCATCACGGACCTGTCTTCAGGCATGCAGCCACTTCCTGCGTAATGGTGGAAATGTTCTATTTGGCACGGGGGAAATGGTTATTTTTGAAAAGCGATTGGAGTGAAACTAAGTACCCGGGCACATATAATATCAGACGGCCGATTGGATGAGTGATTAGAGCGAGTTTGCATCGACGCGCTGCGCTTACATCAGTCGATGAAATGCTTGTCACGCGGAGTAGCCGTCAATTGCGCGTCTCTTGACGTGGGAAGCCTTAACAAGCCTGCGGCTCTGTTAGCATGGGATGAAAGAGTCAGCGGAGCGTGTGTAAACACTGTCTGAACACATCGGTAATGGCCGGTGGTGTCAAGGTGTTTGCTGGCCAGCTGCAGAGGTTTCCAGTAGTGGGCAGGGAGCAGTCACTCAGCCCGGCGTGTTTGTAGTGTGTCAGTGTAGCCACTGGGTGTCATTGCACTAGGCCTCTGGAGAGCACCCAAGCAACCACTCAACCACCCCTCTGACTCACCCATGGAAACTTCCCCACTAAAACACTTAGGACTCTGTACAAGGACTCTGTGTGGAGCTCCTATGGACTCGGGTGACTTGAACGTTGTTAAGTGGAATATAGGAACCTAGCGGATAGAATGATACAGAGCTGCTATGTTCAACGAGTAAAGGTTTTTTTTTTTTATCATGTCATTCATTCATCATCCTCTTGATAGTACGACCAGGGCCTCGGGGCACTGCTGCACGGGTTTATAAGCCTCAGTCATGTTTGAATTTCACCTGTTGGATTATTTTAGGCGGCTTAAAATAACCGTGGTCGTCTGTGGCATCGTGTAAACACGGCGTACAGCTGCTGAACTAATGCACCGTATCCACGTGTGTGCGCCTCATTCATCAGGGCAGCGTGTGTTAACTTAAAAATGGAATTGAAACAGCGAACTTAACAAGCGACGTGTATCCAAGGTAAAAAAAAAAAAAAAACGGAGCGAGCAATTGTGGTTGTTGGAACGCGCGTAATGGCGCACGGCGCGCAGAGAGGGGCGATTCGGATATAGTACGAAACCGCGCGACACTCTCATTGGCCTCCTTTTTTTTTGCCAAGGACTCGTCTAGGTCCTGTTGGAAATGACTCAGAATTCCGTCTAGCCCGATATGTCACAGCGCGTGCCCGCGTAATGCCATGTCCCGTGTCCTTGAGGTGAGACGGAGATGACTATCACCTGCGCGCCCGCGCACGCCGCCCTTTATCCCGCTCCTATGGTGCGTGTCTGGAAAAAAAAAAACTGTTTTCGGAGTCCCACGCAAACACCATCAATTATTAAGAAACAAATTACCGCAGGCACACCGCCGCCCACCTTGATGTTTTCGAACCCCGTGACAGCTGCGCCAGAGGGGGACGTTTGGGTAAAGGCTGTGACACATAACGTGGACGCGTGTCACCTGTAAATGACGAACGCTCCATAAAACAGAGAAGACTCTGAAGTTCGGCCCTGGCGCACTAGTCATGTTTAAATATAGGCTGGTGCCGTCTGAGGGAGACAGGTATGTCACTAATACATACCTTCGTGGTGAAAGCTTCTAATCGTGTTGGCCTTGCTCGCAGCCCTCTCTGCGTGCCTCCCCATGCTCTTGGGTCGTTTGGCGCTGTGGTCTCCGTTCGCTGAGTGCATGCGGTAAAGATCCACCATGTACTGCGGCACCACGGCTTGCCTGCTCGGGGTCGGCCTGCGCCTCAGTCCGAACATGTTGAGAAGCCGGAGCTCGAACTCGTGGAGGAAGCTCTCCGACCGCTCGGGGGTCTGCTTCCCGGACTCGCTGTATTTCCTCCGGCCGACCTCGGGGATGAGTCCCGTAGCACCTTCCAGCAACACCTGAGCGATCAGCAGTACCATGAAAGAGCGGACCACGGCGACCATGATCAGTCAGTCCCTGCGGAGAAAGTTGGTGTCGCGTCAATACACTGGCGCTGGGGTATTGACATGGGGGCAGACACAGCAGGGGCTTCTCCAAAAGTGAGCGCAACACTCCCCCCCCCCCCCCCCCCCCCCCCCCCTCACCCCACCTCCCCTCCTCCCATACAGTAGGAATGATTGAAGGGCTGCAGGTTAGAAAGGGAAGACAGGCTCCTCACTTTGAAGTAGAACAAAAAAAAAAAACAGAAAGAAAAAAAAATGGGGGGGGGGGGGGGGCTGAGAAAAACAGCCCCGCCGGCGATGGAGCGCGCCTTAGCGCACCAGATTGATCTCAACGGGAGCAGAAGCACAAATATCAAGGTGAGGCAGGTATGGAAGAGACGAACAAAAATGACAAATCAAAGAAAGAAGCAGGGGTTTTTGGAGAGGGTGGGTAGGGAGGAGGAGGAGGAGGAGAGGGGGGGGGGGGGCACCGCAGACATACAGTCTGCAATTAGAAGAGATACGAAAGCACGTTTTAAGTGTAGCGAGCCGACGCGCGTCTGGTTCGCGGAGGCTTCGGCGGTCATGTGTAATCAGAAGGGATAGAGTTACTTCAAGGGGCTCGCAGGTGTTACATCTGACGTGCGTAACAGAGACAGATGTGACCCGGGACAAGACATTTAAAAAAAAACAAAAAAAACAAGACAAACAAGAACTTCATATGTTGGGGACGCTTAAACTTTTACGCACACACTCGGTCAGCGTCATTTACACCAGACGGCGTGTGGTTTCTTTGCACAAAAGTCCGACCGGGGGGCGAAAAGTCTTTACCTGACGAGGAAGCGAGGAACCGGTCGTCGTTCCACCTTGGCGCTCCGATAAATTCCACATTAATTCGTGTTTAATCCACGCTTCTTCTCCTCCAGGGACCCAAGACAGCCCATGCCCTCCGCCGATCGCCTCTCGCACATATTCTCACCAGCTGCTTCTCGGAGTTCGGTCTCGGTCAGCGCGGAAAGAAGGAAAAAAAAACACAAAAAAAAACAAAAACAACAACCAAAAACAAACAAACAGATACGTTCGGTCTACGAGGAAGCGGAGCCGCCGCGCAGGCAGGACCGATCTATGGGGAAAGCATCTTGGTTGAACATCTTCGAACGGAGAGCAGTTCGCCGGGACAAAATACAGACAGCGGCAGTTGATCGGAGCTGTGTCGGGGGAGGGAGGGGAGGGAGGCGGGCGGGGGGGGGGGGGGGGAGATAAGCGCACTCAAAGCGTCGCTCCTTGGACCTTGTTGCCTCCAGTCGGGGAGCGCGTCGCCTCTCCTCTGTGCGCCACGGCGTAGTGGTTGCATTGATTGGTGCCTGCGCTTCCCCCAGCGACCCTTTTTGTCGTGCAGTGATGTCACCGAGGGCTGTCAATCATTTATCCACTGAAGAAGAAAAAAAAAAAACACACACAACCCCCGCGCACCTCCACATGCCGCAGTGCCGCAGCGTTTTCACGTTTAAACGCGCTTTAGTGGCCCAGTTTGGATAAGAGTTTCCCCCCCGACAGCCTCACGGGATTTGCTTTTGTATTATATATTATGAATTGGAGTCCTGCTGCTTTACAGTCCAATTAAATGATTCTATAAAATGCTGATCCCCACCTCGATGTTTGAGCGCATATATGAATAGAATATCTGTCGTTATTACAAACAACTCTTTTTGCTCACCTATACATGTCCTGGAAATTCACCCCATAAAAATAGTCGTTCAGTCAACAGTTAAAAACCATACTGTTGCTTTTAGTTGTTTGTTTTTGAGGTTATGTTCCATACTAGCGATCGTCTATTTGTGTTACGTTTTTAAATAACATCACATTGGCTTATCGTATAGTGCCATGGGGGGGGGGGGGGGGGTGTAATATTCCTATGTGAATGTGACCGCAAGAGGAAGAAAAACAACTCATGCTGGTTCACAAATAGATAATTGCCGAAGGTGTTAATAGCTGGATCAAACATGTTTGTATTAAGGCTGATAGATAAAGGCCTCACAGTGCGTTACGTTTGTGGTTTTAGAGGATTAGTCCCTGCACTGGACTGTCACGTGCTCCTGCTGAACTTCACTGTCTGTGTGTGCGTGTGCTTGTACACGTGTGTCTGACCCCAGAGCAGATGTTTACATGCCTCATGTCACTTGACAGCACATACTCACTATACTATTGACAGCTTTTGGCAGCACACATTGCTGCTTTAGATGAGCTACAGCACAACACGTCGAAAGTCTGGTCTGCTACGGCAGAGAGAAACGTGTATATGTTTTATTTCAATTTCTGTCCAGTGTCGTTGAAAACAGTTGCGCGTTTTGTCTTCTGAGACAGAGGTTTGCTGCGTTGTTTTCGGGCTGCGGGGGGGGCGGGGGGCTACGCAGCACTGATGTTTGGGTCATCTGCACAAGAAAAGCCCCCATTGATTCCCTGCAGTGAATCCCGTTAGGTGACGGCGGTTCGGGCCTGTTGAGGCCAAAGCGCTCGGCCTGTTATCTTTCGGAGAGGTGGCAATAGATTAAATTCCCCCCTCCCCCCCCCCGACAGATCACAAGATATCTTTCTCTCCTACCAGGACGATAACATTTTATGAGGGATAATCCCAGATCTTCCACTTAGAAATTAAAATCCGGACGGGGCCCGGGTGTGCGTGCCGTTACCTGAGACGCCGGGTGCCCTCGATTGTTGGCCTTCCCCTCGCTGGATCCCCGAGCTCTTCCAGCGCCATATACTTTGTCTAGTTGAAGACATTCATTCATCTATTCTCCCATTCAGTCATAAAATCAAAGCACGAGGGGCAATTCATCCCGCGTAGCTCTAGATCAGGCAATTATTGTCGTGTTAATCCGTTGGCAGCGATAGCTGGGCTCCCTTCTGTTGCCAAAACACCTTTTTGCTGGAGCTGGCGCTCAGAACCCAAACGCAGGTAAAAGCTGCTCGGCATTTAGATGCTTTAGATTGCAGGATAAGGCCTCGCACAGTAAGCCGTGAGTATCTTTAATTACCCCAGTGAGAGGATTAGAAAGAGAGGGCTTTATCTGAGGCTTTCTCCCTCTTTTCCCTCTTTTGAATGACTGACCATGTAAAGGCGTGTGTTTTGAGGGCACGTGCATGCGCATATTGTGTGTGTGTGTGTGTGTGTGTGTGTGTGCGCGTGCCTTTGCGAAGCTCGCGTCAGACCCGGGCCGAGGAATGAGGGTTGAGGACTTGATCAGTGGTGCCCACAGTGGTTTGAGAAGATCACGCGGCTGTGATGCGATATGCATCATTGTTTTGAGCCAGATACGTCGCTCTTATCTAATCGCTGAGGCTGATCCAATTACATGCTGATTGAAAGGACAACATGGCAGAGCGAGAACCCCCTGGAAGCCGGAGGGGGGGGGTTGGGAGAGAGGTGTGTGTGTGTGTGTGTGTGGGGTGCAGATAGAGGTACGCTATCTGAAGTACAAATGAACGACCTCTGAGAGGTCAAACTGTGACCCCCCCCGGCGCGACCGCCGGCCGCCACTGGGCTCGTTTGTCTGCCTCCCACGGGCATTTGTTTGTCCTCGAGGGTGGTGGGTAGGTGTCCGAGAGACACAGAGCGACTCACACGGGCCTCGGCTGTGGTCAGGACAGCAGTTCACAAACCTCCCTGGTCGTATTTCTAGATGTTGTACTCTTTCGAGCGGCGAGCGTAAAACGTAATTTAAGTGAAAAAGCAGTTTTGTCAAACCAAGTGCGTGTGCTGGCTCCCCCGCAGTCCTCAATTCCATCATTTATTTATTTACGCTGCAGCAGTTTCACATATCCTACAACCATTTATCACCGTAGACAGGAACAGTAACATTTTAACATTTGGGCCTGCAGGAGAATCAAAATCGCCACAGGTGTGTTTGCAAAAACAACGGAGCATCTGCACGTCCTCATAACGGTGGTTTAGCTCGGCGCGGTTGTTATCAGCTTAAACTGGAGTATTTGGAAAGCCTCTTGTCCCGGCGGGGAGGACTAACACGACCGCCCTCTGATCCGTCCCCTCAGGGGCCTTCGGTCCAACGGCGCGACTGAGCGCTCTCTGTTCCAATTCACCTATTCCTTTACTCTGAGATCCAGGTAGAGTAGCGCGCGGACGCCAGGTCAGTTTTGTTTCATGAAACGCGCATTTCCTCGTCGGGCCGACATATATATATTCTGCTCATCATTTGAAAGTCGTGTTTCTTCACCGGTGCGTTCCACGTGGCGTAAACCACCATCATGCACTTTTTCTTTGGCTAACAGCTGTATCACTTTATTCCATGGAAATCCCCTTGAGGGAGAACAATGCGGAATACACTTACAACAAAAAGTCACCTATTCAGGAGGGAGTATTTGTGGTTATTCGCGGGAGATTAGGAGAGAATGTGTTTTGTTTTTTTTGACACAAAGACTAGAAGACATGGTTTATTGTCCTCTGCTCACCAGAATCCTGTGCGCGCTCATGTCTCTGCGTGCCACAGTGTGTGTGTGTGTGTGTGTGTGTGTGTGTGTGTGCGTGCAGGCGTGCTGTGCTGGACGCGGATGGCGCGGCCTTCTCTTGTCATCACGTACATTCCAGGAGTCGGGGGGCAGACGAGGCCCTGAGATGACACTGCAGATGCAACTATTAGCCTTTCACCTGCTGTTAACAGAAACTTGGCGAGACACGGGGGGGGGGGGGCTGCATTCCTCTGCCTTCGGCCAGATGTAGTCTTAACACACAGCAACATACCTACAAGGAGATAATCTTCCGAGATGCTGCTCAGGAAACCCACCGGCGATCTGTTGCCGTGGCTCGCCTGGTTTCGACGCCGGAGCAGAGCTGCCCTTTTTTTTTTGATTTGGAAAAACCAATAAAAAACGTCATCAATCCACGTGTTTTTGACAGGACGGAATGGAGAATGAGACACATTTCATATAGGTTGTTCCCAAAATGGAAACCCACCAAGGTCAGAGACGGCCGGCTCGAGAAGCGGAGTCAATATTTATGGATACTGAACATGTGGCACACTTCTCTACCCACTAATTTGAGCAACAAGTCCACCCCCAGATTATACGGCCTCGCAGAGATCACAAAATGTTTCACAAAATGTTTTTGCATGTTTCAAATATGGAGAAGCGCGATGGGGTTGGTCGTCGCGAAGAAGCTGTGCGCAATTTGGCACGCCGCTTGTTTGTTTGTGTTTTAATTTCCTGTCTAAATAGGGGACCAGGGAGCTTTGATCAAGGCGGGGAGCGTTGCTCCGTTGCCCAGATCCGCAGCGGGCTTTGTTACTATCACATTCTGAAATACTTTGCTTTTACCAAAAGCAAAAAACGGAGAGCTACTCACATTTCAAATTTAAATCCCCCATCGCTTGTCTCATATCGGAAAAATGCATGTGTTGCCTTTTTTATTTATGAGACACATGTGTTTTGAAGTCAACGCCATGTCTTTGTTGCTTGTTCTTACACACACTGAACAAAGTGAAGTTTGATGCCTGATGCTCTGGCTGTGTAACAGTAAAAACACCACACAGCTATAAAATCTGAGCACACGGAACATCTAGCTCTGTGCAGACCTCACACTTAAACAACTTACAATAGGAATTCATATAAACACATGCTTCGTTTAACGAAGTAGATGGGATGAGAGCTGCTTCCATTTGAGAGAGAGAGAGACATAAATACAGGGATCTGCCCTTTGAATGCAGCTCCACTCATAAAGACACCATGCGTCACTCAATTATACGTCTGCATGATTAGAAGCCTGGGCTACATAAACAGCCCGCGTCAAGATTTACATTTTACTGCTTAAGCACAAGCAGCTGTTTATGGGCCAAGGGAGGAAAACACTTAGGAAGTATCTATACATGAGACATGAAACATCTCCAGTTAGAACCGATTCAATTAATAGTTGTTTATGTCGATCTAATACAATGCATACAGAAATAGTGGATGGTTTGGGTTTTTTTACTCGATGTGTTGCTGCGTTCAGGTTTTAAACGTTAATGTGTGTATGCAGCTGGGTTAAACTGCAAAGGGAGAGCGCAATCGCAGGTCCTTTTAAAAGTTTGGGAGACCAAACGACAAGTAGAAACATCCCGATAGAAGTGTTGTGACCTTCACAGGCAAATACAAACTGACAGCATTTTCAATCACTCGCTGGATAAGATGGAGGAGCAACAAATATTTCTTCTGCCGCGTCAAGTCATGAGCGGTAAAGCAGTATTTTCAGATGCTCTTCACTTTCAACACACGATGAGATTAGGCCGCCGCATGACGTAGGAACCTGCTTGAGTTTGTGGGTTACATCGGGTGTGAGATACCGAGAAGGTTAAACAAAGCTCAACGTGATTCAGGGCAAGGCCAGTTTATTCACTTTTTAAGGATAAAAAGTCACTGGGCTAAAAATCAAAAGCTACGTTTATGTTTTATTTAGCGTGCGGATGATGTCAAGAAGAGAAAGAAGTGTTTCTGGCCATTAAGTGAAAATGTGCAACTTTCTTGTCCGGCATTAACCATCAAACAGGAGGTTAGCGGCTAGCTGACGAACATTAGCGGCCTTTGAATAAAACTTGTTGTTAAGTAACGGCAAAGTGGTTTTGTTGGCGTACGGAAGCCGCGCGCGCTAACAACTAAACAAGCTAGCAAAAAAGTAACGGAACGGAATAACGTGGTGAAGAAAAACAACAAATGCCAAAATTCTCCTCAGGAATATTATGAAACAGCGAAAGACATTAATTTATATTTTTGAATATATGAATATATTGAATAACTTGGCCTCGCCACGTTTTAAGGAAGCATGTTTTGGCGCGTTGTAGCTAAATAAAATGTTACTTCGCTGAGGAGCTGGCGGAGACCAAAGAAGAGCTAACAGAGATCGGGGTTTCTGTATGAGCCTAAAAGGGCGATCGATAACATGTCAGTTTATTTGTTCTTTGCAGGTCGGGTCTGCAAACAGAATCACGCAAACCCGGCTGTAATGCTAAGTAACGCTAGCGGTAGCTAGTGACGGCCAGGGGTACACTGAAGCTCTTCCGCGGTTCTAGCCCAAGCTCTTTTAAAAAAAAGTTTTGATTGTGTAATGGAACCAATATTGGTCGTCAATAATAATCTTCAAGTCTAAAACAAGGAGTCGAACACCTACGGAGTTAAAGCAGACCTGTGCGTTTCATCCAGAAAAAAACTAAAAACCTAAGACATGGTATTATGCAGCTGGAACAAGACGCAATTCGTCGTCACATTTGATTATTTTGGTGTCGTGCTGAGTCCGAGCCGGGCCGAGCAGCAGGGCTGACGGGGGGGGGGGGGGGAGAGAGGAGGCTATAGGGAGGACCTGATTGTACTCTGGCATCCACAGAATGACATTATAGCTGTGTGGTTTCATGATAATAATAATCTTCAGAGCAGCTGTATAAACATTTAACTGACATCCACTCCCTGGGCATGCAGTATGTATCTTTAACTTCCACTAGGGCCCGTCTGATGCAACCATTCACATCTCCGCCCATCTCGCGCTCGCTCGCTCCGTCTGCGTGGGATACATGATCCCTGTTAGTGTTTGCTGTAAATGTCAATGGAAAAATGAATGTTCCCGCCGCACTGAGCCTGTAGCATTGGAAGTGCGTTGTGCTTCGTTCACTTTGAAAAACTGGCAAGCAGTTTTCTTCAAATTTGGGACTCGACAGAGGCCAACAGATTTGGAGGAGCCCCTCGCTCCGGCCCCTCACAATGTTGCCTATTTCCCTGTAACATTTGTCTTAATTCGTGACAGTTTGTGTAAATATTTATGTCACTAAACCAACTGTTCTGTATACAGTAAGCCCCCAACCTTCCCTGGAATGTGATTTAATTGGCGGTTTCCTCTGTTTACCCTGCTTCATACGGTTATGGGCGAGCTTGCTGTGATGAATAATCAGGTAGATAAAATGCACCCTTAAATTAAATTTCCTCCTTTAAGGAAATCAAATGAAGGTGAATACCTGTTTTATGCCCCCTTCCACCGTCTATAATTCACGTTGTCTCATCACATGCCAGATTACCATTATGTGTCATTTGTAGTACAATAAACAGACTCCAGATGGCTTGGATTCTCTTGAATATACACAAAGCAACAGAAGCCGTGGAGGGAGCTGCCGCGCTCGGCTGTGGCTCTGACATCTCGCTCTCTTTCTCTGGCTTTTTACATCCCCACGACTTGCACGGTTTCCCAACGCGAGACAAGGAAATGAGGAGAACTATTAAAAAGGGGTTCAGGGGTTGAGGCTGCGTGTGTGCGTCTGGTCGGTCAGAATAAGAGCAGATGACTAAAGAAGAAGAAATTCAACTATTTTTAGAAGCGTTTTTTCTTTTTTCCTCCTGCGCTGTTCCTCGTTGATGTAGAAATATAGTAAACCATATCAAAGTCATTTCCTTGTTCCTCACACGTCTTTGACGTTGTGCAGCGGAGCAGGCAGTGTAAACACGAGGCAAGGACTGAGAGTTTCTGATCTCCTAGTACATCTTGGCCCTCGTCACTGCGCGCCGAGCCTTTTCTTCGATCCGTATCGGGGTTTTTTTTTTTTCTCGCCACAAACGAGACGTGTGCGAAGGCTGTTTCTCTTCCAAAACACACTAAAAACATAGCGCGTGACATATGAGATGTCAGCCGCCGACTTACCTAAACACCTCCGTTCTGATGGCTCGCTCACATCCGACAGTGATTTATCTCTGATTATTTGGCCTCTCCGCGTCCGGGGCAAAGGGACGAGGAAAAGGCCACTCGTTGGGTTTACGCATGGATCGCCGAGGAACACTGGGCCTCTTGTCAGTGTGTTGAATATTTTTGGCCCGGAGTGAAACATTCTATTTTCCTAACCTGGTTAAGTAATCACATTACCTAAGACTCCATAAAGTGGAACAAACAGTAGCATATAGCCCTGACTTCTTTTTATGTGCCTTGAGTGACAGATTGGCTTTCATCAAAGGGGCAGCAGCAGTTATATGGTCGTATAGTCATCTTGCTATGCTGAGAATACCAAATTGATCGTCACGTGTAGAACATCTGGTGAAAAGCAATTTCCACCCAAGTGTTTTAGTATTTCCTCCTAATTAATTTCACATGTACATGACATGAGTGAGCGGCCTCCCAGAACCCCGGCACAAAAGCCGGCTTTGTTCCACCGTCAGAAAAGTCGTCTGTGGTTCCTGGTAAAGAAAAAAAAAGAAAAAATTGCCCTCCGCTGCGACGCTTGAAATCGATGGCGAAAGCAACATTTTGGGGGGTGAAAAGTCACGTCTTCTGCCCGTGGTGGCCCGGGGTGGGCGGGTGGGTGGTGGGGGGGGTTTGGCGTTCACATTTGGTCAATCGGCACCAATTTAGGTCAAAACGGTGGAATCCGGTCAAGATTGAAACTTCCCTTCTCTCTCGCTGACGACGCACCCCGACGCAGATGAACCGCTGATGTCACGTCCGCCCGCGGGTCACAGCGGTTTGAGGGGGGCGTCTTTTGACTTGAGACATAACATTTTGCGGATGACGAGTCATCTGGCTCCGTCAGATCAATGGTCGAGGAGTCGGAGACGTGAGCGCGCCAGTCGTCTTTGAACGCAATCTTGATGGCGCTCAATCGGAGAGACCTCCGTTTGGATTGCGGCGCCTGGGACCACCTGGATGGATCCAACAACCTGAAGGTCGGGTATCTTCCCCCCCCCCCCCCCCCCCTCCCCCCCTTCCCCCATTCGCCTCTCATCTCCGCCGGGAGCTCTTCATCTTGAAAGGAGATGTGGTGCGTGGCCACAGAAGGAATAGCTGTCCAGGGGCAGCGAGCTGAGGTTTCGTCTGAACGCGGGGCGAACAAGAACGGGCGTATTCGCCCACACAGATGCGGCGGGGAGATACCAGCAGGTGTTTACAGGACCCTTTGAAGTGGAAGGGAGATGGTGCGTTCTGATTAGAGCCCCGAGTGAGGCGGACACTGTAGGTGTTTTCTGCTCACGCCGGGGTGTCCTCGTCCCCTCCTGTCTCTTCATGTCTTCCTCCCATCTGCTGCGTGTTTTGATGGCTAAGCTTGACTTTCAACTCAATCTGGCACCGTGGACGCGCGACATGTCGCCATTCCAAACATGCTCTCGCTTTGGCTTTTCATACCACCGGTGACAGCAGAATAGGCGCTGTTTGTCTTCTGGGAAAGAATCCACGGCGCTAACCTCCGGGTTTGTGTTTCTGTTTTTAGGGCTTTTATTGTCCCCGACCGTGGCCGTTGCCTCCTTTCTGCTTCATGGTGACGTCCAGCGACTGCGCCCAGCGACTGCAGCGGCCGCGGTGAAGAAGCCCTCCTCTCTACCGCGGCTTCAAGCTATTTTTCCCCCCCGCGGGCGGCAGAGTCACAGGTCCTTTGTGGCGGGGGCTTGTTTGTGAGAGGGTTTGGAGAGCGACTCGTTTCACTCTGTCCTCTCAAAAAAGGGCCCGTCCGCGAGCGCTCGGCCGGTCTAAAGTTACGGCCACGAGTCCCCCGGTATTACAACCCGATGACTGACAGGCCAAGCGGGGCGAGTCCTTTTGCCGGGCTCTGACAAAAAAAAAAAACCAATAAGACGGGACGGGGGAAACAACAGATTAGACTGCTGATCTCAATCTGCTCTCCTTTTGGTTATTGAGAAATAATAGCTCTGAAAAGGAAGTCATTTAAACAGGGCCTTTAATCAATTCCCCTTTGACGAGCGAGCAGCATGAAAGGCTGGAAGAAGGCGAGCGTGCTCCCGTAGCCCCAACGTTTTGTGTGTGTGTGTTTTTTTGGGGGGGGTGAGATGGGCTCTAATTTGTGTTCTCATGGTGTCCATGCATCTCCACGGCACTCGATCACCACCACAGCGGGCCTTGATGCCATGTGTGAGTGTAAATGGTTCCAAGGCTCCCCGGTGGTAAAAATCACATTGCCGAAATGACCACCAACCCTAAATGAAACACTACCCCCTTTTTTTCAAAGGTCCCTGTGTGTGTGTGTGTGTGTGTGTGTTTTTAAAGGCGCATAAGGTAGCAATTTCCCACAAATATGGCGTAGCCCAATAACGGTTGAAGTAACTGACACCACGTCAGGTCGGGTGAAAGAGTCTCTTGCGAT
Organism: Gasterosteus aculeatus; assembly: GCF_964276395.1. Taxonomy (NCBI): domain Eukaryota; kingdom Metazoa; phylum Chordata; class Actinopteri; order Perciformes; family Gasterosteidae; genus Gasterosteus; species Gasterosteus aculeatus. The sequence continues at coordinate 14,720,703 of NC_135706.1, forward strand.
ATTTGTGAGACATCAACTAGATCTAAGACACCAAACAATGAAATCGTGCGCGGCCTAAAGGTCTGTGCATTCTGCCCACCCCCCGTAATTCTTTAGCTCTTTTTGTTTGGGAGTTACGGCCGGAGTGAAAAAGGCCTGTGTGCTGAGTGAGAGCCCTTGTTCATTCCAAAGTATGCACAAATCTGTTTTAAGTTCAAGGGCGGAGGAACCCTTTAATTTAAACCCTAAAAATGAAGTCATTCATTCCCTGCTTAACTGCACTGTGACCCATGAGGTTAGCTAAACAAGTGTCCCTTGCATTACTGTCAAAAAGACCCGTCCCCTCGCTCCGCCGTGATGTAAACTCCCACCGTCCCGTCGCAGCTGCGCCGGGAGAAACCAGAGGGGTGGCAGAGAGGTTCAAGAAACGCATTCATGTGTGCTTTCTTTTTTTTGATGGACGGAGGGGAGGGGAAGTCGCCACCTGAGGCTGTTCTCAGGAAGGTGTCCCACGAGGAAAAAAAAAAAAAAAACCCGGCCCGGTCTAAAAAAAAACGAAAACTTGAGGGAGGGAGGACGGGCCACAATGCGCTGGGCCCAGCAGGCCTGCTCAGATCTATTACCAGCTCCAGCTCCAGCGTGGACTGGAATGTGAGGAATCCTACTGGGCCGGGGTTCTGGCGCAGGGGTCCAAACCTCACATGGGGCTTCTTCACTTTATTTTTAATATCGCGTTTGGTTGGCGGTAGTAATTCAGCAGGAGCTGTGGCTGCAGAGAAAGAGCAGCGGACAGAGATGAGGTCTTGAGGCGTACGCTGGATCGGCACTGAGGCGTCCTGAAGATTGGACGGAAGGAGTTTTAGGTTTTCAAATGAAAAGGTTTCTTTTCTTCTTTTTTTTTAAAAGAGAAATGATGAGCAGCAGCTTTGGCATGAACAAGAATTATACCCTGGACATGGCTAATGTGACACTAATTGCCTCTTAGTCTGTCAGAGGACAAGAGAGCGAAGAGACAGAAAGACAGAAAGGATGAGAGGAAAAGCGGTGGAGAGAGAGTACCGGGTGCTGACGGAGGCCAGTAATGACTGCCAATGGAATGCCTGCACCCATAATCCTCTCTGTCACCGCTGACAGATCCTCTTGACCTCTGAACTCTGGAAAAAAGAGGAAGTCACAACTTAATAAAATTACCTGGCGGTTAGCTCTGGTGGCCGTCGGGCTGTTTGCACAGGCAGAACGCCTTCGCGACAATCGCTCAATATCCGGGTTTGCGGAGCGACGAGATGGCGTTTAACCTGCCGCTGTTTTGGACATGCCCTTTGATTGTTGCTCCGCGCATGTGTGCGCTATCCCAACACACAAGGTCAAAGGGCACGGATTTTGCAACAATGGCGGGGAGTGTGTGGAGATACGTGGAAGTGCTGTTTCACATCTGCTAGTGCTTTGAAAAAAATCCAGATATTTCAGATAGCGTTTCTTCCCTGACATGAGCAACGTAGTGCTTTACTGTGGTTTACCCGGCTAATCACTCACACATTACACCGAGGATCTGACTGTGTGTGTGTGTGTGTGTGTGTGTGTGCGATCCATATTTCAGCGGGCGGGCTGGGTCTGAAGACGTGGGCCAAAGCTGTCAGAAGCTTGCCATCTATTCTCTCTGCCTTGTCGTCAGTCTTATCTGATCGCACTGTGTTTCTCACCCCATGTTCTCCTCCCTCGCGGCTAATGCAAACACACAATCCATGTGCCGGGGCAAATTCAAGGGAAGGCCTCCGGAGAGCCTCTTTAAACAATTTGTGGCTTTCTGTATGGTATATAACCCCCCCACGCTCTTCTAGTCCTTTCCCTGTGATATAATGCTGTTTGTCATGTAATATTTGCCCCCTCGTATATTATCTTTATGTCAACTTGATCATCAAGTGAACTTTGATTTGAAATGAGAGATTAGTGCTTTAGTCAAAGTACTTTGCCATCCTTTGCTCTTTAATACACGTATACCCTTAATCTCTCCTCACATGGCTTTGCCTTTTCAGGAAGCGGGATGTGACCTGTTTTATCCAGACTCCTGTAACTTTTGTTTCTACTGAAGAAACCACCAACAAGCATCTGCACACTTTGTAGTGTCTGCGTTTATTCTCAGGACGATACTTTCAGGTCAATCCTCCGGACCCCTCCAAGACTGCGGGACGAAACTATTGTGCACGTCCCGCTGTGTCAGAGCGGCTCGTCTTCATGTTTTTGGCCGCGCTCCATTCCTCCTACTAAGCATCCTGCGCTGACAATTGGTTTGACAAACATGCAATCACCGTAGTCACAGACAGCCCCTTTAGTTAGGGTAGAGTGCAGTGTGAATTATGGTGGAGATGGAAACCTTTGAATTATGGGTAAGCTCTGAAGTGCCCCTCGTCCAGGGAAGGAAGAGGAGGAGGAGGAGGAGGAGGAGGAGGCAGAGGAGGAGGAGGAGGAGGAGGAGGAGGAGGACTTGTGCCACAGAGACGTGCTGACAGAGTCCTGGCTCGGCGGACTGCAGCAGAACCAGAACAACAAGAGGCTAACCCGAACACGGCCCGGCAGAACCGGAGAAACCCGGGCCGGGCCGGGGTCAGGCGGTGCATCTCACCGCGGAGCGGGCGAGGGAGGATTAGGGCCCCGTAACCGGCCCGGCGCAGCACACGCTCGCAGAGACGGCATCGCACGCATTCCTGCCTAATTGTACACTTGTCCCTCATCCGAAGGGGAAGAAGTGTCAGGCCAGATACCGAGAGTCTCGGGATAGGGCGATAGGGCCAGCATCCGTCTCCAGCCTCCTGAGCGCTATTTAAAGGTACAGTAGGCTGTATTTTCCGCCGCACAGCGAGGCACCCACCCTTCCGCCTGCCTCCATATTGGAACCAGATGCTGCTGGATGCGAGGCCCCGCTAATTTAAGTGGACAGGGCAGATGGAAGCGACTCGCCCTGCATGCATACCACCCCCTGTTGGCTTTCATGTGATGAAAAATGGCTGCAGTGTGGCGGGGGACGGTCCACTCAGTGATGCACACGCGCTAACACAGCACGCACGTCGCTTTGAGGCGACACACAGCAACGCGGCACACGCACATGCACTCTGGAAGATATGATGGACTTTTTTCGGTCAGAGGAAAGGGGATTATACACCGTGAAAAAGAAGTGTGATCCCGAAAATAATTTAGTTGTACTCTTTCCAAATGTCTGACAAAAGTGTGGCCTGTGGCGAAATAGAAAGCACAGAAAAGATACATTTCCGTGCAAAATAGGTTTTCCTGACTTGAAATCATGTTCGGGCAAAAAACGAAAGAATGCATACGTGTATATATATATAAATATATGCACCCTGAGAGCAAAGTTTTGACAGTGTTGTAAAATATGTGATATTGTTGGCAACCACCATGCTGGTTGTTTGGCAGCTTTCTCCCTGAAAATCAATATTAAATTCTATTCAAAATTTCAAAATGGTCCAGAAGAAATCGTGCTAGCCCCAATAGAAAAACACCACCTGCTAAGCTACTCACAAAACGCCTCTCGCTTGTTTATATTCCAAACACCGAAGTCCAGGTATTATGCTGAACTTCCCCACCAGTTGGAGGACAGGGGCCGAAGCCCCGTCCGCCAACGCTCATCACCTGCTGCAAAAGACACTGATGCAGCGCTAAGCCTGCAACCCAATCCCACCATAAATTACAACAGCGCCTAGCAACCCACAGAACTATTGTATCATTCCACGGTGTGTGTGTGTGTGTGTGTGTGTGTGCACGTTAGGGTACGTCTGCATGAGAAATAGCCCTACGTAGTGTGTCCTTTGTTTGGCGAGGTGACGGATGATCAAGTCAAAAAGAGGACGGAGGAATTATGGCTGCGAAGCAATTTGAAGCGCTGCAAGGTGTTACAGCCGAAGCCTCGCTGGCGGTTAATTGCTGTGTGAATCGGCTACAAGCCTTTTGTCCCTGGTCCACGTTATATATATATAGTATATGAAGAAAATATTTCTAGGCTACGAGAAATACTGGAGGACAAGAAGATTACTCTTAACACTCTTCAGTATTTAAATATAAAGTGTGTGCCGATGGTCTTCGTGGTCAGCGTGCTCAGACCCGCTCGCTGGTCCTCTGGGGCCATCCGGTGAATGTACAGTAAGCGCCGAAGGAGAAAGAGTCGCAGATTGGACCGGGAATTTCCTCTTTGATAGCGCCTGTTTGTTTAGCTGGACTCGTTTGACCTGTGGTGACCTTTTCTCCTCCAGCTCACGCAGCCTGGAGCGCATCCACCAGCAAAACAAAACCCACTGCACGGCTCCGCGGCGCGCCGACGAATCGCGGGCCGTCGAGCCGTTCCTGTCTCCGCGACACCGACGGGGAATCTGAGACGATGTTCCCAGAAACACGAGGGGGATCACCGGTGGCCAGGAAACCCTTTGAAATCGATTACATTTACAGGTTAAGCTGTGTGTGTCCACCATAACTGCAGCATGCGACCCTGGCGCGACCTTTGAGGCGGGGCCACGGCCGTGTTTGACAGCTCTCCTTCGGTTCGTGTTTGGAGAAGCGTGCTGTGGGAATCCGCCCCCCCCTCCAGGTGTACAGTAAATATGCCCGATCCGCGCGGCATTACGTGTGATTATCCCAACAGGATCCCAGCGCCGATTCAATTCGAGGCAATTAAGGAGGTGACTCATTCAGAACAAATGTGCCCATGGCCCCAGAATCCCCGTGTTGAGATTAAGCGCACCTTTGGACCAAGAAATCCGAGCACAGCGTTGACAAAAACACACACACACACACACACACACACACACACACAGATGCATACATGCATTAAGGAACACACACAAACAAAGAGGGGTTAAGGGGTTGCTTTGTTATCATGGAGGTGCCCTGTGGCTGTGATTAAGCGTTGTTTTCACTATCCCCCTGGTGTCCTAAAGCTTAGCGAGATGTCACAGCTATGACAGGAATGCTCGAGCGGAGAGGCCAACGAGGGGTCACAGCTAGGATGTAAACATCAACATTTTCTTTCTTGAAAGGACTCAGGCCCACTCGAGGGGGGGAAAAAGCTCCGCCACAGCACAAAGCCTGATCCCTAGCTCCACACCCGGCCTTAGGCACAGACCTATGGCCAGCTTATCCTCCATTTGAAAGCGTTTGCGGGGCACAGTAACCGACCTTAGATCGGCATCTTAGTGCGGCCTGGGCTTAGTCAGCACTGGGAAGGTGCTGCGCGTGGGGATTGGAAGAAGGGCTTTAGCCGCAGATCGCTATCACAGCAGACTGGTGTTTTCAAACCTCTGGATCCGTGCCGCGGCGGGCTGTGGACAATAGGCCCTTTGTGCGTTGCTCATTTGCAGATCTACTTATAACAAACACGCTTAATGGTAAAGTCACAGTGGGAGGCGAAGGTGTCTTATGAATCCTGGTTTTCATGGAGACACAAAGACGCCTTTTGTTTCATCTCCAGTCGGGACAGTCGGGGACATGGTAAATCTTCAAGATGATTTGGGGAAATGCCGTGCAGACAAGCTCTGGCAGCGATATGATGACACGTAAAAAACATTGTTTCTCTCCATTTTAATTCCCTCTGGACGAGCCCACTTGTCTCCCCCAGCTGTGCGAGGATGGTTTGAATTAGCGCCGCGTGTCCCCAGAGGACGACCTGTAATGATACAAATTTAGGGGCTTACTGACAAGACCTTGACACTCGATACGTCGGTCAACTCCCCTTTCCATGTTGGTTTAACCGATCCGTAAATATTGAGTCCACAGAGACTGGTGGAAAGAAGAGAAGAGACTGAGAAAGGTCGTGTTGAATAGACAGCTTTTCCCCCTTGTGTTGGTGTCACAGACCTGCAGCCCCATCTACTGTCGCGCCACACAAACGGAGCAACATATGCGCACAAGTCTGTGGGGGGGGGGGAGACTGTGTCTCATCCCCACAACCGGGGAGGGGAGGAGGGGGGACAGTGGTCAAAGGGAACGGCAATGGATTTTAGGGCCCTTCCACCGGCCTCATCTGGGGGTTGCAACACCCTGGATTCATGCGGCGAATTTTAATGTAATCTGATGTTTAATAACAACTTTAGAGATTCTGCGTTTAGTTTCTCTGATTTAGTAAATACAACAAGATGACAACCGCTACCACGCACACAACTTCATGGCAAACGGCAGAAGACACAAAAAGCTCACCAACAACACGGATTGCAATCCCTTCATCCTCTCCACCTTCTGCTGCTTCTTCTTTCTGTCCTTCTCTAACGTTCACAACCGACTCGCCGAGGGATCTTTGGCTGCACGCAAACGTCACGCCGGCCCCTCCGTATCTGCACGGGTGTAAACTGCACAATTACCAGCGCTGGAAGTGGCTGTGTTTTTTCCTTCCCCGATCATTTTGACGAGCGGGTAATGAGTTCTGTCTGACAGAGTGAAACTGGCCCAGCTGCAGCTCTGCAGGTGAATGATGTCTTCTGCTTCCTGGCTGTGAAAGGCCTCTGTGTGGTCCCAGTTTCTTTACATCATACCAAAGGTCCCCGCGTTGGGAACCTGTCATCCACGTTGCCATTTGATATTCAAGAATACTTAGTTGATTGTTGACATTACCAAATGACCTTTTTTTGTTTTTGGTACCGTGTGTGTGTGTGTGTGTGTGTGTGCAAAGCTTCTGTGGAGGTGTATAGTGTCCACAGCTGTGAGGTAACTGCGCCTATAATCTGTCTCACCAGAACTGTGTAACCCGAGTTAGAGTGAGGTTAAGGGTCAGTTATTGAACTTGAATTACACCGGGAGAGGCCTCCCCCGGCCCCTCACCACCTCTCTCAGCCACCCTGTGGGGTTTGTTTGTTTTCTCCCCCAGTCTCTCCCGGAGCTTACCCAGTCCTCTGTAATGAGTATTTAATACACACCCTCAGACATGTTTACACTGCATGTAACAGCACCGGCCGTGTGATCTTGCAACACTCTAAGACATGTGTGTCAAAGTACATGCTGGTGCATCTGTGTGTTTGTGCGTACGTATACATGCATGCATGCTATTGCCTTTCATTCCATCTCCCGCCCTCTATTTGCCTCTTTTCTGAAGTCTGTAGCCCGAGGGGAAGAACACCTGCCAGCATTTCTTTTTTCATCCCTCCTCGATCTCGGATAAGACAATTGAAGCAGTAGAAGTGTTTGGTTACAGGCAGAAACACAGCGCGGAATGAGACATATTAAAGCCTCCCCTGTCTCGCCCACAAGGTCGCTGCGACTCTCCAGGTGTGAATAATGTCAGAAAAACACATTTTTGTGTCAGTAGAGTCGGGGGCCGGGGAGCAAAAGAGCCGCAGCGTTTTTCTTTAAACTCATAATTCGACCTGAACCACAGGCCCGGGGCCCCCTCTGCAAGCTGTTAAGTTTTTAACATATCATTTTTCACTGCACATGTTCCGTGTTATGTTAGTTACCAGGAATTTGGATTGAATGGACAATGAAGTTCCTGAACCTTGAGAGAAGGATTATTCTTAATCGCAAGCAGAGCAGAGCCACCGGCGGCGGAGGAGGGGGGGGGACACGAAGTGGTGCCACAGCACTCTCTGTTGGCGAACTTGATGCACCGTCCCATTAGAAGCCTTGAAAGCCCCAGTTTGGCTTTGGTCTTTTTATAGGCAAGAAACCACATCCCCGGTGTCTTTGAAGAGCTCGTATTCACTAAGTAGTAGTTAGGCCTGCCAGTACTTACTCACTATTTTATAAGTACGAGCGGTAGAGCAGCTCTTTGAACTGAGGCCATTTAGGATCCCAAGGCCGATGGTTTCATAATACAGAAGTAAATAGACTATAGTCACATAATTAGCAGGGAAGCCTGTGAACTACTGCGTGGTTTCCCTTCGCACAGGTGCACAAGGGAAATGGTGGAAACCACTGGGCTCCATAGGCTTTAATCCCCAGCATCCAGTGAGTTGATTTTTCACACATTGACACATGCTATACACACACAGCCGAACCTCTATGGCGATGTGCACCGCAGGCTGGAGGCACATCCGGGAAGTAATTGTCAGAAGGGTATTTGCAGCCACGCTAGTGTCGGGTCCCTCAAACCACACCAGAAAGCACACAGGAAACGATTACATTTTGACCAATAAGGCCTTTGAATTATAGTCAAATTATAACCACTTAAGTGTGAGTTTAGCAGTATCCGGGATTACAGAATCTATGGCTGATACGTAAGACATTTCACGAGCACTTTGGTGGGTTATTTTAATGTTTGTTATTGAACAAATCGTATAAAGTGTTGTGAAATGTTAACATTAGAACATTTAAAGGCACCGCCAAAGGAATCATTCCATTTGAGAAGTGGGAAAGGGATTTAAGTTAACTCTCTTTGCAATGCATTTGTGTCTTTTGTGATATTTTTATATAAGCAATGATGAATTATTGGAGTGAAGGTTTCATTCAGGTTGGGGTAACATTTTGCTCACATGTTGATAAAAATGTGTCATCTGTGGGAAATTCGCCGTACCATTTATACCAGTTACTTCTTCACAGTGAGATCTGTATTAACACAATGTGTCAGCGAGCAGAGCGACCTTATGACCTCAGACCTTATGTGATGAAGCAGGCTTATTTTTTCAAAAGGAAATGCCAAGAAAATACATTCTCCTCCTTGGTCTTTAAAAGTTTTTTAAATGATTTTCTTTAAGATTTTGTGTCAAAGTGGTTTCTTGTGCTTCAACAAAGTTGTGTCTGTGATGTTTTACCTGCTAAATATGTCAAATACACATTATGAAAATAATTCACAGAACAAGATTTAATACCGAATGCCCGATGGTGAGCCAAGCTCAAAGGCTGTTTATTCTGGACGTTCATGGTAGTTCTTCTAAGTGCACTGGCGGCAGATGTCCAGAAGATGCTGCCAGTGCTCTGCGGGACTGAGTGTGGGTTCATCGAGAGGACAGAGCCAGCCTCAACTTCAACAGACCTTCTGCCATTCCCCAAATCTCACGCTGCAGCAACGCGGCCCTGATTTACCGGAAGGGATAAACGGATTCTAAAGGAAGGACTCAAGCTGTAGAAACATCTCAGCCGGTCCAACTGTGTGTAGATCACTTCCAAAAACGTTTCTCTTTCGTTTTTTTCTTTCGGGTTCATCTGGTTTATTCGTTCTCGGACGCCTCCTCCCGTAGTCGAACAGCTGAAATGGCTTTGCCATCGTTTCTGAAGCAGCATCAACGCACCACGCTGCGTGCGGCGTCACGTACACGACATACAACAGGTCAGTCTGACTCTGCACTGCAGGAAGTCCGCGGTCCAATGCCACGGCCTCCAGGGGACAGGAAGCGGTTCCAAACCCGCGAGATCGACCGTCTCCACCGAGTGGGCCGCTCGGCCAACAACTCTGTGAAACCCAAATTGGGATGTTTGAGTAGTTTTGGATCTAGTGATTAAGGAACGCTGGACCTCTACAGTTTATTTGTTTCTACAAAAAGGAAAGCAATTTACTTTGTTTAGAATGACCTCATTTGAAAAGCTCTGTTTCCCTGAAAGAAGGTAATTGGACATTTGTGGTCAAAGTGCTTTCGAGTACACCGACAATCCACTTATTTTGTCCTCACTGTCGGCCGTTCTCCCTCATTCGACGGTGCTGTGGCTGATTTCGGAGCTAGATGGAAGCGCATGGGCGATAAGACGAATGAGGAGAATCTGAGGCAGCATAACGACTAAAAAACATTTGTCTCCGTGTTGCTGTGAGCACTTTCGCTGCACCTTTTTCTTCATACGAGTGCCTCGACTGCGCTCGGGGCCCGGTCCCCGAGCTGTCAATCGATCACTAATGACAGGAGACCAACTCAAACAAACTACCGTTACAGCTGACACCAGAAGTGCCACTCAGAGTTTGACATGTCGGATGGTCACTGACTGACTGAGGACTCCCGTCGGCACCGGAGAGAACCAGGGTGGTACAAAGCCCAGATGGGCTCTGTGTTTTATTGAATAGGAAATAAAGACAAAAAAAAAAGAATAAAAAAGGCGCCCAATGGCGACTCTTGACTAAAAGAACTGTACTGGACTCTTTTCAAGAAGCGCCTGTGAACCATGAATCTCTTTACTACCCAATTATTCCCTCATATTGCATTTCAATACCCCCCCCGCCTCACAAATTGCCTTAATATTTTAAAACCTTTCGGAGGATACAATAATGCACCTCTGTTGGACATCTTTTGAGCAATCTGAGGGATATTTTATTGGAACGCACGCCCTTTGACACTGCAGCATCGTTGCATCCACCCACCTGTGATGGGCTCTGGATCTATGTGCCTCTAGAGGGGAGGTTATCCTCGCCGCGTGCTGTGCAAAGCAATAAGGTGCTCGCTTTTGAGGAGCGACGAGATGAGATCCGTGCTTAATGCACGCTAAATCCACGTAATGATCCATTTCACGGCAGCTCAAGACCAGATGTATCTCCAATTGCTTTGCTTTGGCCATAAAACAGTCAAATTGAATGTCGAGTCTAAAGAAATACGCGTGATAATTTCCCAAACCAACAATAACCAGACATCACTGTTGCGTGCACCTGCTTTGAGGATAAAGGGCTGTTTCTCTTCTCCACTCCATTTGCTGCTCCTCTGATAAAAAAAAAAAGGAAAAGGCCCCCGGGGCCAACTTCTTGTCATCATCTTGCCTCGGACGCACGGAGGCGCTAGACCCCTTCGAGCACGGACCCTGTCCCCGCATCGACTTGGACGGCGTGAAACCCGACGTGTAACTCATTCATCTCCCCCTCCCCTCGTCTCCCTCCCTGCCTGCCTCCCTCCCTCCCTCTACCCCTTATGCTTTTAGCCGCATGTCGCTCAGTCTGTGAGTGACCGCGGTCCGCTGCGCCCGCGTTCCCGTCTGCACAGCTCTCCGAAGCCGAGACGCTGGGCTGCAGGGTAGAGGGCTTCCGTCCGCCGGCTTCTGAGCAACATTACGAGCGCAGGGAGCGGACCAGCGACCACAACAACGACAACACACACACACACAGAGAGAGAGAGAGAGTGTGTGTTAGTGACTCATTTCCAGCACTGCCGCGCGTCGAGAGCAGCAGACGAGCCAATGGCAGGGGCACAGCCGGGAGTCCACGCGCTGCAGCTCAAGCCCGTGTCCGTGCCCGAGAGCCTGAGAAGGGGCAACAAGTTCATGAAATGGGATGATGTAAGTAGTGGCGAGACGGCTCAATCAGCACCTCTTCCTCTCTGTTTCCTGCGCGCTTATCATTTCTGGACGCACACGCCACCGGAATCGTGCCGCGGCGCCGCGGTGCGCACGCGGCGCGCTCCTGGCGGTCGCAGCGCGCCGCGCGCCGGGCGATCCGCGGAGAAATGCGGCGTCCGCCGGCATGTGCTGTGTTTACCTTTGACCGAAGTACAACACGCGCGCGGGTGGATGTGCATGCGCGCGCGCGAGAGAGAGAGAGAGAGAGAGAGATGCTGCTTGACCGCATGTGCGCGTGTTTGGGAGAATGTGCGCGCTGCTCGTTAAACAAGGTTAAATATTTGAATTACCCCCCCTCCCTCCCCTCCTCCCCTGGCAACGTTTAGTTATTATTTATTTATCTTTACTTTTCTTATCAATTAACTGAAATGAATTGGCTGAACCGCGCATGCGCCACAGTGACCAGCGGGCAGGAGTGTGTGTAACGAACGTGCGTCGTTGTGTTGTCATCCGTCCGTACTACCGGCTGTCTAGACGCAGTGAAATGACCTTGATTCCGATTGATTGCACGCTGCTGTTGTGTGTGTGTGTGTGTGTGTGTGTGTGTGTGTGTGTGTGTGTGTGTGTGTGTGTGTGTGTGCGCGCGTGAACATAACAGTACAGTGCGACCGCTGTGACGCACTGCACCTCCCGCAAAACAACAATCAACGCATGTCCTAATAGGCGCGTGTGCGGGACCGACCGACCCCCCCCCCCCCCCCCCCCCCCCCAGCTGTTGCACCTCAAACTGAACCGTCAACTGAGTGACCTGCTTGTTGTGTTGTTTTCCTCCTCCTGTGCTCTGCCTGTAATCGCTGATGGTGAAAATGACACTCTGTGATATTTGTTATTACATATTTGAATAGCACTCCTCTGGTTCCTCCGAACCTTTAGGCCTCTTCATGGGGTGCGAGCGTGATTACTTTTCTTGAAAAGCCGAGCGACAGATTGCACAGTTATGGTCTGGTTGTGTGGAATGAACCACAGGATGAAATGTCGTTCAAATATCACGTTGGAGACAAATCCTACACGCGGATCCGCGCAGACTTCCAGGCTCTGGTAAGAGGCACGAGTGACATTTAGAAACACACCAGCTCGTCTTGGCTAATACACGGTGAAATAATCCGTATTCATAGAGCTCAGGTGGATCCACCACCGCGCAGATGCCACCGCCGAACGCGTGTTATGAGAGTGTGAATGTGGTCGTTGCAGATGGCAGCGAGGGAATTATGCAAACCCACCACTCTGTCAATCATCAATCTGAAGCTCAGATAGGAGAACCGGAGTATTTCAGCAGTAATTCCCTGCCTTGGCATGTTGTGAGGAGGGGGGAGGGGGGGGGGGCTGTGGGTCTGCGTGTGTACCATAAATCTGCACATGTGTGTCCAGAACCAAATGCCCACCGGGCCTTTCCTGTGAAAACACGCGGCCGTGTGAGCAGATACTCTGGGTTCCCGCCTCTCAAGCATCGTCGCATGGAAAGAATCACAGAGGGTGACGGAGGAGGGGGGGGGGGGGGGGGGGGGGTGGTGGTGGTGGTGGGTGGTGGTGGGGGTGAAGCTGCAGTACATCGTCAGGGAAAAAGGATTGGATTAAATCACTCTCTTCTTATCTCGGCCGCGGTTGTCGGGCTTCACTTTAACTCTTTCCTGGAACAGACGACTGAACAAGCAATTTCCATCGTCTGAACGCTGGCGAGCAGACGGGATATTTGTTTAGTTTGTTCTTGTGAAGACTATAGATTTTTATCCGACTGCGCTTGGAGGCAGAAAATGTTGTTGAGTTTTGTTTACTGTGTAAAGTGGGGGAGGGAGGGCGGAGGGAGGGAGGGGGGGGAGTTCTGTACTGTCAGCAGCCGTGAGTTTGTCGGACCCTGAAGCTCTGCAGACCCCAGCGCACGCCGCTGAAACGCAACAGAGGAGCAATCAGAAAACCTCTGAAAAAGGCCTGTGAGATCCTCAGTGTCACAACGCCTCCCCCCCAAATAACCTCACACGGACGCACACGGACGCACACGGACGCACACGGACGCACACGGACGCTGTGGTTTGGGGTTTGGAAACACGGGATGAATTTAGGGAGTCACTGATCAACCCTTTACATTCCAGACACCGGTACTTATGTATTAATAATTAATGAGCCGTGTGAGTGGGGTCGTTGTGTAGGGCGACACCACGGTTGACTTAAACATCGCTCTAGTTTGTTAAGCGCAGGATGCCCCATCCGGCTATTTGAGTCAGTATCGGGCCGATGTCATGTCGGTGTAAGTTAAACTTGAGGTCCGATGCCTCATTAGAGAGCGACGTAGAAGAAGAAAATGCCCCCCGGAGCCTTTTGGAAAAAGACGTTTGGTCCGACGGACTCGTTCACATTATCGTTTGGCTGATATTATCTCGGAGCCTCACAGGCCTTAAAGTAGTAGAACATGTCGTTAGCATAAAAGGCACAAATCTCCTTCCTAGGACCCCCCGCCCCCCCCCCCCCCCACACTCCCCCCAGGCGATGGCTAATGGTACAAAGCTCTCACTGACAGGTTGGGTGCCTCGGGGGGGTTTGTACTTTAACAAGTTGGTCACTATAATCTAGTGAAAATTCCGCAAAAAGGCAGGCGGGCGCCCGATGTCTCGCCGTTAATGACAAATCCTCGTATATAGTCTCAGCAAACCAGCCCCCCCCATTGTAATCCACAGAGTGATAAGCACATGCGTTTTTCGCGCACGTGGATACCCATGAGAAGCGTTCGCTAAGAGTCCGTAATGGCTTAATGTGTTTGTGGCGGCGCCCACGGGGAGCGAGGCCATTAAGAGAGACGCCGGCGAAAAAACGACTTCCGTCGCATCGTTAGGCGGATTCCCGGATCTCTCTCTCTCTCTCTCTCTCTCTCTACGACATCGCCGGCAATCCATCAACCGCCACTTCCTCCCCTCAGAGGACGCGGCGACCCGTCAGGAGGACGCGATGCCACGTGTCAAAAGATTGAAGACGTGGATGGTGCAAGTTGCCGTACCAGCACGAGGCCCCCCCCTCCCCCTCCCCCCTCCCCCTCCCCCCTCCCCCTTTTTTCGCGGCGGGCTGCCCTGCGAGTCACACGGGGTCACCGCCGAGCGGACCGTTGGCCGCGTCTCCCGCTGGCCGCCAGAGGCGACGTCATTAGAGGCCTCGGCGAAGACGCAGTTTGAAGATTTCGCCGCTCTGTCCGTCAGCCGGGCCCGATGGCGGAGGACGACGCGCTGCTGCTGCTGCTGCGTGGGACGCAAAAAGCAAAGGCGCTCCGATACTATCTGCCAGCGCCGTGCATGCCTCAGGGTCAGACCGCGTGTGCTGGTGCGTGTTTGGCAACTGTGGAAAAGCGTTTGTCCGCTACCGGAGGGGGAGAGTTGCGTGGAACGACCCGTGTGCGTCTCGAGTGACTTGTTTCGTGATCGATACTTCAGATAAAACACACTCATGCACTCACGCGTGTCTTCTTCTTTGTCTTCCTCCAGGATTCCACGACTGTGACCCCGGTGACTCTGACAGTCGACCCCAAAGGCTACTTCCTGTACTGGACCGACCAGAACAAGGTGAGACTCCACCGCCTCCAAGCCGGGCAACCGGCGAGCTCGCCGCCCGAGACTCTTTCCGCGTTCTTAACTTTAAGTCAACCAGAGAAGCTCAAGCAGCGAGACGCCGCACCACGCCTCTGGGCCCCACGCCGAGAAAACGGCGCTCTCATCACCTTTGAAACGTCAAACCACCAACTCCCCCCCCCCCCCCCCTCGGGGGTCGCGTGCTCGTCGCGATGAATGAATGAGGAATGTGGCGTTTTCCGCAGTGCCTGAATGCTCCCGTCGGGGGCTGGGAAGGAATTACCACCGTCTTCGGGAAAGTCCGACTCCTCGTCGGCAGATGAAAGCGAACGAATTGAGGGAAATGCAGCTTCACAATGTGGGTCACAGTGTTTTAAATGTTGCAGTGCTTCACCGCCACAGGAAGCTGCTTGAAACTGTCCAACGTCATCGTGCGCTGCGGCGTTGTCACATGGCAACGCCATCGGCGTTCAGCGGTGAGACGTTTTAAGGTTCGGAGTACGAGCTCGTCTAATTCGAATGTGCGCTTCACTGAACCCGGCTTTCATTCATAATCTTAGCGGGTTTCTCCCTTTTAAAAGAGCAGCGTTGGAAAGGAAAACACGGAAATCCGAACTGCTGCACCTGCTGCGCTCAACACCTCGACACCTGTGAGAATATTCCATAGAGCATTGTGTTTGCTTTTTATTCTTCCTGTTTGCGCTAACAAGGAACAAGGAACAAGGAACAGTGAAATGCGAGATACCCAACGCTATCTGACTGTGTAACCTTGTCAATCATGTGACTTCCCCTCCGTTCTGACCTTCCACCGCGTGGGGCCCGGCTTGTCGATGGCGGCCGCGCTCGGACTGGCCGTTGTTTGCTCTGTGCTTTATCGTACGCGAGCGTACGCGCAGCTTGGACGCCGCCCGCCCAGCGGCTCCGTCGGCGACGCGTCGGCTTCCTCTTCTCGCCGTCGTGTTTGTCTGCGTCAGCAGAGGCAGTCGGCGGGAGACTGATTAATAGCTACCGTTGATTTGATGTTTTACTAGATGAGGATATTCCGCCTGCAGCCGTGTGAACAGTCAGAGGTGCTGAGCTGCAGAGGTGCACGCCGCGGGTGGAAAAAGCAAAGGCCTGTTTTACAGTTTCTGTCAGACAGACAGAAGAGTCTTCTGGAATGCGTATCTGGCGTGTGTTTACTTCCGTCGGCATATTTAATCCTGAACAGGACGGGGGGGGTTTTGTACGCTTGTGAGTAGGGAATGAAACTTAAGAAGCCTGCAGCTACGGAGTTTCACGCGTAGTCAATCACGTTCACGAGGAAGTGGCAGAAACCGGGTCTCCTCAAATGGCCACTTGAGGCTTTGTCCAAAAGCGAGCCAATCCCCTTTCGTCCCGCGGGTTAACCATTAAACATGCACTCCCGTTATATTGCCTTTTGTGCCCTGCAGCCTTTTGTGAATGTGTTCAGTGTTTGTTCAGCGTTGAATAGTGTGAAATGTCCGTTATTTATATAATGAAAACTATTTACCAAAGTCGACAGTGCGAGTGCGACCTCGCAGGAGGGTTGTGCACAGTCTTCAGGATGTTCAGTTTTGTTTGATAATCTCACCTTTAAAGTTCATGAATACATATATTTTGCGTCATGCTCCATCTAATGGCAGTTTCCTGGCTCTCACCTTTCTCCCTCCTGATGAGTTTGCATGCATGCACATAATAAACTAAATTGATCACAAGCACTTGCATGGACAAAACTGTTTTTGGACATAAAGAATATTCCACGACCGCGTATGCTTCCATAAGGACGTCCCCTCTGAGGCTTCTCCTTGATGGTACGGCACATCTGCTCAGCAGACCGGTTTGAACGAGCTGTCCAGTCTTTGTGTGTGTGTGTGTGTGTGTGTGTGTTGGAGACAGATGCCTGCAGAGTAAAAGCATTCCTCGGATTCTTCAGAAGCACAGCAGGACTGTGCGTCTGTGCCCACCGGGCTCCCTTTCAAACTCGTGTTGTCACCCACGAATTTTACTTTTCTCATATTTAAGCGTTAAAAACCTCAATTAAAACCCGTGATTTACTTTCTGTATTTATTGAGTCTAAAATAAAAGGGTGATAATGGTGGGTATCGTCCTTGAGGTCATTTTAAGTACTTAATTACTTTTGACTTTCGGACAAAAGATGGTTGTATCACAAAATAGAAAGTAATATTTACAACATACAGTTTAGCAAAAGCTGAGCTTGAAATTTGAGGCTGCACAAACACAAGTAAGCTGATGCTCAATGAACAGCTGAGCTTTTAGCATTGATGAACAATCGCCATCGTCTGACATTAGCTGCCTGTCATTGTTGAGGGGCTAGCAGTAGAATTAGCGCAGCGGTGCTAATTCGACAAGCAGTAATACACATTTGCATGACCGGAGGCTTACTACTGACCTGCTAATCAGTGACTTTGTGCACAACGTGTTGGCTGAAAAACACCGAGAGCGGGAAAGAGGGAAGAGGGAAAGAGGGGAGGACATTGCCTTTTCCATCTGATCATGGAGCGTGATCTGACCCAGCTGTGTATTCCAGCAATGTCTTAAGGTCGGAACGGCAAAGTTTGGTTTTGACAGCAGCGAGGACCCGACGCCAAATGGCTTCAGCCGCGCTGTTCTTTGCCCTTTCTTCCCCCCACTGGCCTCTCAGCTGATGACTAAGCATCGCCACAATGAGCCGTAAGTGTCAACGCGGCCTCGGGTTCAAGCACGTATTATTTTGGGGAAGGCTTGTCAGAATAAGCAAATTTAAAGGGCATCCAAAGGGATTAAAAACAGCTGTGAACTGAGTAAATTATTCCGTGAGCTCTTTGCTGATATGTGAACTCCTGCAGGCGTAACGCACCCGACTTCATTTGGTTCAAAGTCCATTTGGCCAACGTTTTGTGTTTCGGCTTGTTCCCTCCTTAACCTTGAAACGCCGCTGTTTCTGTACACACACACGCAGACACGCACGGCGTACAAACACCTTCTCAGTTAGAGGCGGCAACATTTTAAAACAGCGACAACTCGGGGGAAGGGCCTGAGAGCGATGACAAATGCTTTTGATCAGTAACAATGACATCAGGAGCAAATCTGAAAGGCGTTGTGAGTGAGTTGTGAATGAATCTTTACAAATGCATCAACCAGTGTGTCATGAACACTGGAAGAAGGTCACCGCATCTAGTGGAGGATCACGATGGAACTATTAAATAGCAAAAGTCAGGAGAGGAGGCTTCCACTTATTAGAGGAAACTGAATAAACAGGGAACTTGAATTTACTTCCTTGGGATCTTTGTTCAGAGTTTCGTAGTTGTAACTAATTTGGATTTTTTTGTAACAGTGACTTTCTAACAGGCAATTACGTGGCAATTACTTGTCAAACTGTGCCGGTGAAGGATCAGCGAAATTGCACAGCTTCTTCTGTTCAGAGCAGCTGCTTGGCTTCTTCTCGCAAAGAATCGGCTCAGAAATGAGGCGGAAATAACTGAGTAACTCGGGCCTGCAGTGACAACGTCGCGGACAGCGAGTCCGCCGCGGCTCTCTGCTTTACATACACCGGTCACGGTGCCCCGGTAACTAGAGATCAGCTCATTTGACCACATGTACATGTTCAAAACAACGTGCGTGCACACACACAGCCACATACGTGCACCGTGCGGTCGGCACACCGGCATTCCTGCGCGTCCGACCGCGAACAGGTGCATCTCTCACAGGTTGAAAATAATCTCTGCTCCCGTCGGTCGAGCTTTGTTTTCAAAGGGGAGGAGCCTCTCCGCACCGAGAGGTGGATTGAGTCGGTGAAATTAGCATCCTTTTGGATCAGTTGCCATGGTTGCCACACCTTGCAAATGTCACATTCTGCTTTTCGCCCCCCCCCCCCCCCCCTCCCCCCCCGCTTATGTTCTGGAGAATGTTGGCGCTTATAAACCGATATCATTGTTTTCTTCTGTGTGTGTGTGTGTGTGTGTGTGTTCTCCTGAGAAGGCTTTGGTTAAGAAAAAAGGTCAAATGATTTATTTTAGAGGGAGATTTCGGTTTCAGCCAATTTGCTGGAGGAGCACTCAGCATGTGGCTCGAATAACATTCGTCCGGTGTGTGTGTGTGTGTGTGTGTGTGTGTGTGTGTGTGGGGGGGGGGGCATTTCTGAATAGGAGCATGCAGTGCATGAGGAAGGCTGCTTCGGGATCATCTTAAATCAAACACACACTTGATGCGCAAACCCACACACACACACACACGCACGCACTCTTCACACATCTATTTCCCCCGACGCGGCAATTTTCTGTGATCACCGAGGCCGCCGCTCCTCCACCTCCGTCAGCACTATGTAGTCGGGAGAGACGGCGCATAAATCTGCAGCCGATCCACTGCCAGTGAATTGTGACCTCTGGCGAGTTGAAGGCGTGACAAGCGGCGTCGAGGCGCTCTTTCATCCCGACGGAGACGGACAAGCGGGGGAGGGAACGAGGAGTCGTTCCTTTTTTTAATCTCACTGCACTGTTTGGGTGAAGTTTGGAACAGCAACACGGAGCGGCGGGAAAACGTCTGAGAGCCGCTGGCGTTCGGCCTCATCACAAAGTAACCAAAGCCGGCCGCGTTACTACTAGCGGCTCGCCGGTTGCTAGGCTGCGGAAGAAAGTGATCCGGTTGTCTTGGCAACAACAATACCAACACTCGGGAACACTTCGGGGTTAGAGAGCCGTCTTAAACGCGTCGCTCGGATGCCACATTAGCATCGTTTGCGCTGACATTTCGATTTGATTGGTTTTTAGGAGATTCTGATTCATTGTGGCGTGAAATTGCTCTACTGTCGAAAAAAAGCCAACTCATCACACACACACAGTTACCTGTGTTTGACGGGACCCCGTTCACTGCAGCATCAGACGCTGGTCTCGTTTCGTCTTCCATCTTCTGTCGGCTCGCATCCAAACGACGCAGGACGGATTGATTCTGGAGACTTCTGACGGGCTTTGTTGTTTCGGCCACGCAGATGGGGGGGGGGGGGGGGGGGGGGGTAGGTGGGGGTGTTCGGCAATGCATTTCAGATGAGCGGTGCAAAGGTCACCGGGTGAGTGGCAGCACAAGCCGCGGCGTTACGGCTTTCCAAGCCGGCACGCTATGATTGATTCATCATCCCTGCGGAAATTAAATTAAATCTATTATGCTTCTCCGAACCAACTTTGAGTAAAAAAACACAACATGTGATTGTTGATACAAACGAGTGATGAATATGAGTAGCACGTCATGCGCGTGGTCGGCCTCACACACACTGTTGCTCCCGTAAACGCCGTCATCTTGGTTTTCTGTCAATGTCGCACTTAAAGAAAGAAAAAAAAACACTTTTTGTTGGAGTTTCCTCTCAAGAAAATGTTCCAACACAGAGTGGACTTGTTGAGATAAGGTGACCATGCTGTTACCTACAGATACTCTATCAGCCACACGGAGAAGGTTAGGCTTTGCAATCAATGCTGGATAGATGGAGCTCTCAGCCAAAGGTCGGGGGCGGCGGGGGCGTTGGATCTCTCTGCACATGTTACTCATTGGGTTTGGTCCACGTTGCAGCACTTAGATATTATGACGGCTAAAGCAGCCACACCATGTCATGCTGTTTGGAAATGTTTCCTCCAACAAACGGTGACTCTCTTTTCCATCGCTCACTTTTTATTAGGGGACATGAACCACACCTCCTCTCGCAGCAACATGACAACGTGAAACCGTTGATCCGCGGCGTCCAACGGGGAAACACGGGGGCCCGTGTGTGTGTGTGTGTGTGTGTGTGTGTGTGTGGAGCAAGTCGGTCTTTGTCACAGCAGAAAAGCGGCGCGTGTTTAAGGAAGAAACGCGTCGCCAAACGGCTTCGGATTAGCAGGTCCTGAGTGACTTCAGGGGGCTTCGTTTGCGCTTCAGCTGCTCTTGTTTTCGCTCTTTGAATTCCAATTGGAACTTGTTTCCCACTGCAAGGTGCTGTCTGCGGGTGGAGGAGCACACGCTCCAGCAGGCCGGCGCGCACGCACACACACACACACACACACACACACACGCTGAGCAACACTGAGGGCAGTAGAGACACGGTTCTGTTCATTTCCTCCCCCTGAACAACTGCAGTCCACTCACGAAAACTGGGAACCGAAGGTCCGGAGAGAGGAAGGCTTCAGTGTGAACCTCGTGGAGGAGGGTGGAGGGGGTTGGTGGGGGTGGGTGGGGGGCGGGTTAGGGCGGGAATGTGCCGGGGTAACCCGAGGCGACCTCCAGTGATGGCAGCAGCCGTGACGCCCTGGATCCAAGTGATAAGCTAAACAATGGAACTGATGTTAAGCAGCAGTGACTGAAGGGTGACAGCCCCCCCCTCCCCTCACCCCCTCCTCCCCTATCCCCTCCCCCCCATCACTCCCAGCACACAACCTCCTCCTGCATTGGTGTTATTGAATGTCACAATATCCTTTTTTTAAATCCTCTCTTTGCACTTTACACGGTCTGTCTGTTTTTTTAACCACTGCATTAAAAAGTGGAGGCACCGTCGCCGTGACGACACCCGTTCAGTATTTGAAGCCTAGAGGTTTTAATTTCTGTCTGTCGGAGAGATTTCAGCTGGCCGAGGAGGTTACGATTTACCGAGGTGAGAACAACACTGTGCAGGGGCAGAAGGTCAAATATGCATGATAGCTCCTTGGAAGCGACCTGTCAATCACAGTAAACCCGCCCTAAAGCGCGCCCTGCTGTATGTGGACCATCGTTCATTGAATCAAGAAGACTTGAAACTACAGATTAGAACATAACACAATGTTTACTGAGGTAATAAATTGTTCACGGGGATGGTTATGACCAAAAAGGCTTGTGCGCTTGTGTAATGTACCAACAGTCAACAGCACGCGAGCAGCGACCTCGTCGTCATTACCCGCCAGGTGCGCTTATTGCTTTTGATGCTTTTTTGGGGGGGTAGGGGGGTCTAGTCTCCCACTGGGGGCTTTATTGTCTGGATGAGGTGACGACTGTTGCGTGTTGCACATATCCTCCATGCAACGGCTTCATCCTCTTCCTGGGAAGCTTCGCTGTTTCATCCATTTCTCTGTTACACAGCCGTGATTTGAATAGATTCAAATGTGCAGCGGCCGCCCGGCTGTCAGTTACATATTTGCATTGCCGCCGTCAGCTTGTTTGTTTGCTCGTTTTCGCTCATGTCAGAGCTGCAGCGACCGCAGTGACATTTCAATCCGTCCCCCGGCCGTAACATCTGGAACGCCCCCTGTTTTTGTCTATTAACTCTACTGTGACTGGTTGCATTCCAGTGCTTCCTAGTGAGAGATGTTAGCTGGACACCCGGGACGCAGTCAATGAAATGTGTGGATCGGCGGAGAGCTGCAGGCCACGCGGGGGGGGGGGGCCACGACCTCAGAGGTCGCAGCACTTTATGGATCTCCGATAACGCTTCATCAACGGGAGATAAAGCGCTTTATCGGCCCACCAGGTCAGAAGGGAGGAGCTCGACCTTTAAGCAGGGGAGGTGTTTGAGGCCTGTGGCACGGCGACCTTCGCGGCGCGTGAGGTCCGCGGTTTCATGGCGCCGACCGGCTCTCGTCTCGTCTTCGCCCGTCCCCCCACTTCAAATGCGAAAAACCCGGCCCAGTTGCCATGACGATTCCCGTCCACGCAGCTTGCTTTTTTGATGCTACACAGTACTCACCCTCCCCCCCCCCCCCCCCCCCCCCCCCAACACCCGCTGCTGTTATTTGGCTGCCGTCACTGCAGCGAGCCAGGTGGCTGCTTTCCTCTGGGAGCCCTTTCAAATAAAGGCATCCAGCCAAAGGACTTTGAAGTCCCACTGCAGACAAGCTCGCAATAAGAGAGCCCCCGCTCCTTCCTTCCTGTCCTGCCGTGTCAACGCCGCAGGGTGAACAAATCCTCAATCCAAGTCATTTAAACGCCGAAAAACCACGGCGCCTTGGTTGTCAACCCAGCGGCTGTTTAGAATTAAACGCGAGCCGACACCACGAGAAACGCTCCTTTGTTGTTGTGTTGTTTCCCGTCAAAGAGGCTCGATGGGAGAGAGAGAGAGAGAGAGAGAGAGAGAGAGAGTATCGCTCGCTTTTTGTCCGGCACGTCAGCTCACTTTTAATATTTTGTCTCTCTGACTGTTGTGGGTGTGAAGGTCATCGAGTCCCCCCCCTCCCCGTCCCCCCCCGTCCCCCCGTCTCCCCGTCCCCCCATTCTATTTCTCTTTCCTTTCATCTCCAGCGTCGCTAAGAAACAAACGGAATTGCTCGTCTTGAATGACTCCTTCCTCCTCTGGGGAATGATGTAAAATTGGCAAAAGGTGAAGTTTGCTTTGATGGCGCAAAGCGGTGATGAGGACGGAGAACACAAAGTGTTTGTCGCTCCCTCGGGCGGCGTCCAAAACGTCCATTTTTCTTCCGCTGACAGTGAGAAGGTTGATCGAGTCAAACAAGCATCTCTTAAAAAAAAAGTTGATTTACAAATATCACGTTAGAGAAACACAGCAGATACTGTACGTCATGTCACGTATTACACCTGACGCCACCCACCTGTCAGCCAGATGTGATCATTTATAGGTTTGGTCTCTCAATTCAGTTTATAAACGTGCAATTCGACCATGTCATGCATGAGATTACTCAGTGCTGACGCCGCTGCATGCAGACAGTTTGCTTGTGTCGCGCTAATCCCCACTTCATTCCCTGGGCTGTCGCAATAACCACGATGCCGTCGCTTCTTCCAACTTCCAATTCCGAGCAAGCGCTCTCCTGTGTTTACTTCTGCCGCTCAGAGCGTCCGGAAGCGTCTCATCGCCCCTCTGCGTTCCACAATAAACAAGGATTTCATTTGTAGTAAAACTCCTGGTTATTTAAAAAAAAAAGATTTAATAGAGGATTAAAATATGGAGAGATGAGGCAAAGATTCCTCCTTCACCATCCGGGTGTACTGATGAACTCCAGAGGAGTTGCAGCGTGCTTATAGAACCTATAAGAACCTTATAGAAGCTTTAATGTGTCACGGTCGGCCTCCAGATCCACGCGATGATCTTTCTCTCGTAGCAAATTGAATAACTATGTCTCATCCCCATAACACTCTGCAATAATTCATTAACCCTTTTAATATATAACGAGGTGTCATTTGTCTTTCTTCCCGTCTCTGAGCTCTTTCCTCTTTTTTTTCTCCATATTCAGTGGAAGCTTTCAAAACATTTCCTTTAATTCACTTTGCTGCGGATGTCTCGCACTCGAGTCCTATTTGCTAATGCTAATAAGGCAATTAGAGGCATTTTTTGCTTTCAAGCTTTTTTCCGGTGCTTCCCGCTCATAAGAGGATTGACCGCTTGCTGAAATGGTCGGATGCACATCCATTACAGGGAGCAATTGTAAAACATACAAGAGTTTCTGTACTTTCATGCCGTCCTGCTGGATTTCTGGGTCTGCTTTGAGTGTAGACGATCGTATGTAGACGTTCAAACCCCCCCAAAAAAGTAAGCAAAGCAAACAAAGAAATCCTTTCAAGACAATGCATTCATTGCCCAGCGCTCTGTGAGAGACGAGAGGAAACGTCCTCCTGCATCAGCGCATCACATGCATGTTTCCAGTGCAGACATCGCCTGTCACCCCAATCTGCTCCGACGGCTTAACAGACAGTCGGGGGGTTCGGGGGGGGTTTAGATTCATTTTCTGCAAAGCAATCATTCTTCTCCCGCTCCGGTCAGTCGGCCTTTCTTCCCCCAGTGAAGTCATTTCAATTTGGTGGAATGACAAGAAGGTCCAACGTTTAAACAGCTGGCCGGGGCGAGACCAGGAGCGCAGTCCTCCTTCCTCCAGCGACGGGGGGGGAGAGGAGGGGGGCGGCGACACCTCGCCTTCGCATGGTCGCCCGTATGGTCTGAACACCCGAGGCAGCGCTCCAGGATTTCAGGCACCCGTTGACTTAGACACATAATTGCTTCGGTGACACGACGAAAGAACGGGGAGATGTTTGCGTCGGCCAGCCGGCTGTCCGTCGGCCGTCCGTCAAAAAGGACAAACGACAACCTGCGACCATGTCAGCTACGGTCCATACGTTCTTGCATTCCAAACACATGAATCGTTCATTAAAAATCAGACGCATGCACGATAAAGCACATTTATTAGAGTTCTCCTGTCTTTTACTCTCCCTCCATTCCTTAATGATCAGACTGCTCTAGTTAGAGACACAGGAGACGTGTGGGGGGAGGAGGACGGATAACCAGAGGGACCCTGAGGAAGGAGGCTGGAGAAGAGAAGATGAAGCGATAGATAGAAAGAGAGAGTTTAAAAAAAAAAATACATTTCTCCGAGCCGTTCGATTTGTCCTGACTTCAAAGCGCACGGAGGAGCCGTCTAAATGAGCTGGTGTGAAAGATGAGAGCCGGAGCTGCACTGTATCTGCCACTGGCAGCGGGTCTGAGACCACTGATGTGAGAACAGCCGCGCTGAGCGGTTCAATGGACATTTTCCCCAATTGCTTGAATGCCCAGAGCTTCTTCCTCTGTGATGCCCGCAGGGGGGGGGGTTCGATGATCAGAAGGCATCAGACGCATGTTGTGACAGCCCGGGTGTCCCCCTGCAGCGGGTACGATCCGTCCATGCGGGCCTCAGGGAGGCCTCACAAGCTGGACAACGGAGCGGAGGAGCGGAGGGCGGAGACAAGATGACGAGACAAGATGTGAACCGCCATCTTTTCGACGCGGGAGCCGCTGTCAGCCAGGGAGGGCGGGATGAGGAGGAGCGGAGGAGGCAGACGCCCGCGGAGTGCACGGCGGAGACGGATGAGACGGAGACGGACGAGGACAGGACAGGGCGAGCGAGGATAGGAGGGGGGGGGGAGGGAGGGGAACGCCGGAGGCTGACGGACAGATGAGAGAAGCGAGGAGTCGCCCCGCCCCCCCCCCCCCCCCCCCCCCCCCAACCACCCCCCGGCGGCTTGCAGTGACCCAACGGATCGATGATGGCGAGGAGTCGGGAGGAGCGCCTGCAGATTGGTTTGTCAGCGCGTGCGCTACCCGACGTCTGTCTGACGTTCAGGACGAAGCTTCCCGCGGACCACGCTGGTGGTTCTGTGGAGCGTGGCGGCGGCGGCGGGCGGGGGGGGGGCATAGCTCCTCCCATCGCTCGGCCTCGATTGGTTGCTCCCCGCGCATCCTCTCCTCCCCCCGCGGCTTCTCGTTCCCTCTGACCTCTAATCTCGCCGTCCTCTCCCCATCTGTCTGACCACGAGAAGAAAGGTTATTACATATTTACATATTTATGACTTAACTAGCTGTCCTCATTCAACCAAGAATTCTGTCAATCTAAATCCATCAAGATGTTTTTTTTCACACAATTTGTAGACATTTTGTCTGTTAAAGGTCTTTAACGGTGCGAGGAAATACATTGTGAAAGCGAAGCCTTTAATCCCCCCAGCTTTCTTGCATAATATCCTCCCCACCTGCTAGCGTTTGGGGGAAAGTCAACCTGCGTTTTTAAAAAGCTGCACTAAGCTCGACTCAGCAGTCCGCCCTGTCGTCGCTGTGCAGGAGGCTGCAAGGACTGCTGGACAGCGTGAGTTCAATACACAAGATTTAAAAAACTAAATGACTAGTAGCGCCAAAACCTCCCGATACACTTTCCTTCCAATGGACAGCCTGCGAAAAGAAGTCCACAGTTTGAATATTAATGTTCTTTAGGTCAAATATAGAAGAGCGTGTGTGGACCAGAGGTGACTGCGCCGTCCGAATACAATATTGGGTGACTGATCTCTATTTAGAGCGGATAATAGCGAGCAAAGCGTCAGCCGCAGCCTCAACGGCAAGCCAGTAGTCACATCTCTAGACGTCTCCACAGTCACTTTCCCTCGTGTCCCAAATCTCCCACTGAATTCACACATTTTGACAGGCAGAATAAATTTGGGGGCGAAGACGAAACTGGAGTGCAGCACGTCTCTGCTTTGGGACGGGCTGAAGGACAACAGGTCGCGGGGGTGAGGTACATGCATCCAAAGGGTTACGGTTAGATTTCGAAGCATCTCTCTTCCCACTGCACAACCAAACTCCACTTCAAGGCGCCGCTCGTCAGGGTTCAGAATCTGTCTGTTAGATGTTGCTGATATCCTGATATGAAAGGACATACAAATGCTTTTTCCTTTCTAGTCTTGGATTTCCACGATGAGACGTGGCCCCTGAACGCAGCAGAGCGTGCTGTAATCAAAAACATGGACCTCCGGGTTGCATTTCGGCATTTAGGCCTCGTTCGCGGCACGACACTTGCCCGAGATGACAATGTGGTGACATACGGGTACATATGAGGGCGAGATTGATGGGAGAGGTTTTACCTTTTTAGCACCGGTCGCGGTTGGGAGCTCGAGGACGAATAAGGTGGTAAACGCTCTTCTAATCCATTTCGTTCACACTGTGAGGACAAACTGTCCTTCGCCGGTTCGCTTATGACGGCGCTTTGATTTGTTTTGAAGATTTCATTGAATTTGTATGCTGTCGCAGGCGAGGAGAGGGACGGGGGGGAGAAACTGTAGACGCGGAACGGAGTGGACGGATGACAAACGGAGTGAATTAGTTGCTGAGTCTAAATGGGCCCTCGGGCCGGCCTCATTGCAACGTCAGACTTCCCAATTTGGCTCAAGGCCCTTGTCGCACGCCGTGCCTCATCTCTCTCTCTCCCGCTTCGGCTGCCGTCCTCCACTCTGTAGTCCGTGTTAAAGCATTTAAACCTGGGAGAAAGGAGAAGATTTAAGATGCCACGGGGACCTTTTCTGGGAGATACGCCATCTCGCGCCACCGATGCAGCCAATCACAGCCAATCACAGCCTCAGCGCAACGCATGAGTGTTTTGATTTGTACTCATCCCTCCATACGTCTCCATAGTCAGCGTCCTTCAGGCAGCGGCGGAGTGGATGCGACTCTCAAGCAGGTTCAAGCACAGCTCCCCACAGAGCATTTTCCCTCGTCACAGGACGTGGCTCCTGGTAGACGAGAGCCCCTGGAGGACCACTCACGGGGGCGGGGGGCCGGGCACGGCGGCCCGTCTGCCTCTAGTGTGTTGTGTTCCACATTAACACGGTTTGGCTGACGCATCCGCGCCCAGAGTCCTTTTAAAAAACGGGGGCCTTTGAAAACTGCTCCTGCATGGAACACGCAGCGGCGTTTCGTCGTTACGCAATAGTCTCATTTCGCTCCGCATTACATAAAACCCATAAAACCCTCAGACGGAGCCCGGGCGTCCAAAGAGTCCTGGCATACGCGCTGTATTTATGGGAGCTTATTTTGGTCCGTGAGATGGGACGAGGGGGGGCGGGGGGGGGCCACCCTGACATGTCATCCGAGTACACTCGCTGCGACCTCACGACACAAACCAGCAGCCTGTCAGCGGTCCTGCGAGCAAACCGGACGTCAACATGCATTTCTGTAGATGAAACGTGACACGGGGGAGTGAAACGGTTAAGAGCGCGTCGGGGGCTTCTTCTTTATTCAAATAGGTGAAAGTGATATTGTGTTAGAATCAGTCAATATCAATCCGGCTTCACATCGTCCATTTTGAGCACTCTGTTGGTCAATGAGCAAACTTGTCTTTCAGTCCCCAGACCTCCACCTGTCCTCCCTTGTTCTACGGTTTCCCCCCGAGCCGCATTGGATACCGAGTAAAAGCCTGCAAACATGCCTTCTGCCGGTCGGCCTCGAGTCACGTTTTGCATATCCCATTTCAGACACTAGTGGAAAACAAAGGTGCAACACAGGAACACGGTCTATGTAAATAAGACGTGGGGCCGCGGGCAGAGGCGTGTTTGACATATGACTCGCGGATAAATTGTGAATGTTAGCACAAACACGGCCCTCCTTGCTCGCTGCTTAAAATAATCATTTCACAAGGCAGACGGCGTGTTGCAGACGTTGCGTGAACGGCGGCCACGCAGCATGTATGAAAAGCGAGCCCACGGCCTGCGCATTTTGAACGTGTTCATTAATTTTCTGTACTTTCTCTCCTGCTGGCCCTGCTTGGCTCCTGGACGTGCCGTGGATCTTAATAGGCTTTGGATCCCCGCTCGCTGTTTTGATGCCCGGAGAGGGGGGAGGGAAGGTGGAGCAAGAAGCCGGCTGATGAATATAGACAGAAATGAACAGATAAAGAACATATATCAGTGGAAATAAATGAGGGGTATAATAAATAGGGGGAAATGTCTGGTGTTCCTGACTGAGAGACCTTTAATTGACTAGCCGTGCAGTGTCTGTACATATAAATCCAGGACAATATTAATAAAACGTCACCTGCATCGGCTTTAGTTCACTTCTGTCCAATGAGTAAGCGTTCTCGCACAAACGCTGACACGCGCCTTTTGGACGTCTCGGTAATATCTGCACGCGGAACCAACCGGCCCGAGAGCGTTCTTAACTACGCAGGGCGCTGAAGGGCACGAAAAGAGGACTTCCTGTAGCCCCACTGGTCCACCAGCCCCCCCCCCCCAGGCGGAGCCCCGTCCCCCCCCCCAGAGAGATTTCAGAAGCAGCCGCTCACAGACCAGACGTAGGCGTTGACCTTTGACTCAGAGGCTCTCCCTGTTGGTGCTGCGCTCTGTAGATGAAGGAATAAACTACGGGAGAATAGATTTCCTGTTTGAAGGCAGAGCAACAAACGCCGTGTGAGAACATCGGCTTCCTCTCTCAGAGGTGGAGAGGTAACGCAGACTGATGAAGGGAAAGTAGGAGGGGGGTCTTCAGCAGGAGGCTATTTTAAGGGTATTTATCGTAGTAACCACATTACCTGCACGTCATCTACGGGTCGCCCTTCAGATAACACGTTGTTGCACGTTTTAACTGTGATCCAAGAAAGAAGGAGGGGAGGTGAAAAGCAGCGTCCATGTTGTCAATATTGCAGCTCTCTTATTTTGACACACTCACGGTGGTCCAAGTGGAGTATCGGAGGTGTAAGATGGGACGCGGAGCTCCGACCTGGCTTCCAAATCAATAATGGATCTTCGGTGGAGCCAAAATGTTGAAAATGCTGAGGACGTAGTTAAATCGTGATGATGATGAGGATGATGTTCGTGGGGTTTTCAAGGCCCTCCTCATTAGGCCGTCATGTTCGGTCTGCTTCCATCCAAGTGGTGGCAAGAACAGAGCAGCAGAACATTGTGTCCGTCTGTGTGTGTGTGTGTGTGTGTGTGTGTGTGTGTGTGTGCTCCTTTTCTATCTGAGCTCCTTTTCGAGTCATCAGTCAAAATGGACACAATAAACATTCGTCCTAATTTTCTGTAAGCCAGCGTGTCATTAGGGCCCCGTCTAACTACACTGAACGACTCCCACGAGGCCCCTGGTATTAAGGCCAATGAGGGCCCCTAAAGCTGTGCTGTTCACATAAACACACACAGACTTTAGCCACAGTGGCCGGTTTGGAAGTAGACAGTGTGATCAGTGTTGCTAGAATGTTTCCCTTCAGCCCGGATTCCAAACGGCTCCCTCGGGCAAACGCTCTTTGTGCGTCAAACGCTCTTTGAAACCTTTCAATTGGTTGACATTGATACTGAAATAGCTGTGCTTTTCCCCCCCCCTCCTTCTTCTTTTGCTACAGGATACGGATCTGCTGGATATATCGCACATAAAAGATGCCAGAAACGGAAAGTGCACCAAAACGCCAAAGGTAAGCCGGCAGTGAGCGGATGTTATTTGCCCCGCCGCCGCCCCCCCCCCCCGAGTACTTCCTCATGTCCTCCTCCCCGTGCCGCCGCCTTCTCTCTGATGCAGGTCGGAGGGAACGTCTTCGCATGTGGCACAGCGATACTCGCTTGGACTCAGTAGCTTGAGACATTGTTCTGCTTCTTGTTCGTTGATAATCTGCAAACACAAGGATCTGTGCGCTGAGAAGAGAGGAGATGGTTTTTTATTTCCAGTGATCTTCAGATCTGCACTTTCTGCTTTGATGTTGCGATCGGGGGGGAAATTCTCCTGCGTGTATTTTATACAGTTCTTTGCAGTTCTGTGCTGCGAAGAAAAAAAACGCTTAAATGACCAACAGGATTTCAAGTCAAATCCACACACGGTTGGTTTCCAGATCGCTATTTAACCGCTAATTAAAGGCTCTGTGGTTGTGAGAAGAATTCGTGCACTTATTTATTTCTTCATCTGGCACGGCGCAAACATTCTGGTGCAGTGACAAAGCCAAAAGTACGTCTCACTGTTCCCGAGCCTTAAATAGAACAGTAATCTGCATTCTTTTTCCCCTTTCTTATTATATACACCTGCTTTATGAATAAATGTGACGCATTAGTCTGGTGCTGAGCCCGGTCTTCATCGTCCTGACGCCCCCCCCCCCCCCCCCACCGCCCCCCCCCCCCTCCCCACTGCTGCTCCGTCAGCGAGTGAGTAATGATGGAACCAGTACAATAACACAGGGAGGATTCATGCATTTCTAAACAGCTCACAGAGTGATGCTTCCCAGGGAGCAGACGCGACCACGTGGCGGTCGGAGCATTGGAAATCCATTACCGGGTGATGGAGCGCCGATGCACCGGGGGGGGCTTTGTGACGGGAGCGGCAGCGAGACGCCCCGTCTGAAGAGACGGCGGGATGAGGAGGGCAGAGGGGAGCGACGAAGAGACTGCTGGGAGTGAGAGGGAGGGAACAGCCGAGAGAGGAAGAGGGAGGAGGGAGGTGAGGGGTTTCATGTAACGTCTGCAGGAGGACGCGAGGGAGGACGCGTGGACGCTCCGAGGAAGCGCGGCGTTTTGTCGAGAGTTTGTCGAAATGGTGAAAAAAGTTACCCCTCATCCTCAGAGAACAGCAGAAAAGGGGGAAAGATTTCATTCTCGAGCTTAAATGAAATACTTGAGTCACACTGATCTGATCCGTCTTTCTGTTGATGTTTATCTGCTCTCGGCCTCAAAAACTCCCATTCATGCAAATTGCTGGAAACCAACATGCTCGCCGAGACGAGACGTTGAACTCGTCGCTGAAAGGCTTCTATTGTGCTTCTATTGTGCCACTCGTGAGCCCGGTTCTGCCGGCCTCGGATGCGATCATCCCCGACAGACTGGAAATGGACTCCGGACGGAAAAAGGCCGCCTCGGCTCTCCTCTTTTGGAGCTCCGGTTTCCGCCGCGGCTCGAGTTGCTGCGTCGCGCTGGCTTTGAGCGCCGCGTCGGGAATTTCTGCGCCCCCAAAACGGCGCCCGGGGGTCGCCGAGGCCCGCCGCTGTGCTCATCAACTCGTCACAGCGCGCGGGCGGCATGTCTGGCCTCGGATGAACCTGCGCCGCCCTGCCGTTGTGATTCACTCGCTTCCCCTGTCAAAACACACACGCGTGCGCGCACACACTGAACACACATTGGTGGCGAGGAGAGAGGGAGGGGGGGGGGGCTCACTACCACATGCACATGGCTGTGTTGTACTTGGTGAATACACAAACACATGCTGAGTGGAACAACGCAGCGCGGCGCCAGTTGCCTTTGTTCTGCTGTGTGCTCACAGCTAATTAGCTAATTAGCACGTGTGTGTGTCCGCCCCCCCCCCCACCGGTCACAGCTCAGGCTGATTACATCGCCGATGTTTTTTTGATGGATGGATCCAGAACTAAACCACACACACGGGGTCCAGGAGGAAATCCTGAATCTACATACGGGGAACGACAGTCCGTCTCAGAGGCCGAGTGTGAAACGTGATGAAAACGTGATGAAACGTGACGAACTCCACCGGCGTGCGTCAACCAGCACACGCCTGCCTGGAGAGGAACAAAGATCTTGAGGCGCAGATCGCAGAGGTGACGCCTGGTCCGACCTGCTGCATCGTCTCGGGTGGTCGGCGCTCACCTGGCTGATACTCGCCGATCGGGGGGCTGTGACTCTGCTCTCGCTGATTGGCCGTAGATTAGTGTCGCACATCGGAGTGTTTGCACAGTGGACTCGAGGCCGTTA
Organism: Gasterosteus aculeatus; assembly: GCF_964276395.1. Classification (NCBI taxonomy): domain Eukaryota; kingdom Metazoa; phylum Chordata; class Actinopteri; order Perciformes; family Gasterosteidae; genus Gasterosteus; species Gasterosteus aculeatus. The sequence goes on from NC_135706.1 coordinate 14,753,366, forward strand.
GCGCTTCGCGGCGTATTAGTGGGGGAAATCCTTTGGAACGGCGGTCGGGCAGAAGGAGCGCTGATGGTTTGAGAGCAGGCAGAATGTAAAAGGAGGAAGGACAAAGAAGGACAATGAGTCGCCGCCAAGGCCTTAGTCAGAGAGGCTGAGTCGCATAGAGTGTGTGTGTGTGTGTGTGTGTCTGTGTGTGTGTGTGTCTGTGTGTGTGTGTTCAACAGACAAAAAGACATAATACAATCTCTGGCTTTTGTACTCCTGTTGGATATTCTGCATGACTATAAATGGATGTCATTTTATGAACTTTGCAGACGGTTGTCGCTGTTTATTAAAAATATTGTAATGACACAATTTATGCATATTGAACACAGAAAACACTGTTGTTTTATCCTAAATATTTATTTTTTTGTTAATCTTGTGCAACCACGAGTAGAAGTGGAAATCCTGCACATTTTGGTGCTAAAAATAGCTTTACAGGATATTGATGGTAGTTTTTATGCGATGGGCCATGAACTCATTTAAGTCTGTGACAAAAAAAGTGATTTACCAAACTAGTTATAAATCAGTGGCAGAAGCAATAAAGACCTTTAAAGATACCAAAGATGAATGTGACAGTTAATGTGACACTATTTTCCAAAAAGACTGAAAACTCCCTGCCTGTTCATGGCGTGCAGCAGAACAAATAACGACAATAATTGAAAGGGGAAATAAAGGAGCTGTTTGCATGTGGAAATGCAAACGAATGGATGCGCGGCTCGTCTTTCCTCCCCAGCAGGCAGCTCGGAGACATTTCCGTGCACAGAGGCATGACTGGACTGTCTGTCAGCTGTCAGGGTCTGGAGAGAGAACGCCCACACACTCCCGTTTTAGATCCACGCACACAAGTAGGCACACACAAGTAGGCACACACAGCGGCACGCTCACGGTGATCTCTGAAATACCGTGGGCTGTATCCGAGAAGCGGATCACCTCTCGAAAGGCTCGCGTTCTGCGTTGTGGTAACCTTTGCGAAGCCGATTCTATTTTTACCGCTTCTGTGTCCATTTACTAATTGAGCATAATGCCGTATTTAAGAAGTATCGAAACGAGCAGTTGAGACCATGAAGTCACGTTGGCGACGTTTCAAGTATCAAGTGGGAAGCGATCACCATCTTTCATGCAATCTTAGGTATTGTACTACCGTAGGTGTCGCCCCCTGATGGCCATTAGAGAGAATGCAAGCTTCAGGCACTTTGGCATCACTAATATGGACCCGGCGGTAGCTGCACCACCCAAGCATGTGTCGTCGCCTCCACGTTTTACCCGCTGTCTCGCTCCCGTTTTAGTCAATCTGTCAGCATCTATATGTGCAGAAGAGAACGGTTACCAATGACATCGCTCCCGGGCCGGGTTTTCCTCAGGGGGGAGGGGGGGGGGGGGGATCAGCCGCAGGGCAAATGGCAGATTGCAGCGAGCGGTGATTAAAGTAATCGGGTCTATGGACTCATTGGTTTTCATAAAAGAAACTGCGGCACCATTTGTCATCAGTCAAAGACAGGCAATTGATCAGCGGCACCCATCGGCGTGACCTCCAGGCGAGCGGCGGCAGGCGGGATTGAAGAGAGGCGCCGCAGAGAGAGAGAGAGAGAGAATGAAAAAACGAAGCGAGACGAGAAGCTGACCGTGAAGGGTTAGGGTTTGATCCTTTAGCCAATTACCCCAGTCGTCCCTGCGCAGAGTTGGATTCCCCCAGTGAGAAGCTCGCCGCCTCCTTCGGCGCTCACGGAGGAATCAGAGGTGATTCTCTTTCTGTCAGCGTGAGACCGGAGCCGCCGGGTGAGGATGAATGAGGCGAAGAATGAATGAACAGATGAAACAGAGACTGTGACGAACAGAGAGGCCTGTGTCAGCGCAGGGGGAGAGTTACCCCAGACCCCATAACCAGCACAATGGTGCACCTGTGCAGGTAAAGTTCCCAACTGTAGCAGAGCCCAGCTGGAATTTCTCAAACAATTTCCCCAGTTACGGATTATTCTGCCTTGTTCTTCTGTATTATTTTAGCTCGGTGGCTATAAGAAGAAACGAGGGAGTTCATTTGTTTCCTTTATTTTTCACCCTCAACTCCACAAACTGCCATCCGCTGTGTATTTTCTCCCCAGTTAACCGTGTTATTGAACTTGATGAAGTCAACTCTGTGTGCTGCACATTGTAACGGAGAAATTCAAACAGAAGAAAATTGGTTAGATGGAATCACAAAGTCTCATTGAATCACCATCCAGACAGATGGCGACAGGAGAGGAAGACAAGTACAAAAGCGTTTCACCTCAAAACAATGGCGTCATTGTCATGAACTTCGTTCGTACACAGATACAAAGGTTGCGTTAGAGGAGGTTTGAGGAGAAATGATACGATACGTGACAACTGAGCTCCCAGTAGCTTTGCTGGAAGTCCGTGTAGAACAAAGATACGACACAAACAGATGAACCGTCGTCAGTCAGTCACTCCATGCCGCCAATGAAATCAGCCGTGGCACTTTGTTAACACGGCCAGGGTCTACCAAGTGGTACCGGACCTGATCAAATAATGTCTGTCGGCATTTAAGCCGGTCAAGACAAATCGGTGGAAACATCGGACCCCATTTGTCTTTCGATTGAGCTCCGACAGGCAGGGGAAGGTCGGTGGACAGTCCCAGATTGATGGATAGATGGATGCATCCCCACACGTCTGATAAGGTCAAGTACCGTTCCATCTCTTAGCCCACAGAAGGGCAATTTTGTTACGTGTGGATTCTTTCTAATGGCCGAGACTCCTATTGATGCAAAAAGAAGTCTGATTTTATAGAAGTTTATTAGCTTTTCTTTAGCTGAGTTCACAGGCAAGTCCAGAGAATCATACCGGTCCTTTCAAAAGTTAGTTATCGCTGGATATAAATACAATGACATTGACTCTACATCGCCCACCTCGCAGGTGAGCATGAAATATGACGGGCCGGGGACCAGTCCAAAGGGTCTGTTGCCGTGGAAACCATAAGGAGGAGGGGACGAAGATAGCTCTAACGAGGGCGGGCGGGTGGTGGGGGGGTGGTGTGTCTCCCTGACACACGGTAACTTCACGCCTGACAGGAGAGCACATGGGCAACGGCACCAGCCGCCAATTACGTCCCTTCTCATGTAGAAACGTGCTCGTCTCTCGGCTGACGGGTCTCCGTTTGATTATCAGAGCGGCGTTTGCTGAGATGTGTCAGCGGTTCCAGTCGGGCGATTCTTAAAGACATTGAGGGACAAGAGTTAAAAGTTTTTTTGCTTGACTGAACACTTTAAATGTTGACCAAAGGTCGGACAGACTTGGGGGGACATGAAGCTCCGCTGACACGGCAGTCGGCATATTTTGGGAGCGAACGTCTCAAATGAGCCCTGAATCTTTGCTAACGACCAGGAATGCTAACGAAGCGGCGGTAACGATCAATGATAGTTTCCGACTGCAGATGTCCCATTTTAAAAAAGGGACTCTCCAATCGGATCTTTAATAAACATCCAGACAAGCTTGCAGCCACGAGACGGTTGCTCCCCTCTCTCCTCTAATTTGTTCGGATTTGATTGGATTGATCAATATCGCGGCGTTATCATCCATCTACTCATAACGGACACGCCGTGGACGGACGGACGGGGGCGGGGGGGGTACCCGGCCCCCTGGGAACTGTGTTGATTTGCCGCCTCGGTCACACTCGTCAGCTCTCAGCGCCGTTAATCACATAGGTGAGAGAGAGGGGGGGGCTCATGAGATGTGTGTTTTGTAGCTGTTGATATAAACCTGTGTATTTAAGGGACCTTTTCATCGGCGAGACATAAAGAGACGGGTGACCTTTCTCTCCCCTTTCCGAGAACAACACGCCGGCCGAATGCGTAATTAGTTTCCGATAGTGAACCTCTGGAGGGTCAGTAAAGAAAACGTCCGATTCCTAATGTCGCTGCTCCAGAGACCGCAGAGCTCCTACAAACTATTTCCTCTCTAAAGAGCCGCGGCAAATGGAGCTGGAGGCCACGTTCAGTTTCCCCTCCACCCTCACTTGTTTTTCCCCATTAAATGCTGCGTTTGGATCAAGTCGCTCGGGAGACTCGGCCTCTTTCTCTTTCTTGAGCGATGTCTCTCTCTGGGCCTCTGTTTGCGCAGGAAGTTGTGTTAAGTTCGTCGGAGACATTTGTTTGGCCGCTTCCATTCGGGACACCACATGTTTTCAGCAGTGGACAGACTGCAGGCTCCGCTTCACAAGCGTGACACTTACCAGAGAAGCTCGCAGGACAGAACGCGTCCACTCGCACATATTAGAGCCTCGTGCAGTTTTATCAAGCCTTTTATTGTAAAAGCAAGTGGAAATGATCCAATAAGCCAGTTCTTTGTATTCTTCCACGTATCATTGCACCGGCCTTTGAGATAATATCTTTTCTTAGATTCAGTGCTAATGTTTCTAATTCCAACGTTTTCTCCAAGCATATCTTAGCTTGTACTGTTCCGTGCTGAACTAACAATACTATATAGAGCAAGCGACGGGCATTGGGCCTAAGTAGGGTGTGGTGGTCTCTGCCAGTAAAGCCTCCCTCCGCTGATACTGCTCCCTGTTTATTGATAATATTTATAAATGTCATGACATTGATGTAAGCACTCTTGGTAATCTGAGGCAGCTGCAGCGACGTCCACCGAGCGTGATGACAGCTCTCACATGCTCTGCCTCAGGCTGGGAAGGGACGCGCAAGGCGAGGCACGTCCGATGCGATTCGTCCGTGGCGGCGCTCGGCCCGGCGTGGCGCGGCCCGGCGTGGCGCGGCGCGGCGGAGCATGTCGTCCGATAGGCAGCAGAGACTTCCTGCCTCCGGGTTAGCACGATCTCAACAAGGACGGATCCACTGTTGCTACGTGGTTTGTTGATAATGATCTACAGCAGCGATTCCCAAAGTGTGGGCCGCGAGAGGTTATTTACAATAAATAAATAAAATGGTTTTAATTTTCAATTTTGAAAAGTTTGAAATTAATATAAAAAATGGTTTAAAGATACAAAACACATTTTTTCTCAGTTTAAGTCAACAAAAGGCGCCGCCAAACAAAGCAATGTCAAATGCGGCGCCTCTTGTACTATTAAAGTAGATACACATGAGCTCTGGAGAAAACGGTACACAAAACATACATGTGTCGGTTAATACATTTTTAATTCTTAAGGTCATTTAATCATCTCTAGTTTATGTGTTGATCAGAGTTGTGATTAAAGGTTCGGGTGGGCCGCAAAAGATTTTCAGATTTCAAATTGGGGCCGCGGCATCCTTGAGTTTGGGAACCGCTGATCTAAAGGTCAAAGGTCGCTCTGATGATCAGCTGTTTTCCATTGTTTGTCTTGTTTGCTTGGGTGTAACTGCCAGCAGAAACCCGGACCAGTCTCACACAATCAAAGCCAATCCGCTTTTTAGTTCCACATTGGGATGCTGATTTCAGCATTGGATCAAACGGCCATTTGAATATCTTCAAACGTCCGAGCGCTTGTTTGAACACTCCGTGAGCCTTTGTTGGCGGCTCGCGGCAGCGAGCGGGGCGTTGTTTTGCGAGGGGGCGGCGGGCGGCGGGGACCGGTTCGGCGGGCTGGCGCGGCCCGAGGCGGCAGATGGTGCGGGGATGTCGGGACAGCAGGCTCCCGCGTGTCACGCCGATGTTAACGACGGCAAAAGGCTAAATGGTGACTACAAACGGGACGGATCGCAATTATCACTGCACGATGCTCGCCGAGGATCCCCGGAGGGTTGCCGAGGGATTCGGAGGCCCAATTAGGGCTGTTTATGCACGGAATGATGTCGGTCGGGAAGCTTTTTCTCTTCAGGGGCGCGTCCAGTGTGTGAACAGGCATGACAGCGTGATGCTAAACAACCGCTTCCTCAGACGCCTGAATGACCCCCCCTTACACACACAACCCCCCTTACTCGATTCCATAGAAAAACAATAAGCTTTGCAGTGAGATTGTTGATTTGAATTCCGAAGAAAGAGGCTGAAGGTCTTATTCATTAACTCATCCTCCTCACACGGTTGGTGAGGGAAGCCTCGGCTGGAGGTCAGCGGTCCCGTTTTACAACATGTCTCAATACTCCTTTAACTTCGACCGGAGGAGCTGTGAGATCATTATTTCCTGCAGGACACCGACAACCCAATTTCGTGTCTGCACAGCGTCGTTTGAGGGGCCGGCGGACCTCCTATGCGACTCGCCGTGCGTCACTCCCACTAGCCTGCGTCCCCGGGATGAATAATTCCGGGTCTCTGCGTAGGTCTCCATCAGGGGAAAGACGAAGCACAGCTCCCTCTCCCCCCCCCCCCCCCCCCCCCCTCCTCCTTTCCCCCACATCTCCCCCTCCGCCGTCCAGGAATGTTCCCCAATAAACCCAATTGGTTCTGGTCGGAATTACTAACGATGTCATTGGGGCTGGAGTCTGCTCAGTGTCCTCTACGCAGCAAGGAGCCTGGCGTATTGGAGTATTTTGTTAAGAAGGAAGGACGGGGGAGGTGCGGGGGGGTGGGGGGGAGGTGGAAGTAGAAGACGGCGAGGACGGAAACGGCCGGAGGGAGAGGACATACGCTCAGCCTTACAGCAGCGGTGGCGGCACTACATCTACAGCCCGCAGGCTTCACCGTGCCGACAGGGACTTGTGTAAATTATTTACTCCCGCGCCCCATTGTGGACATTTCCCCTGCGGCGGGGGGGGGGGCTCCACGGGGCTCTTGGCGGGGCCCAAGTAGGGGGCCAGAGGGAGCACCAGAGGCTGGAAATGGCCCCGTTTTCCACACACACGACCTGAGAATCTGTCTTTTTAGGCCGCTGTCATGGATCAGGGGAAGACAGAGGAGACCGAGAGGAGGTTTTGCGGCACAAATATTTCTTTATATTTTTGATTTGGTTCGGATTCACGGGAGTTGGGGTATTGTTATTTTTGTCAGTCAGTTGCAACAACGTGTAGAAGCAAAGTTCCAAATCAGAGGAATTCCCCATCGTTGATTTGTCAGCTTGTCTCCACAACTTACCGACCATGAAGCGGGTTATGTTTTAGGGCGGGGCTTACTGTGATCGACGGGCCGCTGCAACGACCACAGATGTGTACAACGCCTCCACGCCACTCCCTGCAATTCTAAATATGGTGACTCCTGTTCATTGGCAAAAAAAAAAAAAAAAGATGGCGACGGGCTTAATTTAAGATGGCCTACGCGCGGCCGACGGTAAATTCTTCCGCTGCGTGTTTGTTCTTTGCACTGCGCTCGATCGTTGAGTGGGAGTTTATGCATCTGTGCCTTCTCCGACGCCCGCATGCCCGTTGTTGCGTTTTATTTCCAGGAGTCTGCCTCCACTGATTGAGAGCTTACAGGATAATTACAGTAGTTATGTACCTGCCAGTATCTGGCGACCGGGTGCTGTTTTTAGCGCCCCCCCTCCCCCCTCCCCCCACCGCCCCTCACACCTGATGGGCCGCCACTTGATGGACAGCTTGAACGGAATGGGCTCCATCCACCTCACAAGGGGGGGGATGAGTCACGCAGTGTGGGTGGGAGTGATGAGCAGAATACCTGTGGCACGCTGAGCAAGTGAGAAATTATAATTATATAAATTATAAAATTATAATAAATTATAATAAAAATATAAGAAATTATATTATATTTTTTTATAACCTTTCGCCTTGTTCACAGTTTATTATTCTCGGGTTCATTTGGTCGGTTTACCTCCCTCGTATATCTGATTAATTTAGCGGATTGATTTTGTTTTTTTTCTTGGCGGCTGTTACACTCGAAACCTCTCAAAAACCGCTTGAGCCTTTTTTTAATTCTTTGCGACAGCTGCCTGTTTAAAAACCTCCTGGGCGCCGTTTTTTTTTTGGCAGCTCGTCGTTTTCGTTACACCCTCATCTCACTTTTCTGTCGTCTCTGTTACCATAACGAGAGCTGCCGGCCCGGCGAGTCACGGGCGGGTGACAGTTTTTTCCCTCGCTGGAGTTCCTCTGCTGCCTCGGCCTTCCTGTCCGACCGATGAGGCGCGCCAGGTAGAGTGCTTCCACCCCATCGAACACCCCCCCTTGGCTCTCACCGTTGTTCCCTCGCTATGTTTCGCACGCAACGTGCATCGTCCTCCCGCCACTTTGTTTTTCCCCACCTCTCTCTCTCTCTCCTTTCGACTATCTCGCCCTCTGACTCTTACGTGCAAACACGTGTAAAATGTACCACCTGGTTTTGCCGGTGTCACATTATTATGCAGGTTACATTCTGAGGCATTAAGGTGCAAAAGGCCTCCCTGTGACAGCGATACGGCCGGTCTCCTCCGTGTAATTATCCTTGTGTCCTGCCCTCCAAGCTTTTATGTTCCCTCTTAATCCATTCCGGCAGTCTGCTCCCCTGCAGGTCCCTCATTCCCCGCGTTCCTCGCCCATCTGCTACTGGGGGCTGATTTGGGCCGTTAACGGCAGCATCGCCTCGTGTCCTGGTGCACGCACGCCGAGACTCAGCCGTTAAAGAACTATAAGCGGTCAGAGAGATCACGTCACCGGAAAACTGCACAGCAACACATGTCGTCCTCGGGAAGCTTCTGATAATAAAAATGCTTTCATTGATACAGACTCCTCAGCAACAAAAACATCCACTACACATCTTATTAAGAGATGTGCTGCCGGGGGGGGGGGAGGGTGTGACTTTCCCTCATCCTGTATTTATACTTAATTTCAGCCTTTCCTTGCGTAATTTATTAATTCAAGATAAATAATACATTTCAACTCTGTTCCGCTTCTGCATATTTGAAAAGCATCGTCCGAGTCTTTAAAAGCACAACCAGCAACATCCGGTGAGACGGTTCCTTGTGATGCTCAAAATAGTTTGGCTTCAAACTCCAAGCGTGCGGTTTCGACGTGGTCGCCTCGCCAGATGTTGCAGGTTGTTACAGAGGTTTGTAGCGGGCGTCTATCCGCCCGTACTTCATCCTCTTTAAACAAACGTTGCTGCTTTCTGTATCTGGTTCTCTCGTTCAGAGAGATTTTTTTTTTACTTTGCTACAAATATATTGCTTTTCTTTTTTTTAATAAAATGAATTATATTCACCCACCTCCCTACTGCAACATCTTCTGTGCGGTGCCTGTACTGTATTGTCTATTTGCATCTGTATTCATGAGATAAGACGCACTTCCTCTGGCCTCTAAGAATCATCTCAGCTGTAGTCTCTGAGCCGCATCGTCACAACTGAACTCCAAAGGCCTTTTTTTTTGCTGCCAAACTGATTTCTCTGCAAGATTGTCCAATTCCCTCCCAGTTTTTTCCCAGCATTTCTATCCTCGGAGGCCCCTCCGGTCACCGTGTGCAGTCAGCAGAGATTATTTTGTCATCTTTTTTTGGGGCAAAGATTGCAGTCACGTTGAATGTAAAACAAAGTTTAGCGTCACCGGTTGTATGTAACAAAGAAGCAAATGCATTTGTGTTGCAGCATTTATCGAGTGCAACTGTGTGGTTTTAATTGATGAGGCATTTTCTCGTCAGAGGTTCAAAAAGCAGATACACACACTCACTCATCTAAGCTCAGGCGGTGAGCTATTGAGCGAAGGGCAGAAGGGATGAGCGGGTGGGCGTTAGATCAGGACGGGGCCGAGCGGTGCAGGCGAATGCTGCCCGGCGTTCCTTTTGCTCCCAGACGAATGTGCTGCTGCTCCGCAGCGACAAAGTCCGAATGAGACGCCACGAGGAGTTTCCCCGTCCCGGCCCTGCGGGCGGCACAGCTGCCAACAGCTGTTTGATTCCACTTGAACAAGCTTTGACCTTTCCCCCGGTGACCTCCCTGTTCTCATATTCACAATCAAACAAACTGCTTCATCTACAGTTGTTCTACAGTTGTTCTACTGTCGCAAGCGCGTTTGCGTTGCGTTTATGCAAAACATAAAAGCACACAGATTGGCCACCGCTCCAGGCAGGAAACCCAGCCGGCGTCGGTTCAGTGCGCCGGGAGGAATCGGGAGAAGTAGAAATGAAAGACCGACAGAAGTAAAATAAACTCCGACCTCTGATACGATTTCCCGCGGGCCCCCGGTCTGATATTCAGTGTTTGTATAACTAACATATGGTAGCACATTTTCCCTTATGCTCAGTTCAGCATCGCGGGCAGATCGGCGTTTGGGTGTGAACGCTCGGACGGGAAAATGGCCGCCTGTCAACCCGAGTTATTGTCCCCGTGCTGGCATTCTGGAAATGGCGTGATGTCCGACCTCTGTGTGCCCTCCGCCACACCTCTCCGTCTCCGGCTTCGCGTGTCACTGCATCCGGGGGTTAATGAAGTGCCCCCATCGCAGACGGCGGCGCCGTGGACGTGCGGCGATGAGGCGCGGCCCGCTGGCACGGAGGCGCTCGGTGCTCCGACGCTTTTCCCCTCCATCACGTTGTGATTTCCCTCCTTAGATATTAGAACTCGAACTAGAAGGGGGAGGGTTAACAGTTTAAATGAATAATATCATGTGTGTTGAGGCCTCATTGATGGAGAATTGCTAATAAATATGCACCAACAGCCAAGTGAGCCAGATGGCTTAAAGGAAAAGCTGTATCATTTTAAGGCACGACTCCAAATGTGGGCACACGTGGCTCCGCGGCCGGTGACGCGTAACCTGGCGGCTGGCCGATGAAGCGCTGACCTTTTCGCCCCCCCCCGGCCTCGAGGGCCACCCCTGCTTCCTCGTGGAGCGGTGGCGGTCGCCATCGACCGGCCACTCGAGTGCATGCGATGAATTATGACCACGAGGGAGAATAATGAAAACGGAGCGGAGACAAAAGAGCTCCGCGGATGAGAGCGAGGACGAGGAATCAAAGACCTCCCTCCTCCCGCGCACCTCCCATCTCCTTCTGTCCGCCCTCCGCCTCCTCTGATCTTGTTTACAATGCCGCTGTTGCCGAGAGGTCCTCAGTGGCTTCACCCCGAGCCTTTTCCGTTTCAAGGCGAGGTTCTGAACGCGAGGCGTGACGGGAGCAGGCGGCCCTGCCGTCCTTCAACGAAAGGCTGCTGCTGCTGCTGCTGAGGCCGAATCCAACGGAGCCGTTTGATAAGCAGCAAAAGGCTTTAAAGGCCGACTGCGCCGCGGGAACGTTCCTCGCTGTGCGTGTTTGTCTGCACGGCCGAATCCTTTTTTTATCTGCTCAATGAACGTTCTGGAGTTTAAAAGTATCTGTTGAGATGTGTTGTATTAGGGCGAACGGCCGATAACAATATCAGGCTGCTTTGTGTGGCCTGAAAGGGGAGCGCATGTTTTTCTTTCCACCGTAGATACGTGACACCGCTCACTTAAGGGTCCTTAAGGGATCGTATTGAGCGGCCAGGATTTCTCATTACGCCGCGAGGACGGCAGACATCTTTTACGGGCGGCTCGTCCAGGCCCGTCGCCGTCGCTGCACGGCAACCTGGAAGGTCGACATTGTTGTTGTTGTCTGTCAACTCTGGGCTGAACCGTCCCTTTTTCAAAGCACGTCAACCATCGTTTGCACGGCAAGTGCGCTCGCACAGTGTCACGTGTGTGCAGCTCAGGGGGACGTCACACGTGATGTCTACATCACATACGATGGAGGAGGTCTCTCCTCTCATGGAACATTTTCCACACGCACCGCCGCGTAGAAAACGAGAAAAAGACTGGTCAGTATTTGTGTGGCAGAATGAGCACGCCCCCCACCCCCCAACCCCACCCCCCACCCCACGCTTACACACGAATCACACATTATTTAACACAACGTGTCCCGAACCGCCGCCTCGCTTGTGCAGATGTTTTGAAGGATATAACGCGAGATGCAGCAACGGGTCGGCTGGAGATGCCAAGCTAGAGGCCTTTTTACACCACCTGTGATCTCCACCTCTTTGGGGAGCACATTAAGCGAGAGGGGGGGGGTGACATTGATTTTAACACCAGCAAGACCTTCCCTGAAGAGGCGCCTTGACACCTAATCCATTTTTATTTTATTCACAAACGTTTTGTAGCAAATGGAAAATTAACATCTCGTCTTCCTCTGTCTGTCGGTTCGGCCTTTCGCGCCCGCGCATCCCGTGGTGGGGGCGGCGCGTCGAATCGCTGAGCGCCGCGGTGTGTGCGGCCGGTCGGGCCGCCATCAATCATTCATATTGACATACCCTCTGATGTGTGTGTGTGTGTGTGTGTGTGTCAGTGTGTGTGTGTGAGCGCGTCTTGACGTGTTCCTCTCTTGAGTTTAAGCCAGTGTGCGTTGGCCTGGTTCCTTTCCCCCCCCCGGTGGCGCCCGGTTGGGGGGCGCACTGGCCCGTGACGGGTCGGGCCTGGTGGCGGGAAGAGGAGCCCTGTGTATTTCAACGGGCCTGCAGAATGCTGCTGAGTGACCGCGTGAACGCACACACGCGCGCATTCAAAGAAGCGCCGTCTTGCTTCAACGCCCCAAATCCCGCCCGAGGCTCCGAGGCTGCTCGCCAGCGTGTCCGGGTCCTCGCGCACAAATGACCCCCCCCCACGTGGCCGAGCCCAACTTCCGCTCTCCTCTTTCCGTTGCTTTGCTCCTCGTTTCATCATCAGGTTTCTTTGTGCGTTGTGTGTTTTAGCAAATTGAAAGTGGCGCCGGTGCCCCCTCCCCTCCCCCCCCCAGCTCGACGTGAGCACTGTGGGACGGATAGATCGGTGGGGGAGGTCGGCCCGGAGCAGCTCCAACCACACGTGAAATCACATCTCTGAGCGCCGGGAGCTCGTCCTCTGTGCGACGTGCAGTCTGCACACTCGCCCTCCTCTGCAGCGCCGGCGTGTTGTGAGAGACGGGGGAGAAGAGAGGGGGGATTCTTCAGAGTTCAGCGGGGTAATAACGGGCGCCGCTAAACCGCGCAATTTGATTGGAGGGCGTGAGGGACGTGCAGAGGACATTTATCAGCGTGACACAGGACACAATGCTCTTTGTGTGATTGGTTGAATTAGCGGCAGCTCATTTGCTTTCACTGCAGAATCCTTCACAGGGGTTTTTTTGTCGTGTTAATTAGAAAGCGTTTTGTATGCTGCTCGGAGGAGAGAAGCGGATCATTGTAATTCCTCTCCCGCGCCTCCCGAGGCCGCTTGTTGTTTTTCCCTCTTCGATTTGCGCCAAACATGAGCTGCTCAAACGTGTATTTGCTCGAACCAGTTTGGTTTGGTTTTCCTTAGACGGTTACCTTTGTGAATACTCATTATTTCACACGGTTTTTCTCTGTCACCGTCTGTTGCGTTACACGGAAAACACAAAGCTTATTTAACCGGCTGGATTCGCTTGTTGACGACAGGTACCTGGTAACAAAAGTGACTATTAACTATGAATACTGATCGCTCACGGTGAAGATTATTTCACTCAAAGAATTAGCAGCATTTGTCATTGTATTTAATTAAAAACCTCCTCGGGCAAACAGCACCCTCGTGGGATCCCCCAAGTTAAGTGAATCCACTGATTAGAAGTCGTCACGGGGCATCGCTGCGCATTGGCTGCTCTCCCGAGTGCCACTTTACACACTTAAACTGTCAACTGAATCATATTTGGAGGATGAGCTGAGAACAAGCAGGAAAGTTCTGTTTGAAAAGCATTAAGCTCCCAGGATTTGGAGAGTCGCTGTGGGGGTCACTTATAGTAAATAGCCCCTATAAATCCCCTGCAGATACTCGGTGGTCTTCGGTGCTTCGGAAAGAGTTAAAAGTGTGGCAGAAAGATAGTGTCGTTCCTTTAATACCACAACAAACCTCCGACCTCTAAGGGGTTTCCACTCGCAGTGCCTCCTGTCAGAAAGGCGCTGAGGCCGCCTTGTTTGCAGCCTTCACGGACTGCGATGTGGAAGCTGCAGCGGCTCAGCTCGCCTCTCTAAATCAGCCCGGCGGACCCTCTGCCAACTCCCCGGTCCGGCCCGGTCCGGCCCGGGTTCATTCGGTGGGGTAATTCTTCCCGTGCAGCAGAGACACTGAGCCGCGTCTCGCCTCCTTCCTCGGTCTGCTTGTCACGTTCACTCGGCGACTTGATGATCCCTTTTGTTGTCGCCCGTGTGTCGTCGTTCAGGAGGCCAAGCTGCGCGAGCTGCTGGACGTCAGCACGCTGGCGGGGAAGATGGAGAACAGGATGCTGATGGTGGTCAGCGGCCCCGACATGGTCAACATCACCTACCTGAACTTCATGGCCTTCCAGGAGGAGACGGCGAAGGTAAACGACGAGAAAACAAGGCAGCGGGTGTTCCCTTTGCAGGCGTGAAAATCCCTCACCTTTCGGCGAAATTCGCCGTTTTGAAACCAAAATAGGTGACCTACGTGAATCGTGTAGATTTTTTTGGGGGGGGGGGGCAGAAGGGATGAGAATTGCGAACAGGGTGAGTGATGGTTTTAATATTTTCTGGTACATCTAAGTTACCCAGGAGCTTTGTTGACATAGACTTAGCTAACGTTAGCTTCCTGCTTGATGAGTTGAGTCGTTTAACACAGCAGGAGAGAACGCGACGTTGGCCAGCTAGCTAACGCTCCGGGGGGAAACGATTAGCTAACGCTAACGTTTTTGAGGAGGTAGATTTTGAGGTGAGGGGACCGACGAGGCAGAAGGTAAAGTGCTCCACCGTTCTATCAATAAGCAGACCTGCCACCCTGATACGCATTCTGACTTCAAAGTACGATGAATTGACCCAAAGACACGGTCGGGAGGTGAATTTATCTTATCCCCCCTCGTCAACGAATGACTCGAAGAAATCTCTGGGACAAAACCAGTTGAAACCCCTGCCCTAGAGGCGTAATATCCTTCTCACCTTTTTCACCCGTGACCCGTTTTCATGCCTGCTTTGGTGCCGGTGGAAATGTTGGGAATAAAACAAGGTTACATTTAGCCCCTGTTGAGCCCAGGAGGGGGGGTTTCTGGAGGCACATGTTGGGTTAGCGATGGCGTCGAACTTTAGGCTTGATTTCACATCAAAGCAAACGAGCAGAGCAACTGCGTGTTTCCGAATCCAAATGGACTTTATCAGCCGATCCACATGAGCGGACTAACGAGTTCATTTATTCCCAACAGGGACAGCAGACCACCACATTCCAACCTCTCAGCACTCCGCTTTGCAATTAGCTGCGTGCGTGTGTGTGTGTGTGTTTTTCTTACTGCAGGAATGGGCGGAGGAGCTGTTCAACCTGGCGTCCAACCTGCTGGTGCAGAACATGTCCAGAGAGGACTGCCTGGAGAAGGCGTACGTCAGCTGCACGCGCACACGCACACCAGCCGTGCGAATCCCCATGAAGAACCGCCGACTGTGACGTAGCGTCGCGTCGCATGTTACATGAGCAGGAACAGCTAATGAGGCGTCACGTTGAAAAGAGACAAACTGTGCAATACTTTGACTTACAAATGCAAGAAAAAACAAACACATTTTGACACGCTGAGCATTCAGTAACACAAACACAGACACCTTCAGGCGCACGGCACGGTGGGCTGACACGAACACACACACACACACACACACAGGAGGTTGCTTTTCACAGCTCCCGCCAGGCAGCCTGTGGGTTTGGGTTTACAGAGGTCATTTCACCTCACATCCATAGAGAAACAGACAGGAAGGACGAGGGAGGATGAAGCAGCTGGGAATATGTAGCACGTAAGTTTGTGAACCCGACGTCGAGTCGCTGACCTGAAACTGTCAAAGAGACTCCTTCACAAATCTCCCCCGAGCCCCTCATCACACGAGGTCATCGATCGAACCCTTAAAAAATGAATCCGGGGCGCTCGGCGACGACTCCCGGCCGCCTCGATGTTTATCGGCAAACAGAAGCTATTAACTCGCACCCCCGAGGAGGCTGATTGACTTATGAGACAATAAAAGTTACCGTCGACCACAAAGCACACAGAGCGATGGAGCAGAGCAGGTTTCCCAGTCGCACTGGTTGCTCGCGGCAGACAATTAATTTTCACGCCACCGTCATCTGGTTGATGTCGCCCGACGTGTACGAGCCCTACGCTTGACGGTGGGATGACCTGTGACCTCGCCACAGCGCCGTGTTTTCATGTTTTCACGTGAATCAAAGGCGACCTCGCCCTCGGGAAGGGATGGGAGAGAGAAAGTGGTGAGATGCAAGTGATCTGCTTCCCTAATGAATAATGCAGGCCTCAGGAAACCCATCGTTCATTCCGTACCTCAGATGTCATCAATGTAGCTTTAGCGGCATCCGCTAGCGTCAACCGGCCTTTTCTCTGGAGCCGGTTTCGCCCCCGTTAACCACTACGGTCATCTGTGACTTTGCCCCTGGCGGCCGGCCGGCTCTACGAAGTGGACGCTGTAATTGGCGTTAATCATCAGCCAGGAGCCACTTAAAGCCCGTGACGACGGCTCCTGTTGCAGTCGAGCTATTTATAGCTGCCGACTTCCAGGGATTATCTGATCGAACGTATCATGCAACCACAGCGTGTCAGTCACACGTGCAAACACACACACACACACACACACAGAAAGCAAATGTGATGCATAAGTGCACTACTCTACGCAGACAAATTGTTGAGTTGTGTGTTTGTGCCCCGACGCAGATACACCCGTCTGAAGCTGCAGCTCAACCCTGAGGGGCGAATCCCCGTCAAGAAGTAAGTACCTCTGACTCATCCTGCTGCCTCCGCTCTTTTGAACAGTGCGGCACTGCCCGCGCCTTCACTCGGCACCGTGATCGTGCACACGCTTCAGTAGACACACGCGCTCC